>NC_072042.1:5355195-5663208 GCF_027791375.1 Indicator indicator | reverse complement strand
GGTGGACGTGGTCGTAGAGGATGATGACGCCGACCATCACCCGCATGCAGAAGAGAAGAGTCTCGGTGTTGGTGAAGCGGCTCCGGTACTCCCTGTGCAGGGGGAGGGGCAGGCTGAGCCCACCAGGCTGGCACCCTGGCACCGAGATGTGCCCCCCCCCACGCGGGGTACTCACGGGGTCTCCAGCATCACCCTGCAGACGCAGGCCATGGTGCTCAGGCAGTCAGTGGTGTCCTCGATCGGGAGGGTCTTGTTCTGAAACCCAGCAGGTCCTGGCTGCCACTTCCCTTCCTGACCCTGCTGTGGTGCTGGGGCTGGAGGGAGGCTTCCCCCTGCCCAAGGGTCCCCCCTGGCCTCCCTCACCTCTGAGACAAACTTGGTGGTGGCGTTGCTGAGCGTTTTGAGCATGGGGGTGGCCTCGGCATAGAAGAGGGACATCCTGTTGGCCATCTCATTGTTCACCTCACTCTCTGCATCCAGCTGCGAGGAAGGACGATGGGAGGGGAGGGGAGGTATTGGGGTGCCTTACTTCTCCCCTCTGAACCCTCCCCAGCCTGGGAAGCCATCCTTGGGTGGGGAACAGCAGCATCCTCTCACCTGCAGGTTGTTGATGCGGTTCCTGCTGATGGTCCTCCTGTAGTAGCTGAAGTCGTTCTGGATGGCAGGGTTGGTCATCTGGGAGGGGCAGTTTGATATTAAGGACCCAGGTGGGGCCCACAGCCAGCTTGCTGTGCCCAGGGTGAGCCCTGGGGGGTCACCAGGGACTGCACTGCCTCGTGGCTTTTGCATGGGTTCAGGGTGGGGACCTCATGAACTCCCCCAGCCCAGGGGGTGTTGGGGAGGTACCTTGAGCTCATCGAAGCTGAGGGTGAAGTGGAGAATCTCAGCAAACTGCTTGGCCAAGGCTTGCTCCCGCTCGAGGTGCTGGGTCGGGGCATATGGGGGGCTAGTGAGGGCCTCCAGCAAGCTCCTCAGGGCATTCTCTGGGGACAAAGCACCACTGATCCCCCTTCTGCTCCTCCCCAGCCCTGCCTGGGGACGCTGAGGCATGGGGCGGTGTGGCGTCCACAGCTGAGTACATGCCTTGGGCGGGGCTGGC
The DNA here is from genome assembly GCF_027791375.1 of Indicator indicator. NCBI lineage: Eukaryota > Metazoa > Chordata > Aves > Piciformes > Indicatoridae > Indicator > Indicator indicator. The sequence goes on along the minus strand of NC_072042.1, from coordinate 5,662,109 downwards.
CCGGATCTGCCCCCACGGAGGGGTGTGGGATGCAGTGAGGAGGGGGATGCAAAAAGGAGGGGATGGGGCCTCGGCAGCTCACCCAGCCGCAGGGAGAACTCATAGAAACGCTTCAGCTTGGCGACCAGGGGGCAGACGGCGCTCCAAGCCCTCTCCTGCAGCCGCAGATCCCCGGGGTTCTGGATGGCCTATTGCGGGGAGACCACCGGTGACTGCTCCACGTCCTGGTGGGGGTGTGGGCAGCGGGCGCTGGAGCTGTGCCCACCTCTCGGATCTCCTGCCCGGCGCCCGTGTACGACTGCAGCTCGGCCAGCACCGCCTGCGCCTCCTCCAGCACAGCGTTCACCTGGTTCCACACCGCGGTCTCGGCCTCTGTCGGCTGCGCATCTGCAGGGCAGCGCCCCGGGGAGAGAAACCCGGAGGGCTCTGAGCGGCGCCCCGGGCGGCGAGAGCCGGAGCGAGGTGCCAGCACCCCAGCCCGCAGCTCCCCCCGCCAGCCCGCAGCCCTTCCTGGCGGGTTTCTCCCCCTGGTCCATCTCCTTGCCCCAGTTCGAGCCAAGTCACGGAGAGGGGACAAGTAAGGGGTGAGTCCTGGCTGCCCTGCGACCGTGGTCCTTGCTCATGGGGTCCCCGAGCAGCCCCCAGCCCCGGGCTTGGCCCCAACGGGCTGCAAAGCGCCCCGGGGAAGAGGTGCAGAGAGATAGCCCCAACGGGCGTGGGGTCTGCCCAACAGCCATGGACCCCCCCTCCCCGGGGTGACACCCCCGGGACGGCAAAGGTGGGGGGAGGACATCTGGGATGGGCGCGATGGGCGATGGGGTACGAGGAAACTCAAAATGGTGTTGGATGTGGAACTCAAGAATAAGGACAAAACAGAAAAGGAAAATAAAAATCCCATCTCACTTTCAAAGTCAAGGAAAAAATTAGGGCCTTGGTCAAGTTCGTTATAAGTCAACACTTTAAGAAGGTTCCCCATGTGAAACCTGCAAGAGAAGAAACAAGAGGGAAAAAAGCATGACCGGTGAGGTGGTGCTCGGGGAAGAGGTGCGGGGCTGCGGGCAGCGGCGGCTTGGAGCCCTCGTCCCCCTCCTGCTGCTCCCCGGGGGGCTCGGGGTGCCGGTGGGTGATCCCCACGGCTGCTCCCAGCCCCGGGCTGCAGCCTCTTCCCCCCGCGATGGTGATGAGCGCTGGCAGATGGCTGATGGAGAGGAAGGAGCGAAGGGAGGAGGGAGCCGCTGGGCTCCGGCGAGGAGAGCGAAGCGGTGAGCGAGACCCTCGGGTCTTGGCTACAGGCGTCCCCCCACCTCTAGCTGCGGATCCAACCCCGAAAAAGGGGGGTCCTGAGGAGCTCTCGCAGCCCCTCGTCCTAGTGCCAAGGTGCTGCCGGAGGCGGGAGAAGGCGAAGCTGCCTCAGAAGACGCAGGAGGAGCCAGGAGGGTCACTCGCTACGGGAGCAGGGTTGGCTGTGCGACCCCAGCCCCGGCTGCTTTGGGCTGCGTGGAGCTGCTGCGGTGAGCGGAGCTCAGCCTCTCCCCGCCGGGGCCCGGGCTGAGCGTTTGCTGCTGCACTATTTTTATCCCCCTGGCTCTTGCTCTGAGCTGTGCCTCGAGAGGAAGAGGGGAGAGGGAGGAAAGGGGCCCCACGGAGCTGCTCTGTGCCTGATATCCTGCCATGGTGGCCACCATCTCCCATATTCTCCTGTGCCCACCCCAGAGCTGTGCTGTCCTGTCCCTGTTGGCCTAGGCCAGTCTGAAGCTGGGGTCCTCAGGCTTGGGTCCCCAATCCCTTGGGCACAGGTTGCCACCACCACACTGCCCTTCCTGACATGGATCCTTCCCTCCTCCTTCCCCTGGCCTCTGTGGTGGTGGCAGGGGACATGCCACATGGCCACTCAGCCCAACAGCAGTGGGCACAGGCCTGAGCTCCTCCTGGCCCAGGTTCTGCTGCTGGAATGTTTCCTGCATCCCCACTGCTCCTCCAGGGACGTCTCCTTGGTGCTTCCACGGATGGGGCCTTTCTCAGGGTCCCACTCCACTGCCCCACTCAGCCCTCCGTGGGGTGTGCCTGGGGGCACAGGGCAGCCTGGGGGCACTGTGCCTGTCCCCATCTTCTGGAGAGCAGCCTCAGCAGTGGCCCTGGCCCCCTCCCCCTGCCCACCCTGCTCACAGGACTTACTTTCAAAATCCAGGAAAAAATGAGGACAGTTTTCTAAATCTTTGCCCAATACCTTTATCAGGTTGCCCATGGCCAGCAGACCTGAGCGAGAGAAACAGAACAGAGTGGAACAGCACCAGTGCTGCCAGCTGGACACCATGGCATGCCCTGAGCCCCCCACCTACCATGGCACCTACCTGCACCCATCCCACTGGGCTCTGCACCCCACAGGCCTGCTGTCCCACAGCCCATGCCCCCCTGCCCAGGGCACAGGATTGGGGGTGTTTGCCAGGATGTGGTGGCTCTCCCCACACTGCTGCTGCCCTTGCCAGGGTGGGCTCACAAACATCACTCTCCCTGTGGGTGCCCCTGGCTGTACACCTCCCCTGAGGCACTCCAGTTCCCCCACCCCAGCCCCAGGGGATGGCAGGGATGCCCCAGGTGACCCCCACAGGGTCATGCCAATTCACCAGGATGACAGGGCTGGGCATCCCCTGCAGGCAGGGGAAGACCCCAGCTGGGATTTCTGCCCCACAGACTGGTTTGAGGACCTGGTGCCCCCACCAGAGCATCACACCCACTCCACGGCCTTGGTGCTGGGTCCTTACCTCAGTGCCTGGTGTGGTGGCAGCTATGGCAGGAGCAGGGGCTGTGCCACCTGCCTGAATTACTTCATGGGCCGGCAGGGACCTGTGAGCAGGAGGACAGGAGGGTCAGGCCACCCCATGGGGCACCTCCTCACCCTGGGGACCAGCTGGTGGGTGACCAGGCAGGGAAGCAGGGTGGGACACTGCCTCTCCCAGCCCTAGCCCTCAGCTGCCAGCCTTCACCTTATTTGTCTCAATTATTTTTCCACTTCCAGCAGCTGGTGTTGCCAGGAGCTCACCAGGCACTGGGTTGAGCATCACCTTCCCTCTGCCCCCTTTGGGGCACCTGCCAGCAGCTTGGGGGCTGCACCATCTGCCCCCCATCTTTCCTTGGAGAGGCCAAGCCCACCCAGGGATGACTTTCCCGGTGCCACTGCTTGGGTTTGCTCTTTCCTGTGGGCAGGTCCCTGGCTGCTGTCACTGAGGCACAACCCAAACCCTCACTTCCCACATTTCCTGCAGGGCTGGGAGAGGGTCAGCGTTGGCCCCGTGGTGTTTGTGGGCTCCAGGAAGCAGCTGTGGGGTTCAGGAGGTTGCTAATTAAGTGCTTGGGTTTAATTAATGCAGCTGGGGAAGGGGAGAGCTGAAAGAGGCAGTGGTGGTGGTGAGGAATGAGGTGGTCTTGTGTCAGGGATGGGGCTGCTCCCCCCCCCCAGCACAGTGCTCCCCACACAGCTCCAGTGCAGACCCTAGGCATCAACAGTGAAGGCTCTGCCTTTCTCCTTCTCCTCTTCCTCCTCAGGTAAGTGATGGCTTTACATGAAGGCTGCATGAGGTGCCCCAGCCTGATGCCCAAATGCTGCTTTGGGGGAGGCAGGGCACCCAGATTGGCTCCTGCACACCCCTGCCCCCATTTCCCCACATGTGGTGGGTGCTCATACTCCATAGTGGGCCATCCAGACCCCATCCTTCATCCTGCTGGGTGCTAGGCCCTGCAGGATGGTGCTGTGGGGCCCTGGGGTGAGAGATTTGCACCTGCTCCGCTCCAGCCTTTGCACGCAGGCTGTGATCAGCACAAGGCTGTCCTTGTCCCCGTGCCACCAGTGTCCTTGACAGGCAGCTTGGGGTTGGGATTTGTCACCACTGAGCTCTGCCTGTGCCTAGGGAGGGGGCATGGATGGGGTCCCACGGTCCCCAGTGTGGGGATACCCCAGTAAGAGGCCTGGTCCATGACACAGGGGTTCAGTGCTGTCTGGGAGGATAGGGGATTGCTGCAGCCCCCCTGGTTTGGGGGAGCTCAGCCCCCAGTTTGCACCAATTCCTTGGCCCCAGGTGCCTGTGTCCCACTGTGGCCCTTGGCCCTGGGATCCACAGGGTGTCCCCCGGGGGTACTGCCGTGGAGGGTGAGGGGCTCCCTCCAGTGCAAGCTGCTGTGAGGCTGACTGGGGGGACCCATGCACCACAGATCACCTGGGGAAGGCACCCGGTGCAGAGCTGCTCTCCAGGGGGGATGCAGGGTGGGAGGCATCTGGTTCCTTGTCCCCAGCCAAGGGGTGGCCCCGAGTTTAGTCCCTCCCTGCAGTGGCCTCCTTGTGCCCCAACCCGACCCTGGCACCCCTTCCTCTCCCTGCACCCTCTCTGCAATGCTCCCAAGCATCCTGCCCCATGGGGACCCCGCAGTGAGTGTCACCTCTATAGCGACATCACAGCCAGTGGGGTCAAACCCTGCTCCTGCTCCAGGCAGGGCCAAATCCTGCCCCCAGAAACATCTGCCCCAGCAGCCGGTGGTGCCCAGGCTGGCCACGCCAAAGGGGCAGCGTTGCCCCCGGATCAGGCCATCGCTATGTCACCCGGGGGCCGTTTCGGGGCTGTGCCCCTTTGCTGCTGGCACAGCATTGCTATGGGCACTGCAGCCTGGTGCAGCACCGCACCCCCGGCCAGGAGCTGGGTGCCCCTTCCCTTTGACACGGATCCACATCCTCTGGACCCCCGACCCTCCCCCCCCACCCCCCCCCGCCTGCTTGGGTGCCCAGTGAGTTCCCGCTGGGTACTGGACCCGGTGCCCGCCGCCACCACCGAGTCCCCGCCGTGCAGCCGCCCCCCGCCCATGGCCGCGCTGGCACCGCCGCAGCCGTTGCAGGGTCAGACTCGCGGTGCCTGAAGGATTTTGCCGGGGCGGGGGACAGCTTATGCCGGCAATAGGATTCTGGGGCCAAATCCTGCCCTAGGATGAAGCAGGGCACCCCCATCCCTGTCCAGGGTGGAGGTTGGGCTTCCCGGGGCTGTCACCCCCCACCCCCCTCACCTCGGTTTGAGAACCTCCCTGGCTTGGAGGGTGGTGCGAGTCCCCCCATGGGGCTGAGCCCTCCATGGTGCTGAGCCCCGAAAAAAAAAAAAGGGGTCAGAGGGGTGCTGGGGGCTTTCCCCCTGCCGGGCTGCGGCTGTGGGTGAGCAGCAGGATTTACCGCAGGGCTGCCGGGGCGCTGAGCCGCAGCCCCCCCCAGTACAGCACCCAGCCCTCTGCCCGCACCCACCCAGGGCCACCTTGGGGCTGCAGCGTCCGGGAGAGGGGAGGAAGGGGGGGTGCTGGGGACAGGCTGCACCCACCCCCTCACCCCCCACTCTTGGGAGCACCCAGCAAGCGTTGGGGGTGCAAAGAGCAAGAGGGGCCCCGCTAGCAAATTGGATCCCTGGGGCGGGGGGGAGATAAGCAGCGGCTGCCCCAGCCCCCCCGCCTCTTTCCCCTGCTCCCAGGCCTGGTGACATCCCTGTCCCCTGTCGCCCGTGGCCGCTCGTGCTCACCGTGGCCGTGGGGTGCTGGAGGCGTGGGCAGGCGGCAGCGGCTGCGGGGCGTCTGCGGCTGCTGGCGGAACGCGGGAGCCAGGGCAGAGCCGTGTGCGAGAGCCGCCCTGCGCCAGCTGCCAATGCACCACAAAGACCACCATAGCCCCCAGCCCCCCTCCCCCCCCCCCACCGCCTCCCCCCCCACGCCACTGGTGACGGTGACGTCTCAAGTGTGAGGGAGATGAGGACGATTAACCCCTTGCGTGCCAGCCAGCGAATCTCTGTGGCCTGCCTGGGTGAGGGCTTGGGGTCCTGCTGGGGTGCTGCTGGGTTTTGGGGGTACGTGATGAGAGTGAGTGGGTACCTCTGTGTGCCCCCCTCCCTGTCCCCCATCACAGCCAGCCCAGCTTAGCACCTAGAGCCTGCTCTGAGCAGGGAGAGGGAACCCCCACATTTCCCTTGGCTTCTGGATGGCACCACTCCCCCCCCCCCCCCCCTTCTCCGGGGGTGGGGGCAGCCACTGACCCCACCCAGTGTCACTGCCGTGGGGTCAAACCAGGTGCATGCCCCAGGAGCCCCAGGCAGCACCATTTGTCCTGCCTTGGCTCATCCCAAGAGGGGTTTGGATGGCACATGCCAGCATGGAGCTGTTCCCCCAGGGGTGATGGGGGAGGTAGGAACCAGGAGGGGAGCCCCACATTTGCAGTATTTCTGCTTTTCCATCCTCTTTCCCAGGCCAGTGCCAGGCACAGCTGCAGGGACACCAAGAGGGACTCCCAGCAGTATGGTCACCTCCAGATCCAGCTTGCCCAGTGGCAGCTCCTTGCTCTTTTACAAGGCCATTTCTGTGCAGGAAAACATAGTGTGGGTGCCCACCCTACAGCACCCCAATGCCAGGTCACCCAGCACCAAGCATCAGCCCCGGGGCTCAGAGGGCAGGGAAGAGACCCAGTCAGGGAGGGTGAGTGGCTGGGAAAAGGATGGTGAGGAAACACAGCTTGAAGGGATTGGGCAGAAGGAGAAATGGGCAAGAGAGTGGAAAAATCCCCACTTTGCTCCAAAACTCTGCCAACCACAGCTCAGCCAGTGGGGCTGGCACTGGCTTGCCCATGGGTACACGTGTGCCAGGGGAGAAGCCACCTGGAGCCCCTCTCAGTGTCCCAGCATGTGCCCATGGCCCACCAGCCCCCCTGCTCCTGCTGTGTCAGTGGGAAAATGTGGGATTTTGTGGGGTTGCACTGGTTGTGAGCACTGCAGCTGCTCTGAAGGGATGGTGTTCATCCCAGGACTTCCCATCCCTGCCCAGCTGACGACTCCCGGGGTCCTGGACCTGCCCAGGACCCTGGCATGGGAATGCTCAAGGCAGAGGAAAGCTGGGGTGGTGGTGGTGGGGGTCACAGAGGGGCTGGCTGAGCTGGTGCTGGTGTCACCGCCGGGCGACCTGGCTGTAGGGACACCGGGATGAGCAGTGGCGACTCCTGCTCCCCACAGCTCCCAGCAGTTTTTGGGGGGGCTGATCCAGCTACAGCAGCTCCAAGGCAGTGGGGAGTGTGCGGCTGTGGGGTCCTTGCCGTGGGGCACAACCCCCCCGAGCTGTGCTGCTGCGGCTCGTAGCCACTGGGGGAAGCTGCAGCCCTGTGCAACCGGCAGCGCGCCTGGGGAAGGAGAGGTTTTAGCAATCGGTGAGATCCTGGCAGCTCTGCACCCCCAGGGACCCCGGGACAGGGAACTGGGGTGACGCTGCTGCAGGAGCGGGGAGCAAAGGGCTGCCATGGAGCCAGAGGCGTCTGCAGAGCGGGTGTGTCCCCAGCCAGGGCCAGTCTGGTGTCCCCTCTGCAACGGCAGAGCCCGCAGCTCAGTGGAGCCTGGGTTCATGCCAGGGTTTGGGGTGCCCCCGTTTGGGTGCTGGGCTCAGCTGGGTGCTCCAGCTCACGTGCTCGGGCTCACCAGTGTGCCCAGCTGCACACAAACCTCCCCAGCACCAGGATTTGGGGTGTCACAGTACCCCACATCTGCCTTTGTCATCCTTATGGCACCCCTAGCCTAGCCCTCCCCCTCTCTTCCAGCTGCGCCCTGGCATGCTGTGTCCCATGAGCTGAGCTGTGCCAGTCTCAGCCCTGGCAGCCATGCCACTTTAATTAAGCCCTCATTAATTTTTCAGCCCCCCCCACTTTGCACACCCTGAGCACAGGCAGTTTGCAGTGGTGCTAATTGATGTCTTCCCTCCTTAAGCATGTAAGAACTGGCAGGGAGGTGCCCAGCTGGCATCGTGGGGGGTGCTCAGAGAGAGCCTTTGGGGCCAGGCAGAGCTGAGTGCCCAGCTCCTGCTTGGTGGAGGCTACTGGAGAGACCTAAAAGCCCAGGGGATGAATTGTCCCATCCTGGGTGAGGATCCAGCCCTGGACAGGGGTCACATCCAGCCCTGGGTGGGGGTGTCTCAGACCTTCTGCCTCTGGGTTAGGTTGGGGATGGATCCCTGCAGCCCTGCTGCATAAACACAGCTGCAAGCTTTGGTGCATTTTTGCAAACCTGCCCTTTTTCCCCTCCAGCTGGGGCAGTTCCTGCAGCTCCAAGCAGCCACCTCCCCAGCAAGGGTGAGTGCTCCCAAAAGCAGGGCAGAGCTGGTCAGGGGGATGCTGAGCCATAGGGCAGAGCACCCCATGACCCCTCCCAGCCCCACTGAGGATTGGGATGGGGACTAGCCCTGCCTGGATGGAGACTTCATCTGTGCTCAGTAGCCACCAGCTGCAGAGGGGCTGCTGCAGATGGGCACTGGTGGCACTGGGGTGGCAGAGGGATGATCAAGGTCACTGTGAAGAGCTGCCAGTGATCACCATGGAAACAACTCCACATTTGGTTCCAGAGATCAGAGCAGTTTCCTGGGTCCTTTCTCCACCTTCAGCTGCAGCTCTGCCAAGTGAGGAGCACTGAGATGTGTCCTGATGTCCCCTCTGCAGGCAGCATGGCCCTGCCAGCCCTGAAGCACACCAAAGGAAGGGGATTTTGGGGTGCTTTGGTATCAACCATCACCAGGGACAGAAGCCAGAAGGGGCTGAGTGGGGCAGAGTGAGAAGGAGGAATCAGGGAAGCAGCAGCAGAGAGGGCCAGGAGGAGCAGGGAGCACAGAGCACAGTGAGCTCTGCTCAGGACTGGGGACCAGGCAGGGTCAGCAGCATCCCTGCATCCTGGTCCCAACATCCCACTGCCAGCATTCCCCCTGCATCCCACCGCCAACATCCTCCAGCATCCCGGGCCCAGCATCCCTTCTACCTTCCCCCTCCAGCATCCCAGTACCATTTCGCCTCCCAGCATCCCAGTACCCCCCCAGTATCCCACCTCGACCCCCCGCGCAGCCCCTCCCGGTTGATTGACAGCGCTCCCAGCCAACGGGCGATCGTTGCCGCCGGCGCTGGGGGGGAGTTTGCAGTCGGCCCCCGGCTACAAGAGGGGCGGGAGCGGCGCGGGCAGAGCCGGCGGGCTGGTCCGCGGCCCCTCCGGTACCGGCACCGGCTCCGTGCCCCACCCGGCCCTGCCGAGCCGCCTCCTGCCCGCACCGTACCACAGGTAAGGGTCGTCGGGTCTGGGAGCCGCTCCCCCAGCCGCCGGGGGCGGTTCCCCGGTGCGGAGCCGCCGTCGGGGCAGGTATCGGCAGCCGCGCGCATCCCGGCAGCCGGTTCCAGCGGGTGCGGGTGCCCCGGAGCTACCCCACCCGTCCCCCGGTGGGCAGAGCAGCCCCCGTACGCCCGAGTGCTGCTGCCCCCAGCCCACCCGCCCCATCCAGACCCCGGGGCCGGGCCCTGCGCCCCTTCCCTGCTACCCCAGGTGCCGATCCGTCGGGCGGTGCTGGAGTCTGGGGGATGCCCGTAGCGATCCCCCTCTGCCTTGTGTGATACTGGACCAGCATCCAGTAACCGAGGATAGTCTCAGTGCTTGGAGACAAGAAGATCATGCCAAGCATGCCACGACCCTTGTGGTCCCTGATGTCCCCTCCCCTGGCATGGTCCTGGTCAGACTGGGGAATGGATGGATGTGGTCCAAAGGTGCCCCTCTTGGGTCCCAGCTTGGCTAAGGGCTTTGCTTGCAGGCTAAGGTGTGGTGCTTCCAGCTTCTCCTTGCTGTTCCCTGATGCAAAAGCTGCTCCTCGAGCAGCTGAGAGGCTGCACATGGCTGGTGGGAGATGTGGGAGGACCTGGGAATGGAGAACGGTGGGGATCAGTTGACCCCTGCAGGTCAGAGCCAGACTATGGTGCCAGGAGGACTCAGGTAGCTCCACAGCTGAGCGTGTTCTCCATGGGCATCCAGACATTTCCTCAGCTCTGGCTGCTGAGAGGTGGTGGTCTCAGTGCTGCCACAGCAGACAGTGACAGATGCTGGTGGGCTGACGGGGCAGGAAGCAGCTCCTGCCTGTGGGAGCAGCTGGGAGCGTCAGAAGCCCTACACTGCTCCGAGGGGAGGCTTGTGCCCACCCCAGGGCACCCCCATGTCCCTCGAGTCCACATGGTCAGGAAATCAGCTGCTTGGAAGGGACATGGTGCTTGGTTGAGCTCCAGGTGAACTTCTACTCAACTTTCTCCATGGAGAGCAAAGATCCAGGAGCTCTCAGCAAACCATCTGCTGCTCAGGCTGAGCGGTGCCAGCAGCCAAGGCTGCGTGGGAGCGGGCACGGCATGTATCAGAGCAGCTCCACGTCCTGCCCACGCAGCTGTGGGCTTGCCAGAGCTCCAGGGCACCCTGCTGTTGGGCAGCCCATGGCAGAGGGGAGCCTGGGCATGGACCTCATCCCCACTGAGGGCTGGCCAGCAGCAAGTTGGACATCACTGTGCCTGGCTGGATGTCGAGAGGTGCCAGGGAGGTGTTTCCCTGTTCTGATGACAGATTTGTGTTGTCTCCTCTCTGTCCCATCCCTACAGAGGGCAGCTGGGCATTGTGGCCTGGTAAAGGCCATGTGAGGAGGAGTTCTGAGTCTCCAGTTGAATTGTGTTTTTCTGCAGCCTGAAGGGAACCAGCCTTGGAGATGGGGTGGACTGGGGGTGATGCTGCTGGCTGCACCAGAGGGGTGCCCCAGGACCAGCTCCTGCACATCTCCAGCAGCCAGGACCACAGCTGAGCGTGGGCACTGAGCCTGTCCCCAGTGCCAGGGTCTCTGTCCTGGCATTTCACAGTGCAGGGACACCCAGCAGCTGGGTGGATCACTTCCAGCATGGGGAAGAGGCATGCAGGGTTGGTCAGCAAGGACTGGGAGCACAGCCCTCCCCATGCCCTGTGTGCAGGAGCCCTGTTTCACCTCCCAGGGGCAGCCATGGGCAAGCACAGCAGCAAGCTGGCCCCAGAGATGCTGGATGACCTGGTGAGGAGCACAGAGTTCAGCGAGCAGGAGCTCAAGCAGTGGTACAAAGGCTTCCTCAAGGACTGCCCCACTGGCATCCTCAACCTGGAGGAGTTCCAGCAGCTCTACATCAAGGTAGGCTCTGTCCGAGGGTCCAGGTGCTGCCCGTGGGGCTGGAGCACCCTGCTCCTGCTGGGACAAAGTTGCTGCTTTGGGTGTAGACTCCATGCTGAGCTGCTCCTCCTTGTTTCCCTCTCTCTCTCTCTCTCTCTCTCTCTCCTCTCTCCCCTGCAGTTCTTCCCCTATGGAGATGCCTCCAAGTTTGCCCAGCATGCCTTCCGCACCTTCGACAAGAACGGGGACGGCACCATCGACTTCCGGGAGTTCATCTGCGCCCTGTCCGTCACCTCCAGGGGCACCTTCGAGCAGAAACTCAACTGGGCCTTTGAGATGTATGACCTGGATGGGGATGGGAAGATCACACGCCTGGAGATGCTGGAGATCATCGAGGTACCAGTGGTTAAAATCAGCACAGGAGTAGTTTTCCTTTTCCTTTTCCTTTTCCTTTTCCTTTTCCTTTTCCTTTTCCTTTTCCTTTTCCTTTTCCTTTTCCTTTTCCTTTTCCTTTTCCTTTTCCTTTCCCCTTTTCCTTTTCCCTTTTCCTTTCCCTTTTCCTTTCCCCTTTTCCTTTCCCCTTTTCCTTTCCCCTTTTCCTTTCCCCTTTTCCTTTCCCCTTTTCCTTTCCCCTTTTCCTTCCCCCTTTTCCTTCCCCCTTTTCCTTCCCCCTTTTCCTTCCCCCTTTTCCTTCCCCCTTTTCCTTCCCCCTTTTCCTTTCCCCTTTTCCTTCCCCCTTTTCCTTCCCCTTTTCCTTCCCCCTTTTCCTTCCCCTTTTCCTTCCCCTTTTCCTTCCCCCTTTTCCTTCCCCCTTTTCCTTCCCCCTTTTCCTTCCCCTTTTCCTTTCCCCTTTTCCTTTCCCCTTTTCCTTTCCCCTTTTCCTTCCCCCTTTTCCTTCCCCCTTTTCCTTTCCCCTTTTCCTTTCCCCTTTTCCTTTCTCCTCCCCAGAGCCTTGCCTGACAGGTACCTGGTCTGTGCCTGATGGTAGCTGTGCAGCAGCACAACTCATGCCAGCAGCTAGCCAGGTCCCAGCGGAGCAGCAATCCTGTCCCCTGCCTTGTCCTGGGATCTTCTGTCTGTCCAACATCCCCACTCTGACACTGTGCTTCTCTTCCTGCTCCAGGCCATTTACAAGATGGTGGGGACTGTGATCATGATGAGGATGAACCAGGATGGGCTGACACCCCAGCAGCGTGTGGACAAGATCTTCACAAAGATGGACAAGGACAAGGATGATCAAATCTCCCTGGAGGAGTTCAAGGAAGCAGCCAAGAGTGACCCCTCCATCGTCCTCCTCCTGCAGTGTGACATGCAGAAATAGAGCCCTGGGGGCTCATTGCTGGACTGGGTGCAGCCAACCTCTGCCCCCCGTGGTGGTTTCCATCCCCAACTTCTGCTAAGTCTCCCTTGTGCCTGCTCCATCCTTCCTGCCACCCATCTGCCTCCACTCCCAGTTGGGCAGCCCCTGGGCAGCTCCTGTGCCCTGGGTGCACACAGTCCATGGGCTGCAGCTCTCCCTTGGTGGGTAGTGGAGCCTGCTCTGGGTATTGCTGGCTTGAGGTTACCCCCAAACCAACCCTCTTCCATCCTGGAGCAGGACTCCCTGCAGCCAGTGGTGAGCATCCTGGTGACCCAGGGCCAACTGTTTCCACATTCCCTGCTTTCCCTCACTGCTCTGCCTGGCTCATTCCTTCATCCAAACTGAATCCCAAACTTTCTGCTGATCCCCTCTCAACGGTTGTGAAGCCTCCAGGGAGCCTGGGAAGTCCCAAATCATGGCCCAGCTCTCTCTCTTCTGGTATTTCCCTGCAAGGCTGCCAGAGGGCTGGCTCCAGGGTGCTGGGGAGCTGGAGCAGGATGCTGCACCCTCCCTGAGTGCTCCCTGCTTTGGCTTCCTCTGCCCAGCTTTAGCTTTTCCACTCCTGCTTTTGTTGTTGGGAACAGCCAGGGTTGGGCAGGGAAGAGCAGAAGTGTCCAAGATGTATTCCTGGATGTGGTCAGTGACTGACCTCAGAAGCCACCTTCCACCCCAACACCTGTGTGAGCTGGCAGAGCAGGTGGGTGACCTCCACAACTGCCCTGGCAGCATCGTGGATGTTCTGTGGAATTTCTGGCCCTTCCTGGGATATTGAGGTGATGCTTGGGGTCCCAGGTTGAAAGCAGAGGATATCTGACCCTGTGGGCTGCCCAGGGACAAGGTTGGGTGTGTGGATGTTGAAGGCATGCCCTGATGCTGCTCCTTGTGTGTGGCACTGCTGAGGGGACTGCTGGGTCCTGGATTGAGGCTGTGGAGAGGTGGTGTTGGATTCTGTACCTGCTGAGCCTCCTGGCAAGGCTCTTGAGGCCACAAGGAACATATCTGGCTCCTTCCTCCCCCCAGCCCAGCCTGCTGCCTCTGTCCCTCCTGCCCCAGGCCAGGAATAGTGTCACAGATGAGTATTTGTTCTGTGGTGTTGATGCCTGTAATGTCTGTCAGGAGGTGGTGAAGTTGGTATCTATTTTTTAATGGAGAAAATAAAACTGTCTCCCGTGTGTGATGTTCCTCCCTGAATGGCTTCTCAGGGAGCAGCTGGCAGCTGCAGCTGTGGGCACTGCACTCCTGAGCATCGTTCCATGGGTGTCACCTGGGCCTGTGGCACTCCAAGGGATGGAAGGACCCTTGGGGACAGCACAGTGGAGCTCACTCAGCCTGGGGAGTCTTGAAGATGAAGGTGTAACCCTTCAGCCACTCAGGCAGCTCTGGGGAGGGGAATGATATCTCTTGGGGGTGGGGAGGACCAGACAGCCCTGGGCTGTGCTGCAAACAGGTTTCATTTGGCAGCCAGGAGCTGGACTCTGGCTGTGCCCTTCCCTCAAGGCTGGACATAGCCAGAGGACCTGGTGGCTTTGTCCTGGGACCCATCCCAACACCATCATCAACCAGGACCTGCTGTCAGTGTATCCACTGTATGGTGGAGTCTCCTTCCGTGGAGACTTTCAAGCCCCATCTGGATGTGTTCCTGTGTGACCTGTGCTGGATTCTATGGTCCTGCTCTGGCAGGGGAGTTGGACTCAATGACCTTCAGAGGTCCCTTCCAACCCCTAACATCCTGTGAGCTGTGATCATCGTCCTTCTTCTCAGCCTTTGCTTTCCCACCCCCATCTTTCCCACACAGATTTTCCTGTCCCTCTTCTCCAGCAGCAGCCTGCAGTGACAGTGGCTGTTGCTAAGGAGCTACCAGCGACTTCAAACACTTCCCTGTAGTCAATCAGGCAGCCTGGGCTCCTGGGCAGCAGCCTGGGCTCCTGGGCAGCTGTGTGGGCTCCTGGGCAGCAGCATGGGCTCCTGGGCAGCAGCATGGGCTCCTGGGCAGCAGTGTGGGCTCCTGGGCAGCAGTGTGGGCTCCTGGGCAGCAGTGTGAGCTCCTGGGCAGCAGTGTGGGCTCCTGGGCAGCAGCCTGGGCTCCTGGGCAGCTGTGTGAGCTCCTGGGCAGCAGCCTGGGCTCCTGGGCAGCAGTGTGGGCTCCTGGGTGGCAGTGTGAGCTCCTGGGCAGCAGTGTGGGCTCCTTGGTGGCAGTGTGAGCTCCTGGGCAGCAGCCTGGGCTCCTGGGCAGCAGCGTGGGCTCCCGGGCAACAGTGTGATCTCCTGGGCAGCAGTGTGGGCTCCTGGGCAGCAGTGTGGGCTCCTGGGCAGCAGTGTGGGCTCCTGGGTGGCAGCGTGGGCTCCTGGGCAGCAGCGTGGGCTCCTGGGCAGCAGCCTGGGCTCCTGGGCAGCAGTGTGAGCTCCTGGGCAGCAGTGTGGGCTCCTGGGCAGCAGCCTGGGCTCCTGGGCAGCAGTGTGAGCTCCTGGGCAGCAGTGTGGACTCCTGGGCAGCAGTGTGGACTCCTGGGCAGCAGTGTGGGCTCCTGGGTGGCAGTGTGGGCTCCTGGGCAACAATGTGGGCTCCTAGGCAGCAGCGTGGGCTCCCGGGCAACAGTGTGAGCTCCTGGGCAACAGTGTGGGCTCCTTGGTGGCAGTGTGAGCTCCTGGGCAACAGTGTGGGCTCCTGGGCAGCAGTGTGGGCTCCTGGGCAACAGTGTGGGCTCCTGGGCAACAGTGTGGGCTCCTTGGTGGCAGCGTGGACTCCTGGGCAGCAGTGTGGGCTCCTGGGCAGCAGTGTGGGCTCCTGGGTGGCAGTGTGGGCTCCTGATGGCAGTGTGGGCTCCTGGGCAACAATGTGGGCTCCTAGGCAGCAGTGTGGGCTCCTGGGCAGCAGTGTGGGCTCCTGGGTGGCAGTGTGGGCTCCTGGGCAGCAGCGTGGGCTCCCGGGCAACAGTGTGAGCTCCTGGGCAACAGTGTGGGCTCCTGGGTGGCAGCGTGGTCTCTGGCCTGTGATCCTGCCCATGCTCACCCCATCCTGCTTGGCTCCAGCATGCTGGGAGGTGTGTGGTTTGGCTTCCACCCTGCAGATCACCAGCATCTCCTCTGTCCTGCAGCAGCCAGCACCTGAGCACAGAGATGGGCACATGCCAAGGCCCAGGGCAGTGTATTTTTAGGAGTGTTGTTGAGGGAGAGCTTTTCACCTTGGCTTTGGCTGCCATGCTTGCCTGGGCTGGCCAGGAGCTGCTGTCTGCACCTCAGCAGTGCCTGGGGAAGGAGGGACTGGTTGTCCCCAGTGTGTGGGAGCCAGGGGCTGAGCCTGGAGTCGTGCCAGGGCTGCTTTCTGACAGGGCAGCAACTGAAGGTGAAGAGGGCACTCAGGGTAGCCTGCATGATCCTGGGACTCTCAAAACTCCTTCTTGCCTTGGGGTCATCCCAGAGGATCTCATGCATTCCCCTATGAAGTCACTATGGAGAAGGAGTCTTTGGTGACACTGAAATGATGTTAATTAAACTCCCAGGAGGGCATCCCTGGCATTGCTGGGGAAAAGGTTTGCTGAAGAGCTTTAATTGATGCCCACACTCACTCCATTCACCAGCTCACGGTGCAGGTTACCCTGGCAGGCAGCTGGGTGCCAGCATGGTTGTGATCTACCACGCAGCCTCGTCCCCTCCAGCTCCGCCTGCTGACCACCCCTGTGCCCTTCCAGCTTGCCCAGTGCCCTGGCATCGGTGGCACCCTGTGTCTTGCAAGGATGGACAAACCCCACCGACCTCCGGTGCCTTTGGGCCGAGAGTGACCCTATGACACCCATGGATACCCTGTTCCCACCTGCTCCCACATCCCCTCTGCGGATGGCACCCTCCTGCCTCCAGCCCCTTTCTTTCGTGCCCGGGGGTCGGAGGCGTCCCCCCGGGGCTGGCTCTGCCCCGGAGCAGCTGCGGAGCGCTCCTGCCTCCATCCCTCCCGCCCGCGCTCGGGGTTTAGGGGAGGTCGGGGCGGGGGCAGAGGGGATGCGGTAACGGAGAAGAGGCGGCGGCGGGGCGGGCTCGGTCTCGAAGAGGTTAAAGCGTGTCCCGGTGGGCTGAAACCCCGGAGCTTCATGGGATGCCTTATAAAGCACGCTCCGCCGGCCCGGCAGCGGCTCCGGGAGCTCCCGGTACGTGCGGACCTGCCGCCGCCGTGCCCGGAGCCACCGCAGTGCCCGGAGCTCAGCGGTGTCGCCGGTGCTCCGGAGCCGCCGCAGTGCCCGGAGCTGTCGGTGTCGCCGGTGCTCCGGAGCTGCCGCAGTGCTCGGAGCCGCCCGTGCCCCGGAGCCGCTGCGCTATGGAGCCTCCGGGCACGGCCGGTGCACCGGGAGCGGCGGGGCGGCCCTGGGACGAGGCCAAGGCTTTCTACGACAATCTCGCCCCCAAGAAGAAACCCAAATCGGTGAGACCCCCGATGTGCCGAACCGGGCAGCGCTCCCCAGCCCGGAGGGGAATCATCCCCTCTGGCTGCCCCACATCCTTGGGTGCTTTCCCTTGCCTGCCCCGTCTCCTCTGGCTCCTCAAGGGTCTATCCAGGTGTCACATCTCCTCCAGGTGCCCTGGAGTCTTCCTGGGTTCTCCACCTCCTCTGGGTGCTCTAAAGCCCCCCTGGGTGGCTCTGGTTTTCCTTTGACATCCTCTGTCTCCATCCTTGGGGATGCTTGGGGCTCTCCAGGTGCCTTCATTCCTCCATGGCATCCCTGGGTTGCCTCTGGTTGTCTGGGATCTTTCTGAATCCCCCCAGCCTTTTGGGGTTCCTAGGGGTCCTTGGGGTGTTTCTCTTGGGCTGAGATGTCCTTGTAGAGTAGCTTCATGCCCCATGAGCTGCCTGTCCCCTGTGCCAAGGCGGGAGGCTCTGCTAGGGACCAGAGGGGTAGCTGTGGCAGAGCAAGGGGACAGCTGGGGGGCTGAATCCCGAGCAGAGGGGTGTCACAACGTGCAGCCACCCCTGCCAGGCTCATCTGCTCCAGGAGATTAGAGGCAAAGTCTGTGTTATCTAAGCAGGGCTGAGCCTGGGGTTCAAGTGCTGCCCTATCTCGGAACAGCTGCGGCTGCACAGGGCTGGCAGCCTGGCAGGGCTGGGGGCCATGTCCTGGGGTGAGCTGGTCCTGGTCCCACAGTCTCTTGACTCCAGCCAGCCAGCCACAGCCATCCTCAGGGCTGCAGGCCCCCTCCTCCCTGGGGCTGCAGCAGAGGTGCTGCCCATGGTGAGGTCCAGTCACAGCTGGCACCTTTGGTGCTGTGCCCCCCTCCAGAGAGGGGAGATGGCCACATACCTGCCCTGTGCAGCCCAGCTCAGAGCAGCTCCTGTGTTTACTTAGCTGGAGGTGCTGAAGCTTCAGTTTTGTCTCTGCTGCCAACTATTTGCCCTTCCCAGAAGGGGTCAGCCTGGCTCAGTGGTGAGATGTGCCTGGTTGTCTTTCATGCCATGCTTTCAGCCTCCTATGGATGTCAGCCCAGGTCCCTCCTCTTCCTCTCCTTGCAGCCTGCTCAGTGCCCATCTCTGCTGTCCAGGTGGGGAAACTGAGGCACAAGGGCAGGGATGTGATTTGCTTGCAGAGCAAACCAGCAGCAGAGCTGAGATCCAGGTCCACATGGACCTGGGGATGTTTAGAACGAGAGGGAATGGCCTGAAATTGTGCCAGGAGAGGTTTAGGTTGGAGATTAGGAACAATGTCTTTGCTGCAGAATGGTCAGGGATTGGAACAGGCTGCCCAGGGAGGTGGTGGAGTCCCCACCCCTGGAGATGTTCAGGAAGTATGTGGCCATGGCACTTTGGAGCATGGTTTAAGGGCTGTGGTGGTCTTAGGTTGATGGTTGGAGTTGATGATCTTAGAAGACTTTTCCAACTGAAATGATTCCATGATGCCCACAATGCCTGCCCAGCCCTGTGCCCCTCTGCTGGTGCAGGCTGGGTGCCCCGAGGCTGTGGCTCAGCAACCAGGCTGCCCTCACACACAGCCTGGGTACCTTGCCCTGCCAGGCAGCTGTCCCACCCCATGATGGATGGCTGCCCAGCACTTTTCTGCAGTATAAATAATATGGCTGGAAGACTCAAACCCATCTCAGCCACTTCCCTGAACTTTAATCTGATCCCAAGCAGGGGGCTCGTGGCTGCCCAGGGCTCCCAGTGCACAAGGGGAAGGGAGTTTGCTGCTGTCTGTCTGTGCCCTTGAGGGTGCCAGGTCTGTCCATCCTCCCAGGCAAACTCCTCCACCTCTGCCAGCAGGAGCAGGTACTGGTGGGGAATCAGAGGTGAGCTGTGGGAGCTGCTCCCTCCTGGAGCTGGGCTGCAGGATGGCAGGAAGCTGACTTTTGGGGGCAGCAATTTTGGGGGTTCCCTGCTCTTGGCTGGGAAATGAGACACCAGGGTGCTCTGCAACCCATGGGGCTCCCTGCTTTGCAGGCTTCTCTGCTCTTCCTGTGCCCCAGCTCCCATGCCTGCTCCTGCCAGCTGGGGAGGTCAGGGATGAGATTTGTCACCCTTCAGCAATGCCAGCAATGTCCCCCAGCCTCTCCAGTGACGCCTCAGTGCTCGGAGGAAAGCCTGGGTGGGTAGGAGCTGGCCTTCTGCTGGCTCCAATCCTTTAGCACCCTGCTTGTCCCCTGCTCTGCCAGTCCCCTGCACCCATGGGCACACACCCAGCTCACCAGGGATGCTTCAGGTGGGCTCAGAACTGTCCTTGCCCCTGGAGCCAAGCCCTTTCCTCCTCCCTTCCTGTGACCCAAATTCACACCAAAATTCACCTTCAGAATTTGAATTTTGCCACCCAGGGTCTGGTCTCCTGCAGCAGCCAGGGGAAGTGCCTGGAGCTGCCAGAGTTCCTCCAGGTTTTTAGGCTCCAGGTGGATCCAGCAGGTCCAGCCCCAGGCAATGCCAAAGGATCAAGGGGTGCAGAATGGGGTCCAGTGATGGCTTCCAGGGGTGGCAATGAAGCTGCTGGGGGTTGGGTGCTGCTGTGGGCACTGGTGGCTCTGGTGGGTGGGAGGGAGGGAGGGAGGCCACAGCCCCACTGCACATCCTGGGAGCCTGTGGGATTTCCAAATGTCTGCCTCTAATCCTCGGGGGGCTGCTTAGGATTTGCAGCGATTAGGAGGATGCTTTAAAGTCCTGCCAGCTGTTGGGGCTGCAGAGGAAAATGTGCCATTTCCAGTCACTGCTGGCATGGACTTCACCTCCAAACTTTGGGGTTTGGGCCTGAGAGGGTAAAGCTTTACACTTCACAGAGCCAGACCCTGCTGGAAAGGTCACTCATGCTCCTGAGATGGGGTCTGGCCCTCATGGACCACCTGATCATCACTGAATCGTTTTGGGTGGAAGAGAACTCCCAGATCATGGAGTCCAGCTGGTGACCCAACACCACCATGGCCTCTAAACCATGTCCTGAAGTGCCATAATGTTCCTCTTCAATGGGCTGGGCTGCCCCTGCTTGTCCATCCTGTCCTGCTGAGCCTGGAGATGGACCCAGGGGCAGGGCAGGATTTTCCCTCATGCTGCCCTGCTCACACCTGTGTTGAACACATCACCAATCTCTTGGTGATATTCAGGATGGGGTTGGATTTGGCCTTCCCAAGGGAAGGACAGAAAGGAAAGAAGCTCACCATGAACCCCCAGGCAGCAGATTTGGTTGGATTCAGCTGAGCAGAGCCCCCACAGCTGCTTCCCAGGCTTGTGCTGGATGAGCTTTAGCTGCCCTTGGCTGCTGCTCTGAGGGTGCAGCAGTTTGTCATCCAGTCCCCAAACCCACCAGCACTGGGGCTGCTGGAGCAGGGGGCTGTGCTGGCCTGGGGTGCTGTGCAGGCTCCAGGACAGCCTGAGGGACCACACACCTCCTGATGAGGGCATCCCCCTCCCATGGAACCATTTCCTATTAAAAATGAAGGTTGTCTCCCCCCAGGCTGACATTTCAAGGCAAAGTGGGGTTTGTTGGGTTGTCCACAGCCTTGATCCCAGTGGAGGATTTGAGGTGCTGGGCTTCCCCTAGCCCTGTGACTTATTTTCCAGCCCATTTTCAGTGTAGTACTGATCACCTGCAGTGCTAGAGGGGATGGAGGAGCATCCAAACACCCCTGAGGAAGGAGAGCTTCCAAATGAAACCTCCACTTCAAAGCACAGTCAGGCTGCAGCTCCTTCCTCCCTGCTTGGTTTCTGGGCTGTCAGCATTTCCCAGAGAGCAGCACAGCTCTCCCAGCCCAGCTGGGAGCTGCACAAGCAACCTGGCTGAGCCTTCTTTTTTTTTTTTTTTCCTGCACAAGGTTCTCCGAAGGTGCAAATCTTCCTTGGCAGGAGCAAACAGGATCCAGCAGGTCCCTTTCCCCATGCTGGGTTTCCCAGCCTGCAGGCAGCTGGGGCTGCAGCAGCCCACGCTGGGGCAGAGAGCAGTGCCCCAAGCTCTTGGTTATTTTTATTGCTGTGTTTATTACCTCTTAAATTAACCTCCTGGAGGCTGCTGCCTTTAAATGGCAGGGAAGGGACCTTGAGGAGCCTGCTGTTGCCCTTGTGTAAGGTGCTTGGGTGCAAGGTGTGTGCTGAGTGGGGAGAGAGATGCAGACTCAGACTGGGCACCCAGCTAGGCTCAGCTTGTGGCCCCATGCACACCTCTCAGCCCCTTGGCTGTGTCTCTGTGCTCTGAGTGCTGCTGACCTACTTTCTGTGCTGGGAATCCTCTGGCAGGGCTGGCACTGGAGAATCATAGAATGTTAGGGGTTGGGAAGGACCTCTGGAGACTGAGTCCAACCTCTCTGCCAGGGCAGGTCACACAGGAACATATCCAGGTGGGTTGGGAAGCTCTCCAGAGAAGGAGACTCCACAACCTCTCTGGGTAGCCTGCTCCAGGGCTCCAACACCCTCACAGCAAAGAAGTTTCTGCTCCTGTTGAGGTAGAGCTTCCTGTGTCCCACCTTGTACCTCTTGTTCCATGTCCTGTCACTGGGCACCACCACCAGAGCCTGGCACCCCCATCCTGCCACCCACCCCTCAGATATTTATAGACATTGATCAGATCCCCTCTTGGCCTTCTCTGGCATCCTTCCCAGGATGCTCCCTGGAGGGGTTGTAGAGGATGCTCTGCCCTGGGGTCCATCAGGAAGCGAACAGCCAGCAGCTCTCCTCTCCTCTATTCCCAGATCCATAACCCCACGCTGCAGGGACTCAGGAGCAGCAGGACTCCTTGCTGAAGGCTAAGGGCTGGATGTCCTAAGACCTTTAATAGTTATTGATATTTTTCAGCTAATAAATGGCCCATGACACCAGAGTTATTAATTAATGAGGTGGAGTGCCCAGATGTGGCCCATGACAAGTTAATAGCTAACACCCACTGGAGGGAGGATGGAGACCTGGCTGGAGGTCACTCGTGGGAGGGATGCTGGTGTCACTGTTCAGCTTCTCCATGCCCCTGGGTGTTCCTGCAGGTCCTGAGGGTTTTTCACCTGCTTCCTGGAGAGAGCCACCTCCAAACAGGACCTTATTTCTCTGCAGATATTGTGGGAATGGATCCCACATGGGCCACAGAGATGTTCTCAGCTGGAGCTAATCTCTGCTAGCTCTAATCACCCTCTGCTTGCTGGGGATTTTGGGTACTGCTGCAGCCTTGAAGGGGTGTCTGAGACCCACCCTGCCACAGGGATGGCTCCTGGCACTGCTTAGGGGGTGGGTGTGGTGCTGGGAATGGGCTGGGGGCTGCCATTGACTCATTGCTGGGTGGGTCTCCATGCCTGGCAGGATCGGTGGGGCTGGGCTGGGGGCTGAGCCGGGGGCAGAGCGAGCCCCAGGGCAAGCCCAGCCCTGTGGGGAGCAAATATCTCCGGTGTGGATTGGGGCACCTCGGCCTTGCCAGGCTGCTTGTTCAGTAAAGCTCAGCCCTAGGCAGGGTGGGAGCTTGAACTTTGGAGCACCTGGGAGTGCAGAGCAGCTGGCAGAGGTGCCCTCCTGCCCCCGGGCAAACAGCATTGCTGGGGGATTACTCACAGGGCAACGTGCTGCAGGAGGATCCTGGCAACCACGGGGGAGCTGAGGGCAAGGTGTGTCTGAGGTGCTGGTGGCCTGCAGTTCACAGCCTGCCTGTGGAGGTGCACCCAGAGAGGGCATGGACTGGGACTGCCCCTGGGGGGCATCCCCTGAGCGAATCCCTCCCAAGCCTTGCCCTACTGCCAGGACTCACTGCAGGCAGAGCCTGCTGGGGCCAGGGCTGCCTGTGCCACTGATCTGCCTTGGGCTTTGCTGTTCTGGGAGCAAGGATCTCTGCTTGGTCACCAGGAATGAAGTTGTTTTCATGCTGGCAAGTGAGTGATGGGGATTAACACCCCTCTGCCCTCCAAGGGCAGCAGAAAGGAGGATGGGTGGAGGTCAAGATGAGATCAACTTTCCTGGTGCCCCTCTCTTTCTGCCAGGTCCCACTGGGGGCCTCTAGCTGTCTGCAGTAGATTTCTGGATCAAACCCTCCATCATTAATAATAATGACTCATAAATCACTGCCTGCACCACCTGTTTGTCATGTTTCCACCCACAAGAACTCTACCAAGTGTTTTGTTTTGTTTTTGTCCTGAGCTGAGCTGGCACAGAGTTGTTTTGTCACATCTGGACAGCATCGTGGGAGCATGGATCTGGCCCAGCCACAGTGTGTGGTTTTTCCTGGCTGGGGGGCTAGGGGGGGACCCAAAGCCACAAAAATTCCTTCTGCCTGGGGTTGAGGGCTTCACCACTTGGGGCTGGGTGGATCCTGGGAGCCTGTTGGGAGTGGGAGGGCTTGGGCATGGTGTAAGCAGCAGAAAGCAGCTCTTGGGTGTCTCAGATGTGTGGGGATGGTGCATCACCTGCTGAAGGACTGGAAGCTCAGGGCTGCAACTGACCCTGCAGATTGCTGTGGAGGTGTCACACCCCTCCATGGCCTTTTGTGGTGGAGTTTAACAAATGCCTCCTTGGGCAGCAGAGCTGGGTGCAAGGGCTGCCTCCTTGTCTTTTCCCCCTCCTAACTTCTCTCCCCACCAACTGACTTCTTCTCCCCCACCTCCCACCTAACATCTTCTCCCCCCTGCCCCCTAACTTCTTCTCCCCTCTGCCCCCTAACTTCTTCTCCCCTCTGCCCTCTAACTTCTTCTCCCCTCTGCCCCCTAACTTCTTCTCCCCCCTGCCCCCTAACTTCTTCTCCCCCTTGCCCCCTAACTTCTTCTCCCCCTTGCCCCCTAACTTCTTCTCCCCCCTGCCCCCTAACTTCTTCTCCCCCCTACCTTCTTCTCCCCCACCTCCCTAACCTCTCCCCACTCCCTGCTGCCCCTCTCCCCTCTCCCTGCAGCCCAAGCCTGAGAATGCCATCACCATTGCGGTGTCCTCCCGGGCACTCTTTCGCATGGAGGAGGAGCAGAAGATTTACACCGAGCAAGGGGTGGAGGCCTATGTGAAGTACCAGCTGGACCATGAGAATGAGCCCTTCCTCCCTGGGGCTGCCTTCCCCTTCGTCAAGGTGAGCATCTGAGCACCTTCGGGCTGGATCTGTGGTGCTGAGGGGTGGTTGAGTGGGGAAGGGCTGGGACATGAGCAGCGTGGCAGAAGGGATGAGGCCACGGAGCAAAGAGAGGTCAAAAACAAACCTCCTGGCAAGTGATTTGCCTCTTCCAGGACTGAGGAAACACTGAATTGGCAACCAAACCTAAGAGCTGAAGAGAATGATCTCTTGTGGAGCAGATTTCAAACCTCCCTTTAGGGAATTCTCATCTCTTTCATTGTGATTTTGTTTATTCTTTCAAAACTGGCTGAGTTTTGGGTTGCTCCAGAGTCAGCCAACTGCTAATTTGGAGGTGTTGAAATGAAGCAATTTCAACCTTGGAAAAAGATTATTTTTTTCTGAAATACATATTTTTTTTTCCCTGATTTCTGCCCCACTTCCACTGCATTTAGAGCAGTTCTGTCTGCTGGCTCCCACTGGAAGCAATCTCTTGCCTGTTCCCAGCAAATAGATGAATCCACTCGGAGGGGAGAGACTTCTTCTTGTCTCTGAGTGCTCTGGAACTTGGAGCTAATATATTCTCATCTGCAGATGAAAACTTGGAACCTTTTGTGTCTGAAAATACAGGAGTAGCTGTGTCTGTTGGGTTTTTTTTTTCCCCTCCCCCCCAAATCAATCATCTTTCCCCAGCTCATGCTGCTTGCTGATGGCAGCTTGGCTCAGGGTGTAGCTGGGGTTGGGGCCAGATGCTTGGGTTTGGTGAACAGCAGGGTTTTGCTGGGGGAGAGGGAGGTCAGGGCCAGTCCAGGGCTTGCTGACAGCCTCCCAACCCTTCCCCCCTGGGGTGCTGCAGGCACTGGAAGCAGTGAACACTCAGCTGCGGGAGCTCTACCCTGACAGCGAGGAGCTCTTCGACATCGTCCTCATGACCAACAACCATGCCCAGGTTGGGGTTCGTTTGATCAACAGCATCAACCACTATGGTAAGCTGAGGGCAGAGCTCTCCTTGGCCCAGGGGCTGCTGGCTGGGGGGCAGAGCCTTACTGCGTGGCAGCAAGGTCATAAAAACGTGGACTGGGGTTGGAAGGAACCTTTCAAGGTCATCCATTCCAACCCCCCTGCAGTCAGCAGGGACATCCCCAGATAACCTGGCCTGCAATGGTTCCAGGGATGAGGCATCTCCTACCTCTCTGGGCAACCTGGGACAGTCTCTCACCACCCTCAGCATAAAAAATTTCTTTCTTCTCTCCAGTCTGAATCTCCCTCTTTCAGTTCAAACCATCTCCCCTTGTCCTGTCACAGCAGGTCCTGCTCAAAAGTCTGTCCCCAGCTTTCTGATCAGCCCTTGAAGCACTGCAAGGCCACCAGAAGCCCTGGAGCCTTCTCTTCTCTAGGCTGAACAAGCCCAACTCTCTCAGCCTGGCCTCACAGCAGAGGGCTTCCAGCCCTCCCAGCAGTGCTGTAGCCTCCTCTGGCCCTGCTCCAACAGGTCCCTGTCTGTGCTGTGCTGAGGACTCCAGACCTGGCCCCTGCACTGCAGGGGGGGGTTTGAACAGAGCAGAGGGGCAGAATCCCCTCCCTTGACCTGCTGGCTGAGATAAGGAGACTTTTTCTCCTGTCTCATCCTCCAAACCACATCCTGAGACCACTTCTCCCACATTTCCTGGGCTTGGAGTGGAAGTTGGCTGGCGAAGAGGATGTTCTCTCTTGGACCAAAACAACTCTTTCGTCCTGCTGACTCTTGAGAAACCCCAGGGGAGCAGCAGCCAAGCTTGCATGGGCAAGAGTCAGGCTCACCCTGGGGTTCATCTGCCCCCAGGTCTGTTCATTGAGAGGTTCTGCATGACAGGAGGGAACAGCCCCATCTGTTACCTCAAGGCCTATCACACCAACCTCTACCTCTCCTCTGACGCCGAGAAAGTGAGTGGGGCCATTGAAGAGGGTGAGTCTGGGGTCCAGCTTGTGGGGGGGAGAGGGCAGTGAGGGGAACCTGGAGCCTTCAGGGCAGGGGTTGGTGCCAGGAGCCATAGCTCCCATGTCCCTGTCCCTACACAGCTATGCACCTAGGATCTGCCTTGTTCCACATCCCCATCCCTGCTGCTCCCAGGAGCTTTTTAGGGCTTTCCTCAAGCTCCACAGCCCTCCCAGGGCACAGGCACTGTTTTTCCCTGGTAATCCTTGTGTGCCAAGGGAGGTTTGGCACCTGGGGCTTTGGTTTTGCTCTTGGGGCCAAGTTGCAAGGCTCTGCTGGGTGCCTGCACTTTCCTTGCAGCATTTGCTTCCAGCCTGCTCTGGTTTTTTTCTTTTTCCCTCTGTCCCTCAGTGAAGAAGCCACAAGACCAGGTCCTTGGGTAGCTGCCACCTCTTGCCTCATGCTTTGTACCTCCACAGGGATTGCTGCAGCCACCATCTTCAGCCCCAGCAGAGACCTGGAGGTGTCCGAGAGCCAGCTGCGGGTGGCGTTCGATGGCGACGCTGTGCTCTTCTCTGATGAGTCGGAGCAGATCGTGAAGGCTCACGGCTTGGACAAGTTCTTTGAGCACGAAAAAGCTCATGAGAACAAACCTCTGGCACAGGTAGTGCTGGGGGGCAGCCAGAAAGATCCTCTGGGAGAGAGAGAGGCAGCTCACAGGGATGCTCTCCCCTCCGAGAAGCAGCCAGGGATTGGCGTTGTGGAGCGTGGGATGGGGACGGTCTGCAGCCTGGTCCTGCTGGCCCCATGGGGTGGAGGTGGCTGGCTCCTTGCTGTCACTCTGGGGGGCTCACAGGGGGCTGGCTCTGCTGGGAGTGGGTGCCTGGAGGGGAAGGGGTGGTGTGGAGGTCTGCAAAGGTCGTTTGGATGTGGTGCTTGGGGATATTCCCTATTACAGGAAGGAGCTGGATGTGCTGGAGCATGTGCAGAGAAGGGCCAGGAGGATGAGCAGAGGGCTGGAGCTCCTCTCCTGTGAGGACAGACTGAGAGAGTTGGGGCTGTTCAGTCTGGAGCAGAGAAGGCTCTGAGGAGACCTTCTTGTGGTCTTCCAGTATCTTAAGGAGGCTACAAGAAAGCTGGGGAGGGACTTTTTAGAGTGTCAGGTAATGATAGGATTGGGGGAATGGAACAAAAATAGAAATGGGGAGATTCAGATTCGATGTTAGGAAGAAGTTCTTCACCGTGAGGTGGTTGACACTGGAGGTGGTGGAAGCCTCATCCTTGGAGGTTTTTGCAGCCAGGCTGGATGTGACTGTGAGCAACCTGCTCTGGTGTGAGGTGTCCCTGCCCATGGCAGGGGACTTGGAACTGGATGAGCCTTGAGCTCCCTTCCCCCCCTGACAGTTCTGTGACTCTATGATATGGTTTAGGAAGGAACCTTGCAGAGGAAGCTTCTCGGCTGGACTTGGTGGTCCTGAGGCTCTTTTCCAACCTGAATGTTTCTGGGATGATTCTGTGATGGTTTCTTCTTGCTTTGGCAGGGCCCCCTGAAGGGCTTCCTGGAGGCCCTGGGGAAGCTGCAGAAGAAGTTCTACTCCAAGGGGCTGAGGATGGAGTGTCCCATCCGTACCTACCTGGTGACCGCCCGCAGCGCCGCCAGCTCGGGCGCCAGGGCCCTAAAGACTCTGCGCAGCTGGGGGCTGGAGACTGACGAAGCTTTGTTCCTGGCTGGGGCTCCCAAGGGTCCCCTGCTGAGGAAGATTCGTCCTCACATCTTCTTTGATGACCAGATGTTCCACGTGGAGGGAGCCAAGGAGCTGGGCACTGTGGCTGCCCACGTCCCTTATGGCATTGCCCAGAAGCAGAAGCGGCCGGCGCAGGAGAAGCAGACCCCGAACAGCAAGTAGTGGAGCTGCCTGGTGCCTTGGACCCTGGTGTGTGGCACAGACTTCACCCCCTGCTCCGTGTTCTGCTCCACAAGACCAAGAGCATTTGTCTTGGAGACCAGTGGGAGCCTTGCTGGGGGCATGGATGGAGGATAGGAGTTGTCAGAAGGTTTCCTTTTGCTGCTGTGGTCGTTGTGATGTGGTGGTCTTGTTCCCAGCTCTGGTGGGGTTGAAGAGTGCCCTGTGCCAGGCAGCCCCATGAGATTCACCATGGAGGGTCCCCTGTGCCAGGCAGCCTCATGAGATTCTCTATGGAGAGTGCCCTGTGCCAGGCAGCCCCATGAGATTCTCTATGGAGGGTCCCCTGTGCCAGACAGCCCCATGAGATTCTCTATGGAGAGTGCTCTGTGCCAGGCAGCCCCATGAGGTTCTCTATGGAGGGTCCCCTGTGCCAGGCAGCCCCATGAGATTCTCCATGGAGAGTGCTCTGTGCCAGGCAGCCCCATGAGATTCTCTATGGAGGGTCCCCTGTGCCAGGCAGCCCCATGAGATTCTCCATGGAGAGTGCTCTGTGCCAGGCAGCCCCATGAGATTCTCCATGGAGAGTGCTCCCATGAGATTCCCATGGAGAGTGCTCTGTGCCAGGCAGCCCCATGAGATTCTCCATGGAGAGTGCTCTGTGCCAGGCAGCCCCATGAGATTCTCCATGGAGAGTGCTCTGTGCCAGGCAGCCCCATGAGATTCTCCATCCCTCTGCACATTGCTCAGGCAAAAATCCCTCCAGGATGCATCCTGCCTTTTGCAGCCTGGGCAGGTTTGACCTCTTGGCGTTTCTTTAAAACCCCAAACCCTTCCCAAAGCCCTTTGATGGCCAAAGCAAACCTTCAGGCTGAACTGGAAAAGTGGAAAGTTTGGGAGCACACAAACCCACTTTGGGCAGCTTTGAACCCAAATGTCCCTTTGGAATTCAAATTCAACCCTAATATTGCTCCTTCACACACCCTAACTGGGAAAAAAAATATCTTCCATCTCTGTCCATCCTTCAGGATTTTCTCAGCTGAACAGCTTTCCAAATCTGGACAATTAGAAACAAATCTATTGAAAGAAAAAAAAATTAATACTAGTCATGATGTTGAAGAAAAAAAAAATTCCTCTTTCTTGCTTGGAGCTTTGGGCCCAGGGTTTGAATTTTGGGGTTTTAGATTTAGCACTTGAATAATAATTTCAGTGAGACAGCCAAAACCCAGCTCTGGGGTGAGCCATCCAGGGGCTGCAGACACATGCCCAGGGCTCTGGAGCCTGCTTTTAGCTTAATTCATGTATTAGGGACATCATTTGAAGTCCATTTAGGTAAATCTGCTCAGAATTTCAGCCTCAGGGCTTTAATTACATTTTCCCCCCTCTTTCTAAGCTGAGCCCATATCAGTTGATAAGCTTTTTTTGCTCTTCAGCTTCTTAAAACCTCTGGTGTTGCCTAAAATAGACACCTCTGCTAGTGATGCTGTGAGGGAGAATCACATCTCCAAGTAAAGAAAAAAGAAAGAAAAAAATTAAGAAGAGGAATCAATCAAGAGAAACCTGCTCCAAAAGTGGTGTGAAAATGACACTGCTGGGGCTGCACAAAGCCCTGCCCCAAAGGACACTCTCAGGATGAAATCTTTTTGTCCTCTTTATTTTTTTCCCCTCTTTCAAGTATATTTCATAGAATCCTAGAATGGCTCAGGTGGGAAGGGACCTCAGAGCTCCTCTGCTCCAACCTCCCCACCATGCCCAGGGACACCTCTCAGCTACACTCAGCTGCTCAAGGCCTCATCCAGCCTGGCCCTGAGCACCCCCAGGCAGGAGGCAGCCACAGCCTCCCTGGGCAGCCTGTGCCAGACTCTCACCACTCTCATACTGAAGAACTTCCTCAGCTCCAGTCTAACCCTGCTCTGCCTCAGCTTCAAACCATTCCCCCTTGGTCTGTCTCTAGACATCCTGATGAAAACTCCCTCTGCAGCCTTCCTGCAGGATCCCTTCAGGTCCTGGCAGGCAGCTTTGAGGTCCCCCTGGAGCCTTCCCTTCTCCAGGCTGCTCTCTCAGCCTATCCCCATAGCAGAGGTGCTCTAACCCTTGGATCATTTTTGTGGCCTCCTCTGGCCTCACTGTAAGAGCTCTGTGTCCTTCTGATGCTGGGGACACCAGAGCTGGGTGCAGCACACCCCAGGGCTGGGCACAGAGGATGCCCAGGGCCATCAGAGGATGCCCAGTGCCATCAGGCAGCTGTTTTCTACAGACACCAATCCATGGGCTCAGTTTTCCCAAGGTTAGGTTCTGCCTCCAGCTCAACTTTGCGGCTCAGCTCTTCCCAACAGTGAGGCTGGAGCTGGAGTTCCTGCACTTTGATAACTCTCTGAAGAATCTGTTGATGCCTACAGTGGCTCTGGAGACTCTTTTCTCGTTGCTCCAGCATTGAAAAGCTAATTGCACTTCCCCCTCCCCCATCTCCCCCCCATCTGACTTTGCCAGACTGTTCTTTGTCACACCTTGGTGACAAGCACCTTAGAGGAAGGTCAAAAAGCCAAGAAGATGAAGGCTTGAAGGAAATGAGGATCTCACTAAGACATTTGTTACTGGGCAGCTTTATAAGGAGGTCTCATCTCTTGGTTTGGGTTTGGTTTGGTTTGGTTTGGTTTGGTTTGGTTTCTTGAATGTGAACCCCCAGCTGCTGGCCTCTCCACTGTGTCTTGGAGACCTTTTTGGCAGCTGGGAGGGGAGAGCAGCCTGGCCTCCTACAAAGCATTTCCAAGGTGTTTCCTGAAGATTGCACTGGGGAAAACCAACCAAGCCCAGTTTCCAAACAGGCTGCACTGGGGCCTCTTGCCAGCCCCAGGGGTGATGTTGCAAGAGGAACAGAGTTCCAGGAAGCCCTTTGGACCCCCCAGCCAGGGCAGGGTGCTGGTGGAGTTGGGCACTGGGAATGGGTGCTTGCACTGAGTGCCAGGAGGGATGCAGGAGGAGATGCCCTGTCTGAAGGTGGTGTTAGCTCCAGGGAAGCAGTGTGTTGTGGTTTTGGGATCCCTGCTTCTTTCCCAGC
Organism: Indicator indicator; assembly: GCF_027791375.1. NCBI lineage: Eukaryota > Metazoa > Chordata > Aves > Piciformes > Indicatoridae > Indicator > Indicator indicator. The sequence continues at coordinate 5,631,460 of NC_072042.1, read as the reverse complement.
CCCTGAGATGCACAGGGAGCTGGGTGTAAGCTGGGGAGCAGGAGCATGGTGCAGGCAAGAGTTTCAGTGACCTTACATAGGGTCTTCCTATGGCTCTCCTTGGGGTCTTCCTATGGCTCTCCTTGGGATCCTCCTATGGCTCTCCTTGGGATCCTCCTATGGCTCTCCTTGGGATCCTCCTATGGCTCTCCTTGGGGTCTTCCTGCTGCTAGGGCAGCTTAGGAGCTTTCTGGGAGACATGGGGCTTAGGAAACAGGTCCCAGGTGAGGTGGACCTCCCTTTGCACCTCCTGAGCCCTTCCTATGTGGGGAGGACTTTCTGTTCCCTCAATGGCTGCCCTGTTTGCTTTTCCCCACATGGCTTCCTGTGGTTGGGTTTTCTTCCCTCCTCCATCACCACAACTGCCAGACATGGATTTGTTGCTTGTGTTCTTCCCTTTTTGTGCCCACCCATGACATCCCCTGGGGCTGGGGGCATGATGTGGTCCTCAGGACCAGCTGGATGGGCTGATGTGGGGCAGTGTGGTTGTGCCTCTCGTGCTGTGCTGGCTGATGGCTGCACTCTCCTGCTGTGTGTCCTTGCTGTGGGTTTCACTTCTTTGTCCTCTGCTGGTTTCTCTTGTGGCTGACCTGCCATGGCCATGGAACCCCTCTGCCTGTTCTTCTGTAATAAACTGTGTTGGTCCCAGCCTGGCTCCTTCTTTTGACATTCTCTCAAGGGATATTTTTGGCTCCTTGGTTGCAGTCAGCAAGAGAGTCTGGGGTCCTTGCCTGGGACCTCCCAGGTTTTATTGTGAAGGGGTTAGGGGTGATGAGAAGGAAAAAGGCCTTTGAGGATTGAAGGGAATTCAGAAAATTTAATGAAAGCAGCTACCTGGGAACTGGAGAAGCTGTGGGAGAGGTGGGATTCCAGAGCTGGGAGATGTGCCATGAGACAGCTACCTCCCTCCCTCTGCTTCCTGAACAGGCTTCTGTTGTAGCCTGGATTCGTGATGAAGTCCTGGATGAAAACACAGCTTGGCAGAAGACTTTTGTCAACTTGTCAGCTTCTCCCAGCCAACAGGTGGGAGGCAGCAAAAGCTTTTTAGAGGAGATTTATTGCTGCTGAAGTTCTGGGTTTATCCAACCAGCGACACTGCCGATCCGCTGCTGGCTCCTCCCTGCCAATAAGGAGAACAGATGGGGCAGGGGGAAGCAACAAAGTCCTCCATCCCTCACCAAATATAGCCAAGGAATGTCTACAGGCCCCAGGGCAGCATATCTGCTATGGGATGCATGGCCCTCAGCAGGGAGCATTCATGTTCAGCCTTGCTCGCTGGAATGCCTTCCCCACTTCCATCCCCAGCCCTGCACGTTCTTTCCGCCAGGTACCTGGAGGAAAACCCAAATTCCAGGACTGATGAGACCCATGTGGCACCAGTGAACATCCAGGTGTGCCCACCCAGGCCTGAAAGGTCAAGATGTCCATGCCAAAGCCAAGAGCTGCCTCTCCTGTGCATGAAAAGACCTCCCCAGGCCTCTGACTTGCTCTGTGGGACCAGCGTTGGACTGGGGCCAAGGAGCCAACAGGTCCTAGAGAGGCTTGGGCCAAGGCCATGCAGAGAGGGAAGGGGGAGGTTTGTGCAGTTGAATCTGTGATGTCTTCTTCTGCTGCAAGCCTGAGTTTTTGCTTCTGTTGGCTGTTTTCTGAGCTTTTCCCTCCATCAGGCATCCCTGGGCTTTGCAGTGACTGCTTCAAAATAAAACCCTGGAGGAGGAGAGAGCGGAGGCAGAGCTGGCAGAGGATTTAGCTGCCACTCAGCTATTGTCAGAGCAGATGTTCACAAGGTAATCATGGCCTCTGAAGAGTAAGAGCTGCTCTTTGTGCTGAGTCCCAGCCCTGGATGGATCCATGAATCATCACAGAATGGTAGGGGTTGGAAAGGAGCTCTGGAGATCATCCAGTCCAACCCCCCTGCCAGAGCAGGGTCACCCAGGGCAGGTCTCACAGGAACACATCCAGGTGGGATCTGAAAGTCTCCAGAGAAGGAGACTCTACAACCTCTCTGGGCAGCCTGCTGCAGGGCTCCAGCACCCTCACAGGGACAAAGTTTTCCCTTCTGTTCCCATGGCACCTCCTCTGCTCCAGCTTTCCCCCAGAGCCCCTTGTGCTGTCCTTGGACATCCCTGAGCAGAGCCTGGCTCCAGCTCTGCACAGCTTTATCCCCACCAATGAGGGCAGCCCTCAGCTCCAAGCTCCTGCTCCCTCAGCTGTCCTCACAGGGAGATGTTCCACTCCCTGCAGCAGCTTTGTTGCTCTGTGCTGGATTCTTTCAAGCAGTTCCTTGAGGTCCTTCTGGAACTGAGTGGCCCAGAACTGGTCACAATATTCCTCGTATGGCCTCACCAGGGCAGAGCAGAGGAAGAGGAGAGAACCTCTCAGAATCCAAAAGATTTAACCCCAAGAACTTGTGGGGTTTCTAGGTGACCAGCTAACCCCTCCTGATGACCAGCTGCATGGCAGGGAGGTTGCACAGAGTGTGGACTCTGCTCTCCTGGTTCTCATATACATAAGGCAAGTCATGACACCTCCATGCCTCAGTTCCCTCCTCACCACGACAGAGATCAGAATGCTGGAGAGGTAATGTCAGGTCTGGAGGGTGACTGCAGCCCCTTGCAGAAGAAGAGCAGCAATCAGGAGTGCTCTTAAGCACAGTGAACCTCTGCTCTGTGCAGTGACACCTGCATGCCCAACAGCAGGTCCCCATACAACGACAGGGCTGTCCCCACAACCCCATGGTGCTGGCCATGAGGGGTTCCCAGGCTGAGTTTGTGGGGACTCCACCTCACCCCTGCAGTGCAGCACAGCAGCCAAGAGATGCGAGCAGAGACCTGCAGCCATCCCGGGAGGCTCAAATGTCAGGGCAGGGGACCTGGTGACAGGGCGACAGAAACACCCCGGGTTGGAAGAACAGATAAGGGGACCCGGCGGCAGGACAACAAGCAGAGGGCACTCCGCTATCGGCTGGAGCGGGGCCGTGCCAGGATGGGAGCAGCCTGAGCCGCGGCGTTCCTTCCACACCGCTATTTATAGCAGCCTCCGCTGATGCCTCTGTCACCAGAGCCTAAAATGGTCCCCGCTGCGCTCCCCCGGGGTGACTGTGCTCAGCCAGCCCGTTCTGGGGAGGCCACCAACGATGTGGTGACTCCAGAGAGCCGTGTGTGAAGCTGCTCTGGAGGAAGCTGCCGTCCCCCTCTGCCAAGAGGCAGCTCCACGCTGGGCCAGCTCCTTGGAAGATGCACCCAGACGGTTTCTGTTTAAGGTTTGGTCCCTAGCCAGGAACAGGCAGTGAGGGTAAAGCAGCTCAGCTTCCACCCCACTTCTTCCTTCTCACCAGAACTGGGGCTTGGCCAGCTCTGCCTGGCAGCTGCTGGGTTTCCACACCTTGGGGCTGGTCCTGAAGGCAGCTGTGGGGATATCTCTGTGTGCTCTCCTTGCTGCTGGCAATAAGCCCTTGGTTACTGGGCTGGAGCAAAATGCAGGAGGGCCAAGAACTCGTAACTGCTCAGCAAATCTGTCCCAAACCCATGCCTGGAGATTCACCTTTTGAAAGATGGCTTCATTTTTCCCAGTTCTGCCCAGTCCAGGGAGGGAGGCAGAGATCTGTGTCCTGATGCTTTCCCATTCCTGCAGCAGAAGCTCCGTTACCAGGGCTGCACTTCAAAGCTTGGCTGGCAGCATGGTGCCGTATAGGACCATGCACATAATCCCACCAAGGAGGAGAGGAGGGGGTCTCCACAGCCCCTGGGGCTCCAGATGCCAGGCAAGATGCTGCAGCCACTGGTTCATGGTGAACATGGCACAGCTGGCACCAGGTTCTCTGATCGAATGACTTGAGAACCAAATAAACCCCTTTGGGGTGGCATCCAGCTGTCCTGTGCCCAGGAGGGCACTTCTGCTCCTTTTCCCTGGGGGCAGGTGGCATGGTTACCCTTCTCCCTGTGGCAAAAGGCCTGGCTCTGAATTTTACTTGGTGGGAAGCTCACATCCCGTCAGCCAGTGGCACCCATGGGCTGCCCTGCAGCTGGCACTGCCCCTTGTTGGAGCTGTGGCTGTGTCCTTGGGCACCAGGGCAAGGCTGCCAGCTTGGGCACCTTGTCACTCAGGGTGACCATGCTGGGAGGGCCAGCCCACATGCGGTGGCTGGGGCAATGGGGATGCTCCCCTCTGGCTCTATAACCAGGCCCCCACTTCCTCGGCGGCCGGGCAGCCTCCTCCAGGTGCGGCTGGGAATCATTAGGAGCTCTCCGCGCCGGGCTGAGTGTGGGAACTGGAAGAGAAAGCTGGAGAGAAGCCTTCTTTCATCTCCCCACTCCCTCCTCCCCCTGTGTCTGCCAAGCCTGGCTTCCTTTTGAATCCTTTAGCTTGTGCCAAGCGAGGGAGAAGGGGAGGGGGGGTGTGGAATAAAGAGAAAAAGGGAAAGAAAGAAAGAAAGAAAGAAAGAAAAAAAAAAAAACAACAAAACCCAAACCCACAGGAATGTGTCCAGGGATCTGGCTTCATTCAGCTGCCGAGCCCTGAATACCCTGGCTCCTGCTCGGGGAGCTGGAGGGAGGGAGGCTATGGCTGCCCTTGTGATGGAGACTGGGGGTAGGGGGGGGGAACAAACAGGGAAGAGGCGTTTGCACCGCGGCTGTTACCACAGCAACTGACAAAAGGCTGTCTGGGAGGGGGCCACGGCCACGTTCCCCCCGGTGCCACGGGGCTGGCGGGGCAGGAATGCCGGCTCAGGGCACCCCGAGTGTCCCAGGGGCTCTTGATGTCTGGGCACAACCCCGGCCGCCTTTCACCCCGGCGTGGGGGGGACGTGGTGCCCAGACAGACGCCCTGGTGTCGGCTCCTCTCTCGCTACAAAGGCGACAGGGCTGCTCCCAGGGAGGGCAGGAGGGGAGGGCTGGGAGGCTTTGCTGCGGCACTTCGGGTTCTTGACTCGCTGCCGACTTTCTTCCCAGCAAATTAATAATTTCCTCTGGCGGCAACAATGCCAGGCTGGGTGCGTGTCTGTGCACGCGTGCTGGTGTCTCCCACTGCCCTCCCCACCCCGGTTCCCCCCTTCCCACCACTCACGGAGGGTCCATGCTGCTCACAGCAGGTTTCCTTTATCCCTGTCCTCAGCTGGGCTTCTTCCAGCTGTGTGTAACCTTCAGCTTCAGCCCAGCTGTGACAGCCGCGGCCTCGGGAGCATCCCGGTGGGAGTGCCAGGCCCGGCTGTGAACTGATGATGTGAATGCTGGAGATGGTGGAGAAACACACTGGGTGGTGAGGAGGGAAAGTTCAGCCCTGGGAAGGAGCTCGGGGCTTCACAGCCAGGCTGGCAGAGCGCTGGGTGAGATGGGAGGGAGAGCAGGCAGACGGGCACAGGGAGCAGCCACCAGTGCACCAGATGCAGGGCAGCAGGACCAACCCAGTGTGCTGGATGGGACCATCAGCCTCCAAAGTGTCCTGGTGGTGCAAGTCACCCAGGAGTGCTTCCACGTGCTGGCAGGATCCCGTGCACACAGGCTTGCTGCACCAGCAGCCTGCCAGGGGCAACACCTCCCTGCATGCCACTGCTGTGCTCTGTGTGTGCCCCCTGGTCACTGCTGTGACACACAGGGTGCAAGCCCTCTCTCGAGTGGGCACACAATGGCATCAGGAGATCTCAGGAGATTGGGGTTGAAGCTAGAGCAGGGTAGATTTAGGTTGGACATCTCTCCAATGAGGGTGGTGGAACGTTGGCACAGGTTGCCCAAAGAGGTGGTGGAGACCCCATCCCTGGAGACATGCAAGGCCAGGCTTGGTGGGGTTCTGAGCAGCCTGCTCTAGCTGGGGATGTCCCTGCTTGCTGCAGGGGGTTGGACTGGATGACCTTTAAAGGTCCCTTCCAACCTTCCATTCTCTGATGATTCTCTGATCTTCTGGGAACGCAGTCCCGTTCCTCCGGCCACATTGTGCTTTGTTCCTTATTTATACCCCCGGGGTGGTGCCACAGGTGGGCAATTGTTCCAACTGACAGGCTGAAAAGCAAAGAAACAAGATTTAACTTCCTGCTATTCAATTAGAGAAAGTGAGCATTCATCAGCAGCTGCTGGCTGCTGGCAGGCACAGACCCTCCCGCCAGGGCGGGCGCAGCAAAAGCTCTCCTCGGCTCTCCTCGGCAGGAAAGCTGCCTGCGGCCCCGGGCTCCACGGAGCTGGCTGCCAGCGCTGCTCCAGAGAGCTTCTAGGTAAAGCTGGATGCTGCTCCTCCTGTCCTGCACTGCAGCTGATGTTCCCTCCCGTGTTTGGTTTGGGAAAGGAGATCACCTGTTCAAAGCACCACCGAGGGTTGGCAGGATGCCAAGCAGGGAGCAAGGAGCAAAAGCCACAGGCCTGCAGTGCTGGAGGGAACAGCAGCACAGTGGCTTCCCCTCCCAGGCCAGTCCCACCGCTGCAGGCTCAGCCTCTGCCCTGAACTCAGCACAATCCCTGACCCTGAGGCCTCTGGTGCTGAGATCTGCAGGCTTTGGAAGCTCTTTGGATGTTCATTTCTCGTCTCCTGTGCTGAATGCTTGTCTTATCTGAGCCAGCAGATGCTGGCCAGTGTGTGGAGGGGCAGAGGGAACAGGGAGCCTCCTTGTGCCTCTTCCCTCACACACCTGTGTGCTCCCTCGTGGTATATTCTAGGCTGGCAAGGGAGGAGAGAGAGCATGCCCCTGTGAGCTCCCTGGCTGGTTACAAGCCTGCCTCCATCTTCTCCTGCACCTCCTCTGAGCCACTCATGAGGCAGCTGCTCACCAAGGCTTCATGGAACCCCTTCAGTGCCCAGACTGCAGCCAGGAGCTACAGGGCTTCCAGGGGCTCCCTGGCAGCTCCCAAGGCCATTCCTGCTCCATTTCCTTCCCTCACTCTTCCCCTCCAATTGGAGAAGAGCCTCCTGCTGCCTCCTCTGCCCATCCCTTCCCTGTGCCATCTGTCCCCAGCACGGTGACAACTTCACAGCTCATTGCTGGTGGCATTTCTGCTGCAGGTCCTTTCGGGCACCTCTTCACCGGCTCTCTGTTCACAACCCTCCTGTCTCCACAGGCACTCAGGGTTATCTTCCAAGCCGGTTGTGATCGCTGGGGACACAGTTGGAAACCGTTTCGTGTCGCTGCAGCGAGCCACACGCACAAGGATCTGCTCAGATGCCTCCACACACGCCGGCTGCCGTGCCAGACTTCACAGCACCGTCCCTGTGCCCTGGTAGAGGAGACTGGCACCCCGCCGGGTGAGGGCTGAGCTGAGAGCAGCACCGCGCACGAACTTGGGTTATTAGCCCAGACAAGGAAGGTGACACTCTGCAGCCAAGACAATCAACAGCAATTAGCCCTCTTTGGGAGCTTGACTTGAAATGCTGCAGAGGCTTTTTTTTTTTCCCCCTTGTGCGTGCCGATGGCTCTTCCTCCGCTCCTTTGGGAAGCGATGGGAGCTGGGCATGCCAAACCAAGCTGGTCATGTCTGAGCACAACTTGGTGCCTTGGTGTCATTTCCAGGAGGCTGGGAGGGCTTGTGGGGGGCATGTCTGTGAATGTTAAAGGCACTTGTGTACCCAAGCAGCCAAGGCACATGTTGTCATTACCTCTGCAATGCCATCTGGCCGGCAGCGACGCAGCTAGAACCCAGGGGCTGCGCAGAGGAACATTTTACAACAGAAAGCAATTAACTGAATAAAGCCCTTTTTAAAATCCAGTAATTAAAAACAGTCCCTCCCCCTTGTTTTTCCTTTTAAGCTGAAAGTTGCTGTTTACTCATTTGCTTTACAAAGTGTGCCTTGTTGTGGCTTCAGAAGAAATGAAAGTTTGAAGTGGTTAGAGAAGAAAGGCTTTGGGGCTGGTGCGTTCCAGGCAGGGCGGAGGGGCAGGGGCTCTCCAGCCTGGCTTGTTTGTATTTGTTCTTGTCTACTCACAAGATCACTAAACACACATTTAACAAGTGGTGAAACTGTCTACCCGCCTGATCTCTCCCAGGGTTCATGAGAAGAGGCCTGGCACATTAGCATCGCTGGGGGAAGGGGAGGAGGGGTGGTGGTGGTGGTGGTGCAGAAGAAGCCTTTTGAAGGGTTGGTGATTTGGGGCTGAGCAAGGGAAGGGCTCCTTGAGCAGGCAAAGTCCCAAACAAAGGCATTGTGTTCCCTGGAGCCCTGGGGATTGGCCTCAGGGGAAGACCAGGGCCTTGCTTCACCAGCCATGGATTTTCCCAGCCCAGCTCCTCGTGTTGCGTTGGCACCGGTGCAACCTTGAGGCCATCAGTGTCCTTCCAGCACCCGGGGAGTGGAGTGGGGCTGGCACCTCCGGGGTGGGTTCAGCCTGTCCCTGACAGCCAAGGAGCCCACCATGGCATGTTCCTGCAGACCATCCTGTATTGCAGCAGCTCACCTTGTCCACATTGTCCTTTCCAGGTCCAAAACACAGGAGAGGAGCAGACCCGTGTCCACCAGCAGTGAGTTTCGGAGCTCTCTTTGCGTAGCCACAGTGGAGCCTTGCCCTTGGTTTGGGCTCCTGGACAAGCCAGTAACCCCGGCTGTCAGCAGGGCTGGTGCAATATTAATTATCCCTCATTGCTGCTCCTCTCTAAAGTCAGTGCCCAGTCCATTAGTGTCAGGATGGGTGGGGAAACTGAGGCATATCAAGGCCAGCCAGGACTGAAAGGCTGGCGTCGTCTGATGCTCACCCTTGGGATGCAGGAAGGTGATCCTGTCCCTGGCTGTCCTCCAGCCCTGCTGACCTGGGGATGCAGTGACACAGCCACCTTACACCTGGCAGGTCAGCTCAGTGGAGACGACAGGGAAGGATTAAATGGGTTTAGCTGCGTGGAAAGGAAGCCAGGTTTCAGGAGCACAGCTTTCAGGAAGCATTGCCCACAGCTCGTGGGAGAGAGCAGCCAGACACAGCCTGCTGTGACCTAGTGATGCCTGAAGGTCCCAGCCTTGCCCTGGGCACAGGCTAAGGATGGCAACAACCATTTGATGGGGCAGAAGCTCTTGCAGAGACAGCAGCACCTCTGAGGTGCCCTGGCCATGGACCCAGCAGGTGCAGCCCCATGGTACCCCATCCCATGGGGTTTGTAGGGCTGCCTAAGCTGAGCTCACCACATTCCAGGCCATGGTGGCAGGGCCAGCACAGACCCACTGGGGAGTGAGAGGCATGAGGAGACACATGCAGTGCCAGGGTGGCCAGGATAGTGCTGAGCTTCAGCCTGGTGCTGAGCAGATACAAGATCTGCCCCGTCCCTGCCTGGGGAAGGGTGAGGCCATAGGTTTGTGGGAAAATGTTGGGTTTCCCTCCCCTGGACTGCCCCTAGCAGTCGGCTGTTCTGGCTCTGGATTGCGTGGGCCAGGGAAGTGGGGGGGAGTCAACAGTTGCAGTGCCTCTGGCTTGGAGTGGAGCCATGGCAAACAATCCTCCACTGGCCACGCTCCAGATCTGACAAGACACGGAGGTGATATCCTATCTGTACCTCCACGCTTTCATCCCACAGCACCTCCCAGGAGCCCTGCCTGATTCTCCTCTCTGTGATTAATCCCTGGGTTTAGCCACAGAACAAGGCAGCCTGGCCACAGCACCCTGCCCAGGAATCCCATCCAGCATCCCTGCCAGGCCTCTGCTTTGGAAATTACAGCTGTGGCTCTGGCAGCCACTGGTGGGACCTGAGGTTAGGAGGTGATGTTGACTGAAGAAGTGTGGACAGGGCATTCCAGGCATGCACGGGGTTAAAGCAGAGGTGTCAGTTCACCGGGAGGTAACAGATACCTCCTGCTCCTGCCTGCCTCTGGCTTTCCAGAAGCCTTGCCCTCCCTCCCACATTCCAGCTGCTGCAGCTTTTCACAGCTGGCCGCTCTCTGGGGACATTTCCCAGAGCTGAGCAGCAGGGAGGGGAGGGAGCGGCTGTGGTCCCAGCATGGGAAGGAGGGGGTTGGTGGCTGGGCTGACTGTCACCCCCTCAGGGAACTTTGAGCTGAAGCCTTTCTCCCCTAGGAGTGAGCTGACACAGGCAAATCTGGGTGATCCCAGGTCCCTGGCAGGGATCCACCCTCAGCCCTGGCCGGGAGAGTTTTTCCTGCTGTGGAGAAGGGACATCAATCTTTGCAGCTCACTTATTCCTTGGCCTCCAAAGCAGGGGAGCCAATTAGTGCTGGGTGTGATGGATGGCTTAGCCCCATCCTCGTGACACCCATCCTCTGCAGGCAGCTCCCACCACGGAGCCATGGTGGAGAGCAGCTCTTGCCAACCTCCTGAGTCCCACGGGGTGCTGGAGACAGGGACAGGCACTGCAGCCATGCTTGCTGAGCTCCTAGAGGCCATGCAGGAGGGGAAGCAGCCCTGAACACTTGGCCAGGGTTGGTAATTCAGGGCTTGGGGAGAGATTTCCTCTAATAAATCCTTGGGCTTGGCTGTGGCAAATCCCACAGGTCGCTGGGGAAGAGCAGATGGGTTCTGGGCAGATGTTGGTCACCCACTGTTTGTGGCTCTGTGCTTGAGGACAAGCTTTGCACCACAACAAAGTGTGTGATGGGAATGGCTTCCTTGGGGAGAGGCAAGCAGGAGGCAGAAACCCCATTTCTGCTTTTAGATCCAGGAGAGAGACCTGGCTCTATACAGCTACCTGAAAGAAGGTTGGATCAAGGTGAGGGTTGGTTTCTTCTCCCTAGAAACAAGTGACAGAATGAGAGGAAATGACCTCAAATTGCACGAAGGGAGGTTTAGGTTGGAGGCTCAGTGGGTTTCATGGGAAGGGTTCTCAAACACTGGCTCAGGCTGCCCAGGCAGGTGCTTGAATCTCCATCCCTGGAGGTGTTTCAAAGAGGCAGAGATGTGGTGCTGAGTGCCATGGCTTAGCACTAGGCTTGGTGAGAGAAGAGAATGGTTGGACCGGGTGATCTTAAAGGGCTTTTCCAACCAAACAGTTGTAGGATCCTACCCCAGCTCCCCTTCCCCAGCATCAGCTCTAGGTCACAGCAGGCTGTGTCTGGCTGCTCTCTCCCACGAGCTGTGGGCAATGCTTCCTGAAAGCTGTGCTCCTGAAACCTGGCTTCCTTCACACGCAGCTAAACCCATTTAATCCTTCCCTGTCGTCTCCACTGAGCTGACCTGCCAGGGGTCTCCTCTTTGGCTGCTCCACGGCACAGAGCTAATCCCAGGCTGCTTCAGATGGCCCTTCCAGTCCCCAGGGCTTGCTGGGGACCATTCTAAACCACTCTCCAGGAGCAGAGGCTGGGAAAAGGGATCCGATTACAGCAGAAGTGGGTTCCAGGGCCCCTACTCTGCTTGTAATGAAGTGTAATCCTAGAAAAACATGTTGCCAATTACACTTCAATTGAACCCAGATAATGATGCTTAGACAAGGCCCAGAAAAGATGAAGTCTGGACAGTGAATTCCTTTCTAATGGAGAAGGAAAGTGTTCCTCCGTGGCAGGTCTGGGCTCCACTTGGTTCAGACTCCCTGTGATATGAGCAAGAGCCTGAAATCACCAATCTCTGGATCCCATTGAAAGGGTTTTATCAGTGGAAAGAGCATTAATCTCTCCCAAACACATGTTTATGGGAAGTTTAGTTTGGAGATGTCTGCGTTTCTTAACTGAAATCACTTTGGAGAGGGAGGAGAAGCTGGTCTCAAAACTGCTAAACCAACACATTTCTAAACTCCTCTGGTTCAAAGTGACTTTTCCTTTGGAGCTGTAAGCTAAGAACAGCTCAATTTCTGGGGCACTTTTTCTTAATAGTAAAAAATTAAAATAGAACATCAAAATTATAGCTACAAAGCACTATAACCTAAAGTGAATGTTTTATTCTCTCTTTTTCTTTTGGCTTACAAACATTTATGAGATGGCACTGAGATGGCACTGAAATTTTCCACTCCAGCACAAGGCTGGCGGGTTCAGGTCCCTTTTGTTTTATTTGGGATGGGAGGACAGTGAGGCTCAGCCTCAAGAATCAGTCATGAGGAGAGTGAGGCTCAGCGTCAAAAGAATCAGTCGTGAGGGGCTATGTCTTGCTCAGCCCCCGTATGCCAGTCTGGGGGCAGGCATGGGTGAAGGGTAGGAGGGTAGGAGACGGAATTTGGCTTTCCCAGCAGCTGCTTGCGAGGCGCTGGGGGACGGCAGACGGCTCGGGGTTGCCGGGTGCAGCGTGGGTGAGCTGGCAGAGATGGCTGAGGCAGATAGGCAGCACCCGACCGGGCGGTTGGGTGCCTCCGTGCACGGGAGAGGGGCGGCTTGGCTGGCCCCAGCAGCCAGGGGCTGTTATCACTGCCACAGCCCTTTGCAGCAGGCTTTGGGAAACCCACGTGTTGCCAGATCTCAGCGCTGATTATTCTGTTCAAAATAAAAGGCATTTATTTTTGTCCTGTGAGCCTCTACCTCGGCTCCCTCCCCCACTCCTCCCCTCTCTCTCTTTCTCTCCTTCTCTTGCCCCCTCCACGCACTGGGGTGTTTTAGCTCCTACATCTATCCTGCAAGCTCAGCGGGGGAGAGATGTCCCCTAGATGCCAGGTCTTGCGGGTCAAAGTTTCCAACATTAAGGAATGAGACAAGAAAAGATCATTTCATCCTAGTGTCCGACCCCCCCCTAAAGTTGGGCTTTGGGTGGTTTGTTTTACTGGGTGGCTCTCCAATGTCTTGGCAGTGCCATGAGCTGGCACTTGATGACACTCCGAGGTTGTGGGAGCATAGCAGGGGGCCGAGCTCCCGGCGGGACCCACCACGGCACGGTGCTGGGATGCCAAAACCATCCCGACGGCTCCAAGCGCGGTGCCACCACTGCCACCCCGGCCGTCAGCCGTGGTCACCGATCGATCCCAGGCGAGGGCATCTTCCCCAGCAGCAGGAAGCTGGCTTCCAGCTGACCCAGGAGGTCGCCCAAAGTGGCTGCGCGGCGCAGAGCCGGGCAGACATGTGTGTGCGTGTGGAGCTGGATGTTGATTTTTCCCTGAAACAACTCAAGGCTTTATCAGTCCCATCTCTTTCCCACGGTTTTCTGTTGCCAGTGAGGTCACTGGTCCCTTTAAACTGGGGCTGAGGCCAATGTGCAGCGGGTGGAAGGGGGGCCGTGGGCAGAAAGAGGAGGGGAGGGGGGGGACATGAGACTGTTCACACAGACTGTTCCTTTTACAGGAAGACTTGGGATTTCGACCAGCGAGCGGGAGGAGGAGGAGGAGGAGGTTTGGGGAGGGTTGAAGGAGGGGGGGGGGCCTGGGAACCTGGGAGCGCCGGCGCGGCCGCGTAATCCGTCAATCCCGGGAGATGTCTCATTAACCCATTAACCGGGAAGGCTGGGGACGTGCTGGGAGGGGAGCGAGGCAGAAGCCGGGGGTGTGAAAGGCAGAGTGCGGGCAGGGGAGGAGCCGGGCGAAGCAGGCACCGGGAGCAGCTACTCCGAGCAGCCCGCCTGGGAACGGGACAGGACGACAGCCGGGACAGACGGTGGTGGCCACGCGTGGGGCAGCCTTCTCGAGCCCGCCGGCTTCTTCCCACCGATTCCCCCTACCCGGAAGCTCCCCGTCCAGTGCTGCCTGCGAGGATGAAGCGGTTGTGCGAGGAGAGCTCGTCGGACACGGAGTCGGACGGCACCATCGACGTGGGGCGGGAGGAGGAGTACAGGTGAGGCTGTCCCGGGTGCGAGGTTCGCTTTGGTCTCCAGGCTGGAGCGGGGTCCCCAGTACCGGGTACGGAGCACCAGCAGCTCCCCGCGGGCTTCGCGGGGCAGCTGAGTTTGGTGTTTCCCGGGGCAGGGCACGGGAAAGCACCGGGCTCCGCCGGGGAGTCACCGGGAACCGCCTGGCACCTCGCTTAACCCCTTTGGGCTGGGCTGGTCCTGCCCTGGGCAAGGACGGGCACAAGTGTGTCCCTGCAGTGGGCAAGTTGTGAGCTGATGCTGGTGTCAGGGCTGACCCAGTGAGGAGCCCAGCGCCGTGACACCACTGGCACAGCTGTTTCGAGCTGATTGCATCCAAGAAACTGCCTCGTTAAAGCCACAGTAATTGAGCTTCTGCTGCCCAGGGTAGGGAGAAAGGCTGTTCTTATCTTCCTCAGCTGCAGCCCTGCTGCTCGCAGGTCTCTGCACCCTGAGATGGAGCAGTCATAGAATCGCAGAACCATTCAGGTTGGAAAAGACCTCTAAGATCGAGTCCAGCCATCAACCCAGCACCATCATGCCCATGTGTCCTCCCCACAGAGCAGAGGCACCTGGATGCTGCTGCAGCCCCGGTGATCCAAGGGATCCCCGGGAATGTTTTGTGGAGGTTTTGCATGAGAAACACTTCTGTTCTGCTGAGGAATTTGTAATGTCCCGGCTGGGGCTTGGATCTTTATTAAGGAGGGAGCTGGTGCAGCCTGGCCAAGCTAAGGGTGTCCAGCTCTGAGTGTGCACTTGGAGATCACAGACCTCAAGCTCCATCCGATCGCTGCTGAGCTGCAGTTTCAGCTGAGACTTTGCTGCTGGGTGGAGTAGTGAGAGAATAGTGAGGATAGGACCTCTGTGTGGTTCCTTGGGCTTTGCTGTGCTGTCCTAAACTGGCAAAGAGCATCTCCAGTTCTCATCCCCAGCTCCCATTCTGTCAGCTGTTCCTGGGCATGCTCAGGCTCTGAGCATGCAGAGGGCACTGGGGATGAAGGAAGGGTTCTGTCAGTTGTTCTTACCCAAAAATCAGCTGCTTTTGAACTGTTGTTTCAGTAGCCAAGTGTCCTCCTCCCCCCATGTCCAGCAAGGCATCAGATGAATTAATTCCCCTCTCACTGCTTGCTGTCCTGAGTGGGGAAGTCGCCCTGCCCAGTGCCAAGCTCAGCTTCTCATGGGGCTAAATTCAGGAGCCTGCTGCTCACTGATACAGTCCCAGCAGAGCCAGGCAGGTCTGACACAATGTCCTGCACAATTCACTCGTCCCTTTGGCAGTTTCCATCAATATCTAACTCACCTTCCTGCTGCACCTGAAATGTATCCTACCTCTCTGCATCAGTGCAGCACACTGAGTCTAGAGTACCCTGATGGATGACTCAGAGGCTCATGGAATCATTTAGATTGGAAAAGATCTCTAAGATCAAGTCCAACCATTCTCTAACTTCACCAAGCCTGGTGCTAAACCATAGCCCTCAGCCTCTTTTACACACCTCCTGAGATGGGCTTCAACCACTTCCCTGGGCAGTTTGTTCCAGGGTTTGAAACCCTTTCAGTGAAGAAGTTTCTTCTAATCTCCCACCTAACCCTCCCTTGGTGCAAATGGAGGCTGTTTCCACTCCTATCACTTGTTACTAGGGAGAAGTGATTGACTCCCACGTTACTCCCTCCTCCTTTCAGGTAGTTGTAGAGAGCAGTGGTCTTAATATTTTATCTCACTGCGGAGTAAGGATGCATTTTGGATCTCCCTAATGAGATCCTCACTGCTAATGAGTTTGTCTTCTCAAGCCAGTGATAGAACCAGCTGATACAGTATGTATCATCATACAACATGAATACTGTTGCTCATGTCAGGCAAGCTCATAGCCAAGAGAGCAGTTTCCACCCTGACAAGTTTAACGTGGTCCTGTATGGGATGCTGGTGGCTGGGGCAAAACAAAGTACTTCCAGGTGGGGAGCAAGGTGGAGTCCTTAGGGCAGGGGAGGCAGCCAGGCTGTCTGGTCAGGGCTCCCAGCCCAGTACCCAGCTGAGTGGTTTGGGCAAACCAGTTCCCTTGTGGAGCAGGGCTGAGTCACTGTGGGTGTGAGGCTTGGTTCAGAGCCTGCAGTGTGAGCTTAGAGTCTGGGGTCACTGCAGAAGTCCAAGACAGTGCCTGGATTTTGGATTTGGGAGTTGGTTTTGTTTTTCTTTTTTCCCCTCTTTTTTTTTTCTTTTCTTTTTGTTTTGAATCAACAGCCAAGGTTATACAGCTGTCAATTAGAAACTGGAGCAAAGAGCAGTGCAGAAATTTTAACCATCAGAGAACATAGTCCCAGGGGCTTTTATGTGGTTTGAATCTGTCCAACCTCTCTTTCAAGCACGGCTCGCAGCGAGCGAGGTCGTTAGATCCACATCTGGATCTACAAAGAGCAACACGTTCAGACAGCTCTGCAAAGAGGCTTTCAAAATCCACTCTTCTTGACTCCTTCAGTGCATGCTGCACATTCCTGCCCTGCCAGGCGAGCCTAGTGCCTCCCCCTTGCTCTTCTGACCCCCCAATTTGCTCATCCCACCTGCCTTCATGGTGTACCAGCATGGCACATCCCTGCTTGCAAGGCCACCTCTGCCCAGAGAGAGCCCACCCCAGCAGGCATTCACATTGGGGGCCTGTATGGAGATGAGCAGAGCAGGCAGGAGAAGAAGGTGTTATTGGGTCTGATGGTGTGAAACCACTTCTGAAAGCACCTCACTTGGACCTACCAAAATGTATTTTTAATGGGCTTGAGCTTGGTCTAGGCTTTGGCAGGCTGTGCAGACAGCACTGTCTCTGCACAGGCACCTTTAATGCTACTAAATTGCTTGGTCAGACTGAAAATCATTTGGATGTGATGGGATGACCTCAAACAGCCCTTTCCAGACTCGTGTGTCCTGGGCAGTCTCTGTGTCCCTCTGGAGCTCGGTGCTGGCTGCTGGCTTGCCTGGTTGTTAACTCTGCCCCGAGTTTCGTAAGGCACAGAAACAGCCCTGAGCCAGTCCTGCTTCCAGAGGGAGAGACCCTGCTTGGGGGAGGTGGAAGGTGGCCCAGCTGGCCTCCCCCCCAGGCTGAGGGGGTTTGTTCCAAGGAGTTTCCCATGCCTGGTTATCCATCGTTATGGAGACTTCACCTCCATGGGGACCTAAGGATTGAACTCTGCCTCTTTGTGCATGTCTGGTGCTGACCTTTGGTGTCTTCAGCCTCACCCATGCCCACCAGGCACAGGCTGATTTGTGAGGCCCTTCTCCTTAGCTTGTGTCCCTCATCTTTTTGAGCAGAACTGGCCCCCAGGGTCTTTGGCCAGCAGGCAGGGTCCCTGCTCCCTCACCTCCCATTGCATGTTCCCTCTGTCCAGTTCCTGGCCCTTCTCTGTCAGGTTCACGGGTGCCCACATGTTTGGAATATCAGGGATCACCCCACAAACTGTGGTGTGTGAAGTGACTCTGCAGGAAGCCCTCAGAAACCACATCAATGCTGCTGTTAGCCTCACCCTGAGCAGCCACCAGCCCTTGGCTGCCGCCCTGGGTGGGAGCTCAGATTCGTGCTGCTGCTATCACAGCTCCCAGATGCAAAGCCCTGCAGACAGGGCAGGCTCAGACACGAGAGCCAGGAGGTTCACCCATGGAGAAAAAAAGAGGCCACAGCTCCAGAGCTTGGAGGGCTGCTTTTCCAGCCCTGTGGAGATGCCAGCATGGGGAGCCTGAAGGAGACATGTGCTTGGTAGCAGATGGGCAGTGTGATGCCAAAATCCATCCCAGGCTGGTGGGAGGCTCTCAGAGAGGAGAGAGTGGGATTCCAGTCTCTGCTTGGCTCCCCATTCCCAATTCCTGAGCTCTGTGTTGTGGGTAAAACCGAGATGGGAACCACAGAAGACATTATTCAGTGTAGGGGGGGGGGACTGCAGATGGCAAACGTGTGTAAAGCAGATGTGCAACAGAGGATTCTCTGCAGTTAGGGCAAGGAATGATTCCCTCTTCTTTCTTTCCAGCCACGTTTCCAGGTCTGTGTCTCCCACTACAACATCACAGATACAAGCCAGGAAAAAGAGGAGAGGGGTGAGTGTGATTTGCTAGGGCCCCCTGTCCTGTCACAACAGGCCCTGCTCAGAAGTCTGTCCCCAGGTTTCTGATCTCCCCTTCAAGCACTGAAAGGTCACAAGAAGGTCTCCCTGATGCCTTCTCTTCACCTGGCTGAACAAACCCAACTCTCTCAGCTTGGCTTCACAGCAGAGGGCTTCCAGCCCCTGGATCATTTTTGCAGGTCCTTCTGTACCTGTTTCAACAAGTCCATGTTTTTCCTGTGCTGAGAATTCCAGACCTGGACTCAGTTCTCCAGTTCTGTGCCCAGCCTTTGACCCCAAACCATTTACTTTCATGTCCCTGTTCAAAGCACCTCTCTCAACCTGCCATTGCTGTTGCTGAGGGTGTTAGACCCATGAGCTGTGGCTGTATCACAGAATGGTAGAGGTTGGAAAGGACCTCTGGAGATCATTTAGTCCAAGCCCCTTGCCAAGGCAGGGTCACCTAGAGAAGGTCACACAGGAACACATCCAGAGGCAGGTGTTGAATGTCTCCTGAGAGGGAAACTCCACCACCTCTCTGGGGAGCCTGCTCCAGTTCTCCATCACCCTTAACTTAAAGAAGTGCCTCCTTGTGTTTAGATGGAACTTCTGATGTTCTGCTTTGTACCTCTTACCCCCTTGTCCTGGTTTCTTCTCTCCACTTGGCAATCTCCTGCAGATCATCGAGAAGCGGCGCCGGGACCGCATCAACAGCAGCCTCTCGGAGCTGCGGCGCCTGGTGCCCACTGCCTTCGAGAAGCAGGTGAGTGAGACCCTGCTGCCACCCACCCTGAGGGCTACAGCCCTCAGAACGAGCAGGTCTGGAGCCAGGCAATGTCTTTCTTATCATCATCACTTCAGGGAGTAAGTAGATGGTGAAACAGTGTGGTAAAGTGAGAGTTACAAATATCCAGGAGCCCTGGGGAGGGTAAATTCCATCCAGAAAGTGTTTTGCAGCTGGGGAGATGCACAGAAATGGGTTTGCATCTGGGAGGCATCTCCTTTTGGGACTCACAATGTAAAAAACAAAACAAAAACAAAAGCAAACAACAAAAAAACAGAGCTTGGATGGATGTCCTGCTCCAATCTGAGTGCTTCTGGGCTTCAGGATGTCTTGGGGAGGAGGTCATTGGGCAAAACTCAACTTCTGAGAGTCACAAGCACCTAGACCATAAAATAATGAGCTGCTGAGGTTTTCTTTTTCTGCTCCAAACACACAGGGATCTTCCAAGCTGGAGAAGGCAGAAATCCTACAGATGACAGTAGATCATTTAAAAATGCTTCATGCCACTGGAGGGACAGGTAAGAACCAACTCTTGTAAGACTATGGATGAGGTGGAGGTGAAAACCTGGGAGGAGAATCCTCCATCAGCCTCAGCAGCATGCAGCATCTTGATGCTGACACCCGCCCCACCAAAACAAATGCTGCCGGGGAGGATTTTTTTGGCAGAGGGCAGATGGATGTTTCCTGCCTGTTGTTTTTTCTGTGGGTCAGCATTCCCTGCATCCATTTGGCAGATTTGGGACAGCCAGTTCCCCAGACCCATGGGGATGGCACCACTGTCATTGTCACACACCCTGCTAGAAGCTGCTCAGCCAGAGCCACGTTTAGTGCTGCTCAGAAGTGGAGCCTGCTTCCAGAGCAAGGATATTAAACTCTTTACCTCCTCCCTGGGATACATTTCCTGCAGAGGCTGAGTTCTGCATGGGGACTCAGAAAATAAACAACAAGGCTTTTTTCCCTTTCTGTTCTTTTTTTTTTTTTTTCCTTTTTGTCTGTGTGTCTCTTGGTTGTTACAAGAAGAGAGAGGGAGCCCTGTGCAAAATTCAACAAAGGTCTTATTTGTACTGAGACCTCAGCACAGACCCTCTGTCCTGTTCCAGTTAACAGGATGGAGATCACAGCTCCAGTAAAGAAGCCTCTGGCTTGCTCACCACACATTTTTTTGGCTTACTGGGGACATTGCTGGCACCCAGGCTTCGGTTCAGAGCTGTAACTTGGTCTGGAACATTTGTTTAGATATTCAGTTTGACTGCACTGCAACAAAGGGCTGCATTGTCAGGAGAGACCCTGTCAGGCAAAGTGGTCCAGCTCTTCACTGTGCTGTGACATTCTCTGCTTTATTGCTTATCGTCTCATGAAGCTGCAAGCAGGGAGCAGAAGCCTAAAAACCAGCCCTTGGATGCATTTTATCTTGTTGATTTCTGTGGCTTCCAGCTTTCTTGGCTGAGTGGTTGTGGTTCTGACGCTGTCTTGTGTCGTCCTCCTGTTTAAATGAGGTTTAAAGATTGGGAGCCAGGCAGAGGAAGATGGTGCTAATAGAGCTTTGTTGGCCAAATGGTTTTGGTTCTGGCACTGTCTTGTGTCCACCTATTAAAATGAGGTATGAAGACTGGGACCCAGGCAGAGGAAGATCACAGATCACAGGCTGTTAGGGATTGGAAGGGACCTCTGGAGAGCATCAAGTCCAACCCTCCTGCCAGAGCAGGATCATAGAATCCAGCACAGGTTGCACAGGAATGCATCCAGATGGGTCTTGAAAGTCTCCAGAGAAGGAGACTCCAGCATGTTCCAGTGCTCTGTGACCCTCACAGTGAAGAAGTTCCTCCTCACGTTGAGGTGGAACCTCCTGTGCTAAGCTGTGTAGAGGAGACACAGTGTCCTGCCCTTCTGCAGGAGGGGTGCTGGGCAAGTCCCCATTTGCACAGAGAGACCCAGCACCCACCTAGCCCACAGTCATGTCTCCAGCAGCAAGAACTGATAGAATCCATCGGGGGGGAGGAAGTCTTTCTTCTTGAGCACAGTTCATGAAGCCTCTTGCTCATCTCACATGCTGGAGTAAGAGGCTTCATGACCCTGGCAGCTTTATCCTGCCGAGATAACCGCAGATGCTGTTCTCAGGCACGCAAACGTCCGTCCAGTCCTTTTGGACACCCACTTGGCTGTCTGCTGCAGGAATATCACACTGCAGCAAAGTGCCTCAAGTGACATACACAGTGCAGTAGAGAGGGTAGTGAAACCCCAGCACATTCCTCAGCTCTGCAGAGCCTTACTCTCACCCCTTGGCCTCTCCTTACAGGCTTCTTAGACGCCCGAGCGCTGGCTGTGGATTACAGGAGCATCGGTTTCCGCGAATGCCTCACGGAAGTTGTCAGGTACCTGGGGGTCCTGGAGGGCCAGAACGCCGCTGACCCCATCCGGCTGCGACTCCTCTCCCACCTTAACAATTACGTGGCAGAAATGGAGCCCTCGCCTGTGGCCACTTCCCTCCTGCCCATCCAGACGTGGCCGTGGTCCTTCCTCCACAGCGCTGCTTGCCCGGTGCAGATCCCCAGGAGGGAGGCTGCTCCCGCTCCCGTTGTTTTGACTGCATCTTCCCTGCCTTACCCGAGCCCCGCTGTGAGGCCGGCCCCGCTTCGCCGTGTCCCCAGCGACATCCTGCCATCCCGACGAAGCTTCCTGGCCAGCAGGATGGCCTCTTCCAGCCGGAGGGCTCGAGGTGTGAGCTCATCCGCGGCCACAGCAGCCGTGCCCAGGATGCCGTCGCCAGCAGGAGTGCTGAGAGAGGGCTCGGCCAAGAGCAGCCAAATCGCCACCTTCCTCTTCTCACCGGCCCCCACCAGCATCCCCGTTCCACCAGCTTACACAGCACCTCCTGCCTTGGGCACTGCCACGCAGGGACCCGGCATCAGGGTTGGGACATCCAGGATCTGCCGCTCCTGGGCGACTGAAATTGGGGCTTTCTGACCCCCCTCTCCTCCCAGCTTCAGAGATGGGAATTCTTCAGCACTCGTTGCCCGCAGGCCGAAGAACAAACTCAGCTGAAAAAGCATCTTTCCTGCTTTGCAGAAGCCAAGGATCCATAAAGAAAATTCTCTTGTCCTCTTCCCTCCCTCTTTGCCCCTCCTGACCACCCCACGGCCTGTCCCTCGTGGTGCCTGCAAACGTAAATCACATCCAATTCGATGCAGCTGTCTGCACATGGCTGTGCCCCAGAGCCTTCCGGCTACGAAGGAGGGGGCACACGCAGCTCCCAGCCCCCTTCCTCCCCCAGCAAACCCCCTCTGCAGAGCCCAGTGTTGCTCTCCTTTGGAAAACAGCCAGCCCTCAAATACTGTTTTATTTCCTCGGGGACTCAGAGCTGCCAGCCAGACTCGCTCACGCTGCTTCCCCCGGCTGCAGCACCCAGTTTTGGTGTGGTGGCACAGACGTGGCTCAACCCCCTCCCCAGCACTCTTGGCACCCCCCCACACTGCAGGCTACAGCCCCCTCCACCCCAGGCTCCCTTAGCGACCTGCTTGCCTGCTAATCCCTCTGCTTTCCTTGCCGCATTGCCAGCTTTTCCCTCTTATGTGCTCTTAAGGTGGAGCGAGGCAGCAGCTGAGCAGAGCCCAGCCATGCCCAGCCCTTGCTGTGCCCAACCCTTGTCGTGCCCAACCCTTGTCATTCCCAAACCTCGCCGTGCCCACAGGGCCTCTGCTAGGTCCCTGCACAGACTGGGCAGGAGCAGCTGCCCGGGCACAGGGAGGCTTCTGCCAGCTCTGGCTCTGCTCGGAGGTGTGAAGAGGCAAGCTGAGGTGAGACAGAGGATTTCAAAGGGATGTCTGTCATGGAGGGGAAGGCTCTGATGGCCAAAGTGAGAAGAAAAGGCCTTTCCCTCTGCCAGTCTCCCTGCTGGAGCTGTCTCTCCTCAATCCCCTGCTGAACATCCGTGACCACAAAGGGGGAGAATGGCTCAAACCAGCCTACATTTGAAGTGCCTCCCTCATTCTTTTAGCACCACAACCCTCACCCTCTCCTCCCACAATGTCTCTGTTTTCTTTCTTCAGCACCATGTTTTGGTCTCACATTGCTCATCCCTCTCCCTGGGCCAGGACCAAAGTGCACTGAGGCTGCAGACCTTGGCAAGCTCTGGGTCTCCACTTGTCCTGATTCCCAAGAGCTTTTTCTGCCTTGGCCTGTGTGCCCCTAGACAATGCAGCAGATACACCTCTGCTCCTCCAGTGGTCCTCCTCTTCCCTCTTCTTTGGGCAGGAAGGAACAGAAACTTGAAGCTCTCAAGCCACTCTGGTTCTGTGCCATGTCCCTAACTCCCATGGTGGCCAGGGCAGTGTGTCCCTACCGCACTCTCCCTCATCTGAACACCCCCCATTCCCTGCATCTGTGCCTTGACTTGCTGGGATACACAAACAGAATAGCCTGGACCCAGTTGCATGCCCACCCCCTGGAGTCTCACCCACCTCTACAGTACTGTGACATGAAAAGAGAGGAGTGTGGCAAGGTCAGTGCAAAGAAAGGTTAAAAAAGAGGGAGATCACTCTGGAAGGGGAGGGATTCTCCCCATGCCTCAGGTCAAGCATGCAGCTGGTCATTCTGTGTGGATGAGCTGGGGCTTTTGCCTTCCTGCAGATCCTTGCTGTGATAGGACAAGAAGGAATGGATTGGAGCCTGAAGAGGACAGATTTAGACTGGAGATTACAAAAAAAATCTTTACAGTGAGGGTGGGGAGACACTGGGACAGGTTGCCCAGGGAGGTTGTGGCTGCCCCCTTCCTGGAGGTGTTCAAAGCCAGGCTGGATGAGGCCTTGGGCAACTTGCTCTAGTGGAAGGTATCCCTGCCCATGGCAGGGGGGTTGAAATTGGATGATCTTTAAGGTCTCTTCCAACCCAAACCATTCTATGAATCTCTGCATCCCATCTGCCATGTGCATGCCCCTGGACCTGCTGTTGTTTTGAAGTGAGTCCCTCCCAGCTGCTTTGATGAAAGTCATCACACTTAGCACACAGAAATGCCTCCACTACTTCTCCTCATCCTTGTCCCGAAGTGCCAGAATCAGCCAGGAACAAACCCCTCCCTTTTCATACAGTCAGAGAGGTCCTCATGGCCCCCCCATCGTTCCTGCCTTGTTGGCATGCTAGAGCTCACAGCTAGGAGCCCAGCCTCACTGTTAGACTCACCAGCTGTGACACCCAGCAAAGGTGTCAAATAAAGCCTTTCAAACCCCTGTCCTGCTTGTGAGATGTGGTGCTGATGGGAATCTACTTGGCTGATCCAGCCTGCTCTGGTGACCACCAGTGTGAGATTCTGTTCCTGAAAAGCTTGAAAAGAAGGTAAGATGCAGCTTGTAAAGGGTAAGATCCCTGTGGGTGGTTTTATTGCCACTGCTCTTGGTGCTAACTTTGGTCCCATGACTTTCTACTTTGCAAACCACTTGGTAAGACAAAATCAGCTGGATGCCCAGCAATGCCTGCCCTGACTGGCACTACTCCATGGCTGGAGAACAAAAAATTTCTTTTAGCTACCCAGTGTCCTCAAAAATGTCAGGGAACAAATCAGGTCCAGCAGCCAGATGCCGAGGGCTCGCCTCAAGTCTCCTGACCAGAACAACCCCCACTGCATCTCGCTGTCGGGAAATGCTTTGGACTAAACAAAGAGCCACAGCTGAGGGCTTGTCTCTGTTTTGAGGAGAGGACCAGTAAATGATCCTCCTCGTGAATGATGCTGGGAGAATTTTCTGGGGAATGGTGGGAATTCAACTTCCTTTCCCATAAACTCCTTCTTGCTCCAAAATGCCTTTCAAAACCGCCCATAAATCCCTTGCCTTAAGTGCTGCGTTGGGAATCGCTGGAAGGGAGCAGCTGCAGCTGTGATGGGGGTAAGGCAGCATCCATCTGGAAGTGGAGAGAGAAACTCTAAGAGCAATAATGGGGCTATTGATGCTGGGTCATCCCACTGGTGCCTGGGCTGCCCCGACCCGACTGGAGGCAGCCATGGGAGCTCAATGCTCTGGTGTGGCCTTGGCCAAAGTGAGAGAGGAACCAAATTACCCTCTGTGGGAGGCAGGCATACAAACCAACCCCTTCAGGCTGCACAGACAGCGGGGAAAACCAAAACAAAACAGAAAGCCTCACTTCCTGATCCCTGCTGATCAAACAGGAGCTGGGGTGGGTGGGACAGTACCAGGTTCAGGCCCGTAGGGTTTTGCCCCCACAACAATGTGGGGAGCAGAGCAGCAGCCCAGGATTGCAGCTTTGTTTTATGTTGGTTGGTTGTGTTTTTTTTTTTTTTTTTTTTTTTTTTTTTTTTTTTTTTTGTTTTTTTTTTTTTTTTCCCAGGGTTTTCTTTATCCTAAACTCTTGGCAACTTTTGATCTACCCTGTAGGGGAAATCCCCAAGCTCTCCATACACTTTCTTCATCCTTGCTCTTCAGGCAAAAATAAAACAAAACAAAACAAAGCAACAAAACAAAACCACAATGAGGAGGCCTATGGGAAGGTGTGGGCTGCATTCAGCACAGGCTGGCTGGAGCTGCTGGGTGCCATGCAGTGGTGTTAAAGCTCTGACAGATGAAACAGGGTCCTGCTGAACAAGCCTTCACCTGCTCCTTGGAGGGAAGAAAGTTTCCTCTCCAGGCAGTGGGAGATTTGCTAAGCAGCAGGTGCTTTAGCAGCGAGTGAGTCCTGTTCTCCCGAATTCCTCTGCATGAGAGGTGCTGCCTGGCTCTGCTGCTGCTGTTGCTTGCCCTGGACTACAGCTTCAGCTCCTGCTCGCTTTGCTGCTCCTGCTGCAATCGCGGCCTGCCCTCTGCTGGTAAAATCCCAAAGCTAAGGAGGAGAAACCCCAAAGCAGAGGCAGCGTTGGGTTGAAAACTCCTCATCCGTGTTGAAAAATAGGTGATCTTTGACGATGGCCATCAGTGACTGAGGTGCCACTCAGAAACACGGCAGCAGAGCAGCCTCGGAGGCATCTGGGGGATGGGTCTCACACCTCCATCACCGATAGGGATGGAGTAGCAAGATCATAGAATCATGGAATTGTTTGGGTTGGAAAAGATCTCCGAGATCATCCAGTCCAACCACCAACCCAACACCACCATGGCCACTAAACCATGTCCACACATGCCATGGCCACACATGTCTTGAACACCTCCAGGGATGGTGATGCCACCACCTCCCTGGGCAGCCTGTTCCAGTTTCAGAGATGACATTAAAAGATGTAACCTTTACTCCAAGCATTGCTGAAGGTCTTGAGAGGGTAAACTGGGAGTATCTCGGGCATCACTGCTCACCAGGAGCATCTGCACTTATCTAGTGAGGACACCAACAGCAGGGAGGACCCTGGGGCAGTTTTGGGCCCTGGTGTGCAGAGAGTACCCCCAGCCCATTGGTTCATGTCAGGAGTAAAAAGAACAGAGGAGGACACAGGTCTGTAACTGCCTGCATGGTGTCCCATGGTGGTGGTGGGTTGATGGTTGGAGTTGATGATCTTGGAGGTCTTTCCCAACAGAACCAAATCTATGATTCTGTGATTGGTGCCTTTAGAAAATAAACTGGATTGAAAACACTGCAAACCATCCCATTTTTCCTTGTTATTGTTACTTTTTATTCTGCTGCTCTCAATTATTCTGCTGTCATGAAGGGGGAGGTATCAGAGCCCATTTTCATGGGAACATCACAGCCCACTTTTAAAGCCAATTAAAAGCAACAGAACACAGAATCCAAAAAGTCACAGCAGAGCAGCTACCAGCCTCTGTAGGCTTAGTCCCTCTTAACAGGACATCCATGGTGCCTGAAGGTCACTGATGAATCACTGAGTCCCAAGTCCCCACGCTCCACTGAAGACGCTGGAAATAGATAATGATGGATCTCCCCGGAGCCGAATCTGCTGAGCGTGAAGCTGTGGGACCATGGGGGGGGTTGTGGGGGGTGAATCCCTCTCTTGTTTCCAGCAGCTTTCAGAGTTGTTCAACCCTCACCCTGGGAAGCGGGACTGACAGCTTGCTTCCATGGGGAGGACGCCAAGGACCCTTGGTCCTGCTCCAGGCCAGCCCACGATGTGAGCTGGCACCGCACCACAGGAACTCACACTTCTTTGAGGCACAAATATGCTCTGAAGAGGAGAAGGCTGTGGGAATGGCTCCAGCTGTGGCCGTGACACCTCCTGAAACACAGTTTGGAGCAGCAAGAATTATCCCATAGGAATTATTCATGCTGCCAATGCATCCCTCTCTGCATCCTGCTCCTCGCTCTGGTCCCACCCTCTTGGTCCTGCTCCCTCCATGAGGCTCCCTGGGGCCCATCATGTTTTGTGGTGGGACTGAGCTGCCCTGTGAGACCTTCATATGCAGAGGAGGAGGATGGGGATGGGAAAAAACACCCAAAACACCCTTCTGGGAGGGCGTTGCTCTGTGTGTGTGTGTCCCTGCCAGTTGCCACCAGAGGATTGTCTTGCCCTGAATCTGGCCCAAAAACTCCACGCAGGGACAAGACTTGGGTGTCACCTGAGCTGCCATGGGATCAGTAGGTCGACCGAGCTGGGAGACTGCACAGCTTTGCTCCAGATGCCACCTGAGCAACATTTTTCATGGCAGCCACATTGACTTGAAGGATTCGGAAGTTGTTGTGCCTGTTTATAGGGTTGGTCGCTGCTTTGTGAGAGGCAGACATCCCCGAGAGGTGAAGGGCAGAGGCTGTTGGGCAGCCTAAGGACAACCAGGTCGTGGTGCTGCTGGACACACTCTACGTGCTAAGGCCTGGCGCACACGAGGAGGCCAAAGCCAGGAGGATGTCAGGGCCAGGCTGAAGGGCTAAAGCCGCCATCTCCCCGACGAGGGTCGTCAACCCGCGACCCCAAAATGGCGGACGGGGGCGGGCGCCCCTCCGCGCGGGCTGGCCCCGCCTCGCCTCGCTTCGCCTCAGGTCGGCCGGGCGGGCATCGGTCCTCCCCCCCGCTGGGGTCGCTGCAGCGGGCGGCAGCGGCGGGTGGCGGGGGTCGTTCCCCGCCGGGCCTTGCCGCCTCCTCTCCGCGGCACGGCGGCCCGCTCACGCCGCTGCGGCGGCTATAAAGGGGCGCCCGCCGCCCGCCGCCGTCTCTCCGCTCGCCGGGTCGCTACGCGTGAGTCGGTGTCGGGTCCAGCGCTGTCCCGGGCCGGGACTGTGGGGCAGGGAGGGCACGGGAAAGCGCGGGAGGAGCCGGGTTGGAGCGGCTCCGGCCCGTTCCCTCCAGGCAGCCCGGCCGCCCCTCTCGGCGCTCAGCCGCCGCTGCGTGTTATTTATTGCCCTGCTGGAACCGATGTAGTTTATATATTTATCAGCCTAGCACAGAAGAGTTAATTTTAAAAGGCAGGTTGATAGGAATCTCAGTTTCTGAGAGGATTATTTTTCCCTAGTTTGCTTTATTATTGTCTTTTTTTTTTTTTTTTTTTTTTTTTTTTTACCTCAGAAAGTCACTCGGCTTCCGCTCAGGAGAACTGGGACTGAATTAGACTCTTAAAGCAAAATCAAGGACGTGGTTTTAGGGAGATCGAGGAAGGTTTTGCCTCAGAAACACTGAGAAACTGAGAGCCGGCGTCTGAATTTTGGCTTCCAGTCCCAGCCCCCCTCTCTCGGAGGCTTAACTTGGGTTGCTTTTTTCTGATTTCAGGCCTTTCCTCTCCCTTCAGCCTCCCTCTGTCCCGGGGCCTGGTGTGGCTCGCAGTCGTCCCCCAGGCGGCCTCCTGCCAGTCCCCCTTCTTTCAAGCTGTTTCTGCAGACCCCTGCTTAGTGAGGCTTTTAAATAAGATTTTGACACACACACACACACACCCACCCCTCAGTTTATTTTTTTTTTTTTAAAGCTTGACTTAAACCCCAAGATTAAAACCCTTCTTAGTTTCGGGTGCGAGCACGTGTTTGGGTAGAAGATGAATACGGCTGCCAGCAGCTACCCGATGGCATCGCTGTACGTGGGTGACCTGCACCCCGATGTCACCGAGGCTATGCTCTACGAGAAGTTCAGCCCTGCTGGGCCCGTGCTTTCCATTCGGGTCTGCAGGGATATGATCACCCGCAGGTCCCTCGGCTATGCCTACGTCAACTTCCAGCAGCCAGCAGACGGTAAGTGACATATTCCAGCATATCTCCGGCTTTTTTCTGTCCTTTTCTTTCCACTAAAACTACTCCAGTCTTGCAGTGCACTGCCATGTAATTGCCTACAAAGTGATAGTTAGAAGCTAAGCGCTCCACTTCTAGTGCTTGTGAAACAGGAATGTATTTTTTACAGCTCTCTGTCCAATATACTCTGCACATCTTGGTAACATCTCTGATAAATGGACCTATTTTTCCTCCTCCTGATGTTAAACTTTGAAGACTTCTGTGTCTTGTATAACAGAATAACCTCCACTGTGTTCCCCTTCGTTCTTGTGTAGGTTTGGGGGGGGGGGGGGGGGTCTATGTGCAGTCAGTCCTGGCAGAAGAAATTGAGAGTGGTCAGCCCAGGTCCAATGTTCAGTTTGAATGGCTGAGCCTCTGGCTGCACAAACCCCTCCAGTTTAAGCTTCAAGCTGCTGGGCTGCAGGTTGCTGTTTGTGCATGCAGCTGTGTTAATAGGAAAGAAAATGAGTGTTCAAGGCATGGGAAAACAGAGTAATTTGCTCTTACTAGACAGTTTTTTTTTTTTCTTCATACTTTAATGTGGTTCCTGCTCAATTCCAGAGCTGAAGCAGCAGTATCACGTGAAAGATGGGACAGAAGAGGTCATTTTGGAGCATGTCTTTTCTGGAAAAAAAATGGGTCAGCATTTTCTGCCCTAGTTTTCAGAGCCTTTCCCTGTTGCCTGGTATGAGTTTATGGCTCTGTGCTGTGATTAGCAGTTACCTACATGTGACAGAGATGTTCAAAGGATAGATGAAAGCAGACTCTTGAATTCAGAATGTGTTCTCCACAGCAGACTACAGCAGCAAGTGAACTTCCCTTTAGAGTAGATTTTCCTGCTTGACACTTTTGCAGGCAGCAGAGACTGGTCTCTTTGCACAGGGTAATTTTATTGATTCTGGATCAAAGTATGTAGAAAACAAATGTGGGAACAAAATAGTATTCCTGCAAGTCAGCAGAACCTCTGGGATTATCTGTTGGCTGGAAGTTTTGGGTTTATGTAGTCTGTTACGGCTAGGTGCAATCCTAGCTTCCATCCTCTTCCAGCTCAGACTACCTTCTGCATGCCTTCCTTGGGATGTGGACTGAGCAGAGCAAGCACTTCTGCTCCTTCCTCTTGATAAAAAGCTGGCTTGCCCCCCTGTGCATAATTTATCATTCATGATACTCTCAGAAGTCCTTTTTCTGCAGACTAAGTAATCTATGTGTGTTTTAAACCTTCTCAATGAGAAGGAAAGAACCTCAGAGCCTGCACACGTGGTCCTCTCCTGCTCTGATGAACCTTTCTGCTCTGAATTCCTCTTGCAGAAGCACCTTGTGCAGGCTTACTCAGACTCACTTGCCTTTTGTCTAGACTATGATCTCAATTTTGCAGGATCAGAGAAATAAAAACAAGCAGTAGAAAGCAAGCCAGGAAGGAACTTGTAGCTCAGAGTAGATAAATGTTGGGGAGGTGGGGTGCTAGGATAAAGCCCTCTTAAAGGAGAGGAGATCTGTTCAGCTGTTGTGGTGTTAAAAGGGAAGTGTGGCTTGTCCCATCTGCTTGCTTTAGCAGAAACAAGTTCTGCTCCTGACAGCCAGGAAGACAAGTGGCCTTCAAATACATTTCCAGACTATCTTTTATAGTGATAAACATGCAGGAGTTTGAAGGGAGGTTGCATCATTCTGGCCTCCTGGTGAGGCAGCAGACATTTTAGGAAATCCCCAAGTGATACTTTGACAAAGTGGTGTCTTATTACTGGTAGGTCTTACAAGGTCAAGTGGTTTAAACCTAATCATTGAGTTAGTACTGGGAAGGAGGAGTAGGCAAACTCTTCCTCCCCTCATGAAGAGATCTCTTCTGAAGTGCTTATGATTCCTTCTGCAGCATGTCTTGGCATAAAGACCCAACTGCTATACTAAATGTAATGCAGCAGAACACAGGATTCTGAAGAGGTGAGGCTGTTGGTGGTGTTTTGTGGTCTCTCCAAAACTCTTGAAGAACAGACTTTTTTAAGAGCCCAGTGCAGCACTCGGGATTGTTTTCCAGGTGCCTTGCATGAGGGCATTCCAATATAAGGAGGGATCTGTGTTTTCTTCCAGGAATGGATAGTCAGGAATGCATTTGGACTTTGTTTTCACAGAATGGCTTAGGTTGGAAGGGACCTTGAAGATCATCCAGTTCCAACCCCCCTGCCATGGGCAGCAGCACCTTACACTAGCCCTGGTTGCTCCAGGCCTCATCCAGCCTGGTCTTGAACACTTCCAGGGAGGGGGCATCCACAACCTCTCTGGACAGCCTGTTCCAGTGTCTCACCAGCCTCACTGTCACCTCACACTGTCACAGCCTGAATGTCCTCTGTACTTCAAACTTCCTGTGCCCAAACTGGCTCAGAGCTTGCATTTTCCTTTACGTTTTGGTCAGCCAATGGAGTGTGCTTGACCCTGGAAGGGGCTGCTTTCTGGCTGTGTGTTGTCTCACTGCTGGTCTAAGCAGAGAGGTGATTTTTAGTGAAAATAAGTTCTGCTGTCTCCAATTTGGGGTAATAACCAGTGAATCTGTCACACTCTGATAGGCAAATTAAGGAAATGCTTCAAGTTCTGGCTAGTCCAGGCTCAGCTGTGGTTGTGAATATTTATGCTTTGTGACTGTGAAGAAAGTAAACAAACTAAACTCATTTAAATTGAAACAAAACTTGAATTTCCTTTTTTTTTTGGTGTTCCTCATGCAATTTAATTGCATTCCAAGATGTCATAACGTTGACAGTTGTGACATGACAGCCTAGATAATGAAGCAGAGAACCTTGAATGTGGCTGTAGAGAAAGCCAGTACAGAGCAAACAGAACATTTCCCAAGCTAAGAAGGAACCCAGAGCTGGGATTACAGAAGTGTCTCTGAAGAAAATCTTAGAAGAGCATTGATAAACCTTTGGTTTCTTCTTAAAGAGAAGAGAATGTAAGAGAAGAGCTGTGTAGCTGCTCTGCAGGTGTGAAGTTAAAAGGGAAGGGTAATTCTGAATAGCTCATTGCCAACAGGATTTTGTTCTGACTTCAGCATCAAACTGCCTGCAACCTGTCTGTTTTTCAGAAGCTTCCATTTGTGGTTGGGTCTTTTTTGTTTAGTGACTTAAGGGAGAGCTCAGAGGCTTGCAGAGCAGCCATCTTTGCAGGATAAAACTCCTTCTGCAGAGTTCCTCATGGGTGTCTGCCTGTGGTTATCTTTCTTTATGCTGCTCATATCTCTCTTTGTGTTGTCTTTATGTTGCAGAGCTAACACAATGCTGGGATTAGCATCAGGGAGCCTGTAAGGGAGATTAATTACTTTGAGGCCTGAGGCAAAGAGTGTTCATCAGCTTTCCCTATCTAGCAGGCTATGGAAGAGGAATGAAAAAGAAGCCTGGAAGGGGTTAAGAGTGTGTATAATGTTATGAGTTGAGTCTACTGGAAGGATGACAGGAACCAGTGGGAGAGAAACAGATACAGGAACTGAAATGGCTGAAGCTTTGTGGCTCCAACAGAAGAAAATGAGAAGGTGTTTGCTCAGATTAAGGAAATGAATCAGATGTGCTTACTCTGAGTCATTCCCATCACTCATGCTGATCCTTTACAGGTTCTCTTAGGTCCTGATGTAATGTTGATTGGATTTCTACCCCTGGGTCTGGCAGCCCTTCCTCAAACCAGGCAATCCACCTAGGGCAGCTTCCTTTTACCACTGCTTGCAAGAAGTGTCTGAGTGAATTTCAAGCAGATCCTAATAACAGAGTGGAGCTACCAGCAGGCTGTTGAACAGTGCAATAGTATCTACTTAAAAGTATATGCTTGGGAAGCTTGAAAGAACTGGGAGTAAGTTCACAGCTAGTTTGTGTCTTGGTAGCTGCTGCAGAGTGTTTCACAGCTCCCTCTGGGTGCCTGCTTCATCTGCTTGTCACCTTTCAGCAGGAGCCCTGCTTCTGCTGCAAATGGTATATACTGCAGGTTTTGTGTCCTTGCCAACACATGCTTCTGGAGGACCTCTCCCTGTTATAAATAAACACTGCCAAATTTGACAGGCTGAACCAAGTTGCCTGCTGAAGTGCCTACTAGGAATGGACTGCAGGGAGAACCTGGGGTGCAGAGGAGCAGCTGCAGAATCATTTTAACAGGGCAGTTAATAGCATTTAACACCTCTGAACAGAGTTAAGATTTTAGCAGGGCAGTTAATAGCATTTAACACTTTTGAATAGAGTTAAGAGTCCTAGCAAGTATAACTTAGAGTTTTTTGGAAGCCTGACTACTTCAGGGATGAAATCCAGCAGAGCTCCTTCCTTTCCCAGCTGGGTGTATGTGTGAAGGACTGGGGGAAATAGCCATGGCACCAGTTCAATTTAAAAACCACCACCACCAAAACTCCACATTTCAAAGCACATGGAAAATTCTGAGAAACTTTCAGACAGTGCTTGAACCTAACTTTTGGACTAGGGAGGGCAGGAAACTCTTGCAGGCAGTGTTGGAGTTCCTAGAGGTAGTTCTGTGAAATGCTGAGCAGTTCCTCTGGCTGCACCAGCTAAGTCACATGAAAAAAAAAAGTTGGAACTGGTGCTTTCCTTGAATTTACTGCTCCTGAAATCTATTCAGCAACTAGCACTGGGTGAAAGTGGCCTGGAGGAACTGAGCCAAATAAATTGGGAAAACTTGGGTTCTGCCCTATTAATATTCCTTGATTTTAATACATCTCAATCCCTCTCTTTCCCTGCTTCATGCTGGGAATTAACAGTCTTTCTGTTTTCTCTGCTCACACCATGCTGGGAGTGTTTTCTGGCACAGAAGAGTCCCAAGCATCTTGGTTTTATGAACAAGATCCCAACATGTGTATGTAATGATCCTTTTAATATAGCAGGAGGCAGCAGAAATAGAACTGTGGAGGGGGGGCACAATGTGGGTTAGAATGACAGAGCTGGGGGTTTGGAGTGTAGATAAAAACATCCCTCTTAATCAGATGGAGTTTAGGGATTTTTTTCTTTTTTCTTCCCCCCCCCGCCCCGAGTTTTGGCCACTCTTTAGACTGAGCAACTTGGGAATCATTTTTTTGGCCACATAAGTTGGAGAGGCTGACTCATGTCTCCTCCCCAGCCAGCCACTTGTCTGTGCACATTGTGCCTGACCTGACAGGGAGCTGATCCTTTTCTCTTAATAGAAATGAGTGTGGCTCCATCTGAGCTTCACCAAAACCAAACCAACCCAACAGATGGCTCTTAAGTCTCAGAGAATTACTATTAAGGTCTCCCTGGAGCCGTCCAGGGAGACCTTAGAACAGCCTTCCAGTATCTGAAGGGTGCAGAGGGACTGTTTGCAAAGGCTTGCAGTGACAAAACAAGGAACAGTGGTTTGAAATGAGAGAAGAGCAGATTTCGATTGGATGTTAGGAACAAATTCTGTGCCATGAGGCTGCTGGAACACTGCTGCAGGTTTCCCAGGGAGGTAGTGGAGGCCCCATCCCTGGAGAACTTCAAGGTCAGGCTCAGCAAGGCTCTGATCAACTTGATTTAGTGGAGGATGCCCCTGCTGACTGCAGGGGATTTGGACTAGATGGCCTTTGGGGGTTCCTCCCAACCCAAACCATATGAATCTATGTAAGTTACAAAGTCATTGGAATTAGCTGCCCAGGATGCCTCCAAATGCTCCCATGAGCTGAGTAAAATTCAGAGGGCACCATCAGCCACCTGCTGGAAACCTTCACTCTTTAACAAACCACAGAAACCTGTTGTCACCTTCTCTTGCAGCCGAGCGTGCTCTAGATACCATGAATTTTGATGTGATCAAAGGAAAACCCATTCGCATCATGTGGTCTCAGAGGGACCCCTCCTTGAGGAAGTCAGGGGTTGGCAATGTCTTCATCAAGAACCTGGACAAATCCATTGATAACAAGGCACTTTATGACACCTTCTCAGCGTTTGGGAATATTTTGTCCTGCAAGGTGAGATGTGGTTGCTTTGCTCAATTCTGTTACAGCTGGGACATGGTCAGGCACAGCCAGGGTAGGAGGAAGCAAGGAGTGGAGGCTCCAAGAGGTAGAGTTGACCCAGAGGTCAGGGTTTGCTGAACACTTGAAGTGACATCAGATTTGATGTCACTCTGAACATTTGCTTCAGGTTTTGAAGTCACTCTGAGCATTTGAAGTGACATCAGATTTGAAGTCACTCTGAGCATTTGAAGTGACATCAGATTTGAAGTCACTCTGAGCATTTGAAGTGACATCAGATTTGAAGTCACTCTGAGCATTTGAAGTGACATCAGATTTGAAGTCACTCTGAGCATTTGAAGTGACATCAGATTTGAAGTCACTCTGAGCATTTGAAGTGACATCAGATTTGAAGTCACTCTGAGCATTTGAAGTGACATCAGGTTTGAAGTCACTCTGAACATTTGCTTCAGGTTTTGAAGTCACTCTGAACATTAGAAGTGACATCAGATTTGATGTCATTCTGAACATTCGATGTCAGGTTTGATGCCACTGAACATGTGCCGACATGACAGCAGATTTGATGTCACATCAGATTTGCTATCACTGAGCATTTGTTGAGGTGACATCAGATTTGAAGTCACTCCGAGCGTTTGAAGTGACATCAGACTTGAAGTCACTGCAGGCGTTTGAAGTGACATCAGATTTGAAGTCACTGCGGGCGTTTGAAGTGACATCAGATTTGAAGTCACTCCGAGCGTTTGAAGTGACATCAGATTTGAAGTCACTGCGGGCGTTTGAAGTGACATCAGATTTGAAGTCACTCCGAGCGTTTGAAGTGACATCAGATTTGAAGTCACTCCGAGCGTTTGAAGTGACATCAGATTTGAAGTCACTCCGAGCGTTTGAAGTGACATCAGATTTGAAGCCACTGCGGGCGTTTGAAGTGACATCAGATTTGAAGTCACTCCGAGCGTTTGAAGTGACATCAGACTTGAAGTCACTGCGGGCGTTTGAAGTGACATCAGATTTGAAGTCACTCCGAGCGTTTGAAGTGACATCAGACTTGAAGTCACTGCGGGCGTTTGAAGTGACATCAGACTTGAAGTCACTGCGGGCGTTTGAAGTGACATCAGACTTGAAGTCACTGCGGGCGTTTGAAGTGACATCAGATTTGAAATCACCTCAGATTTGATGTCACTGAACATTCACTGAAGGGACAGCAGAGCTGAGGTCACTCTGACTGTTTGCTGAGGTGACATCAGATTTGCTGTCGCTCTGAACCCAGCTAACATCTCCCTAAGCGCTGCCCCTTGGCACTGCTTTTCATGCGCTGGCCTCGCGTCTGAGCGCGACAGAAGTGCGGAAGCTCTGGGGAGGGCTGATAGTTCTGTTTTCCTTCCTGGTCTCTAGGTGGTGTGTGATGAGAATGGCTCTAAGGGCTACGCCTTTGTGCACTTTGAGACGCAGGATGCAGCAGACAGAGCCATCGAGAAGATGAACGGCATGCTGCTCAACGACCGCAAAGTGTGAGTGTCACAGCAGCGGCAGCAGCGAGCGCATGACCGTGATGCAGCTGGGTATTAACAGGGACACACAAGGCACTGGTTCTCCTGGCCCCAAGCCTTGGCCTGCTACCTCTCCACTACAGGGCTGGTGAGTGACCCTGCCCAAGCCATGGCCTGCTCCCCCCTCCATCTCAGGGCTGGTGGGTTTTCCTAACCAAGCCTTGATTTGCTGCCTCTCTGCTAGGGGGCTGGGGTGGGTTTCTGTGGCCAGGACTCTCTCCACTGCAGAGCTGGGTGGGCGTCCTGGGTCCCACCATAAGATAGGTGATTTTTTGTTGCTTTTTCTAGTTGGTCTGTGACCTGTTTGTCCTTCTCTTCTGCTGTCACCCTTTCTTGTCCCCATTCTCAGCTCCTACTACACACTCATACTTTTTTGCCTCACTGCAAGTCACACACTGGTGTTTTGCTGATGGAAGCAAGCTGCTTACTGGGATTTTTCCTCCTTTCTCACAGATTTGTTGGGAGGTTCAAGTCTCGTAAAGAGCGAGAGGCTGAGTTAGGAGCCAAGGCAAAGGAATTCACCAATGTTTATATCAAAAACTTTGGGGATGACATGGATGATGAGAGACTAAAGGAGCTCTTCAGCAAATATGGTAAATACAGAAACACTTTCAATGAGGCTCTGAATTTCATGACCAGTTCACATGGGTCACTTTGTGGCTGAGGAGCACAGAGTTCCGAGGAGCACAGAATTCCTAGAACCACAGAATTACAGAATGACTTAGGTTGAAGGGATCTTAGGGACCATCTTCCCACCATGGACAGAGATGCCTGTCAACTAAACTTGGCTGCTCAAGGCTTCATCCATCCTGGCCTTGAACACCCTCAGGGAGTAGGCAGCTGCAGACTCCTTGGGCAGCCTATTCCCGAGTCTCAGCAGCCTGGTACTTAAGAACTTCTTCCTCAGCTTCAGTCTAACCCTGCTCTCCCTCAGCTTCAAACCATTCCCCCTTGTCTTGCCTCTAGACACCCTCATGAAAAATCTCTCTGCAGCCTTCAGGTAGGATCCCTTCAGGTACTGGAAGGCAGCTTTAAGGTGCTCCTGCAGCCTTCTCTTCTCCAGGCTCAACAACCCCAGCTTCCTGAGCCTATCCTCATAGCCAGGTGTTGGACAGGAGGCAGAAAGAGAGGGGCCTGGAGCTATTCTGTGGAATTTAATAGTCTTGAAATAGTTTTATGATACTTTACTAACCCTGTCCCTTGGTAACAGGTAAAACTCTGAGTGTTAAAGTGATGACAGACCCTACTGGAAAATCCAAGGGCTTTGGCTTTGTAAGCTTTGAAAAGCATGAAGATGCTAACAAGGTATGACCAATTGCTGTGCTGATTGGGTATCTTCAGAGAAGAAAAACTTATTTTTTTTATAGGATAAACTAAAATGTTACTAAAATGAGAAAATTCTGCCTTGGGCATAACCTCTACTAGTTGTGGGAGCTTGGAAGCCTTTTGCACTTTACTAGCTTGACATTCAAGGGCAAGTTGGCATTTCTCTGGATTACTGGATCCACAGAGAATGCAGCTAATTGCTGATGAAGTACTACAATGCAGGGCTTGAGGAGGAGGAAGGAGTTTAGAGTGAACACATTGCTTAGAAGTAGCCTTCTCTAAGGGTATGTTTGTTAAAATGTGGCTTAATTGCAAGAAGGACTTGGGGGATAAATTCCCAAATTGCTATTAGTTCAGCACTTGCAGTAGAGCTATCAGCATGGTGTCTTGGTTATTTCTGTCTCCAATTGCTTGTTCATTGAATCCTAGAATGGTTTAGGTTGGAAGGGACCTCAGAGATCTGCTCCAGCCTCCCCACCATGGGCAGTGACGCCTCTCAACTGGACTGGGCTGCTCAGGGCCTCATCCAGCCTGGCCTACCCATGACCACTAGACTGGGCAGGCCTGTTCTTAACAAGATCAGGTGCTGCTTGAGCAGCTGACAATTTTCTCTTGAACCTTCTGTCCAGGCAGTAGAGGAAATGAATGGGAAGGACATCAATGGGAAGCTGGTGTTTGTAGGCCGGGCACAGAAGAAGGTGGAGCGGCAGGCGGAGCTGAAGCGCAAGTTTGAGCAGCTGAAACAAGAGAGACTCAGCCGCTACCAGGTGAATGGGCTGGGCCTCTCCTGAAGTTAAGCACCAGGCAGTCCCTGGGAATTCAGATCTGAAGGTGACTGCATGGTTATCTAGGGGTATCAGGGCATGGTCTTGGCAATGGAAGTGCCAAATGGGGTGGAAATACCAACAGAGCCCTGCCCTGTTGTCCCTGATTCATGGCCAGACTGGGTCATGTCAGACTTGGCATCTGAATCTTTGCCACTCCTTGCAATACAGTGCTGGATTGGAGATACAGGATGCAACAGGAAAGCAGAGGAAATCCAGATAAGCTCCCTTTCACCATGCTGGACCTTGTCTCTACACCTTTGCAACATTTACTGCCTTCTGCTTTGGGTGCTTGGGAGGCAGCATGATGCTAAACGAAGAGGTTTCAGAAGAATTACAGCTCTGGCAATTGATGTGCTCAAGATTTTCTTGAATGTTCTGAGTGTCTGATTGTTCTCTCCCTTCCAGGGTGTTAACCTGTACATTAAAAACCTTGATGACACTATAGATGATGAAAAATTAAGGAAAGAGTTCTCACCTTTTGGGTCAATAACCAGTGCCAAGGTATTGTGGGGTTTGGGGGAGCATTTACGTTTTAAAGGCTGAGGAAGAAACTCCCTGACATGGGTCTGAAGGGGGCAGATCTTATATCCTGTGGTCATAGTGATCCTTAGAACATCTAGACTAGTCCATACAGAGGTTTTTTTGGGTCTTGTTGGGATCTAACTGCTAAGCTGCTTCATTCCCTCATCAAAAGAGGTGGCAGGAAGTGGGGAAATGTCCTCAAGCTGACTCCCAATGAGCATGAAATGACATTTTTCCTAAGCGTATTTAGAGGCTGCACCAATCTTTCCCATTCCTTACTGTGTAGTGTGGGCCTTGGGGATACATGGTGCTTACAGCAAAGCAGAGCAAATCCAGACAGGTGACTGCCTACACTGAACACCTGTCCCTACAACTCTGCGACAGCCAGGTCAGGTTGCAGGCAGGTAGGACATTGATGCACGGATTGTTGGGCTGAGCCATAGAATCATGGAGTTGTTAGGGTTGGAAGGGACCTTAAGGCTCATCCAGTTCCAACCCCTTGCCAGGGGCAGGGACACCTCACACTAGATCAGGTTGCTCACAGCCACATCCAGCCTGGCCTTAAAAACCTCCAGGGATGAGGCTTCCACCACCTCCCTGGACAACCTGTTCCAGTGTCTCACCACCCTGATGGGGAAGAATTTCTTCCTAACATCCAACTGAACCTACCCATTTCTATTTTTGCTCCATTTCCCCCAGTCCTATCATTTCCTGACACCCTAAAAAGTCCCTCCCCAGCTTTCTTATAGGCCCCCTTCAGACACCGGAAGTCCTTGGGACGCTGCTCCACTGGCAACTGATCTTTACTGCAGGTGATGCTGGAAGATGGCCGGAGCAAAGGGTTTGGCTTTGTCTGCTTTTCATCTCCAGAGGAAGCGACGAAGGCGGTGACGGAGATGAACGGCCGCATCGTGGGCTCCAAGCCGCTCTACGTGGCGCTGGCGCAGAGGAAGGAGGAGCGCAAGGCTCACCTGACCAACCAGTACATGCAGCGCATCGCTGGCATGAGAGCCCTGCCTGCCAACACCATCATCAACCAGTTCCAGCCTGCTGCTGGAGGCTATTTCATGCCTGCTGTGCCCCAGGTGAGCTCAGCTGGTGGTTCATAGGATCGTGTTTGGGGTTGGAAGGGACCTTGGAAGATCATCAAGTCCAACCCCCCTGCCAGAGCAGGACCATAGAATCCAGCACAGGTCACACAAGAACACATCCAGATGGGGCTTGAAAGTCTCCAGAGAAGATGACTTCACAGCCTCTCTGGGCAGCCTGTGACCCTCACAGTGAAGTTCCTCATGCTGAGGTGGAAGCTCCTGTGCTGTAGTTTATGTTCATTGCCCCTTGTCCTATCCCATGGTGCAACTGAGCAGAGCCTGTCCCCTCCTTCTTGCCACCCAGCCCTCAGATATTTATTAAATCCCCTCTCAGTCTTCTCTTCTCCAGAATAAACAACCCCAGGGCTCTCAGCCTCCCCTCACAGGGCACATGTTCCATTCCCTTAATCATCCTGGTAGCTCTCTGTTGGACTCTCTCCAGTAGATCTTTGTCCCTCTTGAACTGGGGAGCCCAAAACTGGACACAATATTCCAGGTGAGGCTTCACCAGGGCAGAGAAGAGGGGGAGGAGAACCTCCCTCGATCTGCTGGACACACTCCTCTTAATGCACAACAGGATCCCATTGGCCTTCTTGGCCACAAGCTTTGATGGGTCACTCATCTTGCTGAGTCTTTCTTAGGCCTACAGGCATTGGAATAGGTTGTCCGGGGAGGTGGTGGAGTTGGCCATCCCTGGAGGTGTTCAAGAAATGTGTGTTCATGATAGTCAGGACATAATTTAATGGCCATGGTGGTGTTAGATTGAAGGTTGGACTCTTATCTTAGTTTCTTACAACCAAAACAATTCTGTGGGAAGCAAATAACTCCTGAGTACTGTCAGCTGACCTCCCAGCTGCCTGTTGTCTTCATGTGAATTGAGAGTCACAGAATGTTAGGGGTTAGAAGGGACCTCCAGAGATGGAGTCCAACCCCCCTGCCAGAACAGGCTTCTAGGAATAACTGCCAAACCAGACCATAAAGAGTGTTTGTTGTTCAATTAGATGTTGCCTCTGATCTCATCTGATCTTTCTGCAGGCTCAGAGCAGACCCACTTACTATGCACCTAACCAAATGACACAGATGAGACCCAGCCCACGCTGGCAGCAAGGGGGAAGACCTCAAGGTGAGGATGTTGGAGACAACCTCCAGGTTGCATGAGCAATACCTTGTTGGGTTTGAGCAGCCCTTTTGGCTGTACTTCCCAACAGGAACAATGCATGCTTCCCTTTCCTTGCACAACCCCAACCTGTAGCTGACAGTCCTGCCTTGCCAGTTGGTTCTGTTTTGAGGATTTCCTCTCTTTTCTTCCTTTAGGCTTCCAGGGAATGCCGAATGCCATGCGCCAGTCTGGCCCACGGCCAGCGCTGCGCCACCTGGCCCCTGCCAGCAATGCTCCAGCCTCTCGTGGCCTCCCTGCTGCTGCCCAGAGAGTTGGTAAGGTGTCTGCTTCCCAGGCCCTTCCCTTGGTTGTGAGGGAGGAGGAAGACACTGTTGAGAATTCTGTTGAGAATTCTGCTTCCAAAAAGTGGTTATCAGATATGGATAACCAAAGCCCACCTGGAGCAAGGGGCAGAGAGAGCACCTGAAACTTCCCTGTTCCTTGCCGTGCAGTGAAGGTCTTGGGGACGCTTGGTGCTACAGCACAGCAGTGGAAATCCAGATGGGTTGTTTGCCACTGGTTTGGAACTCATCTCTACACCTCTGCAACATTTACCACTGGACAATACTACACACAATTCTGTGATACTGTGTTCAAAGCAGAACATCCATACTCATTCCACTGAAATAGCTAGAAAATGCCTGAGGTGCAAGATGTGGTTCAGTTTTATGAAGAAAGAGATTTTTTCCTAATGCAGCCAGTTGCATTTTTGGAGACCAGCTTCTGAAGTACTGCTGTGCAGGACGTGGATTCAGCAGTTAAGTCAGGTGGGACATCTGATGTTCTCTTAGCAGAGACTCACAGGGGGTTGAAAAGGATCTCCAGAGATCAGCCAGTACCCCACTGCCAGAGCACTATCAGCTGGGGCAGGTCACACAGGAACACATCCAGATGAGTCTTGAAAGCCTCTAGAGAAGGTTTCCTTGCCTGCACGTTGCTAGAGGTGTTTGTGACTGTGTTCTCCTCGGCAGGTGTTGGCACTGCTGCACAGAGCTTGGCTCCTCGGCCGCCCGTGGCCGCCCCTGCCCCCCGAGCAGTTCCTCCCTACAAATATGCCTCCAGCATCCGCAGCCCACACCCGGCCGTGCA
This sequence comes from Indicator indicator, assembly GCF_027791375.1. NCBI lineage: Eukaryota > Metazoa > Chordata > Aves > Piciformes > Indicatoridae > Indicator > Indicator indicator. Next base: position 5,589,330 of record NC_072042.1, on the reverse strand, counting down.
GCCTCTGCAGGTAACCAAGGAGCTGGCCTCTGAAGCCCCTGCACTTGCTGCAGCCCAGCAGCTTCTGCCTGCAGCTGGTGTGATGTGACAAATTCCAACTGCTCCTACAATGCACTGTCTGGAGTTTAAACACTTGCTGGTTGTATGTCTGCCAGGGGTGACCTTGCTGGTTTGTCTTGTACTTGCAAGCCCTTTGTACCCCAGATTTGCTGTAAGGATGCTTTGCTATTTTGCCTTTTGCCCCCAAATTATTTTGCCTTCCCCCACCCCATTCATTCACTCACTTATTTGCCAGATCCTTACTTAGGGTATCACTGAAAGCAGTTTCCTTCTTCCACAATCCTATGTTGTAAAAAGCCCCCACAAAAAAGCCCCAAACTGCTCCTTCTCACTTGTGATGTTGATCCAGTTTTTGTAAGCTCTTTACAGTGCTTGTGTGTGGGATTTTCAGTCCAGGACTTGGTAGAGCCATGTTTGTAAACCAAAGGCACCTTACCTGGCCTTCTGTGAAACTTAAGTCTGCTGTAGACTTAAAGATTGTTTGAGGAGGGGATACCTTATTGTTCTCTAAAAAAGCAATCAGCTCAGCATCTATTTCAGCACCCTCATCTCTGCCCTCTACAGGCACCTCAGCCTGCAGTCCATGTGCAGGGACAGGAACCACTAACAGCCTCCATGCTGGCTGCTGCCCCTCCTCAGGAGCAGAAACAGATGCTGGGTGAGTGAAACTCCAGTTCTCACAGGTTGTATTTTACTTTGGAAGCAGCCTCAGGCTTCAGAGATGACATTTACTGAAACTCAACTGTCTGCTCTCCCCAGGAGAACGTTTGTTCCCTCTGATCCAAGCTATGCACCCCAGCCTTGCAGGGAAGATCACAGGAATGCTGCTGGAGATTGACAACTCAGAGCTGCTGCACATGCTGGAGTCTCCCGAGTCCCTCCGCTCAAAGGTAAACTGCCTGGGGTGGGTTTATAGGAGGGTTTGGGGTCAGTTGGGGCAATTTCTGGTTAAGATAGTAGGTCTCACTGGATAACTTGGCTCTTCACCCAGGTGGAGGAAGCTGTTGCAGTGTTGCAGGCTCACCAAGCCAAGAAAGAAGCTGCCCAGAAGGTGGGTGTGGTTGCTGCTACCTCTTAAACCCAGGAAGACTGGTGAGTGGCACAGGCCTTCAGTTCAAACCTTCCACAATCAAAATTAATCAGGATTGTTAGTGAATGCAGCCAGTCTGGAGGCCCATCTAGGTCCCCCTGCAGCACTTGTCCAGAGTCTCACCACCCTCATATGAAGAACTTCTTCCTCAGCTCCAGTCTAACCCTGCTGTCCCTCAGCTTCAAACTGTTCCCTCTTGTCCTGTCTCCCAGACACCCTCATGAAAAGTCCCTCTGCAGCCTTCCTGTAGGATCCTTTCAGGCCCTGGGAGGCTGCTTTAAGGTCTCTCCAGAGCACTTTCTTCCCCAGGCTGAATAACCTCAACTCTCTCAGCCTGTCCTTGTAGGTGAGGTGTTGCATGCAACCCTCTGATGATCTAAACTTCACTAGCTTGGAGCAAAGTGTGTTGGTAACTTGCCCTTCTCTTCCTCTAGGATGCAAAGAAGCCAAATAGCTCCTTCATAGACATCAGCTGAAGATGTTTGCAGATTCTTCACTCTCCTGCAGATCTCAATGCCATGCAATCATATCACATAGTTACTGCATTTTGTAAGTTAACCTTGAAGAGCTTCTTTAAAAAGCCAACTCTGAAGCTCTTAGGTTTTCCAAAAATCAGAATTGGCCTTGCAAGCTTTTCCCTTGTGGTCAGAAGAGAAGCTACCTTTTGTTGTCTTCTGAGGGAGGAGGACATTGGAGGACTTGTTGAAAATATTTTGTGAGTTTGGATTTAACTGAAGAGTTTGGAAAGTCTGGAAAGCATTTATCAATAAAGGAATTAAAAACTTGCACTCTGACATATTTTTCTTTCCCCTTTCTTAAGTAAATGTGACATGGCTTAGTAAAATGAAGCTGACAGGCAGTTGTATGATTGCCACATGAAAACTGATTTGAGTTGTTCTGCTTGTTGATTTTGGGCTATCACTGTTTTGAAAGCAGCTTTGTTAAATCCGTGCCACAGGCTCATTCTGTTAGCTTTGGTTAGTGGCTGAATGGGAGATGAGTAGAACTAAGCAATGATCGAAGAGAAGAGTGAAGGGGTTTGGGTCTCTGCTAGAGAGGAGAAGCTCTGCTGGGGTTTGTATTTTGTAGAATTGTGTTTGGAAGAGACCTTTAAGATCAAGCACAACCCACCACTGCCAGGTCACTGCTAAAGCATGGCCCTCAGCATCACCTCTCCATGGCCTTGAAACCTCTCCAGGGATGGGGACTCCACCTCTGCCCTGGGCAGCCTGGGCCAGGCCTTGACAACCCTTCTAGGGAAGAAATTGTTCTTTTGTATCCAGCCTCAACCTGCCCTGGTGTGACTTAAGTCTGCTCTGTCTCATCCTGTTGCTTGTTCACTGGGACAAAAAAGCAACCCCTAGCTGCCTGCAACCTCCTCTCAGGGAGCTGGAGAGAGGCAGGGAGGTCCCATTCAGCCGCCCCTTGACCAACTCTCCCCGGCCCTTTTCCACCGGGCAGATTTCCAGCGCCCCTAGCCCGGAGGGCTGCAAGGGGGTGGTGACTGTGACCGGGACAGACCGGTTCTCGATGCCGCTTCCCTGAGGGCGGACACCGGTAGCACAACAGTGCTGGGCTGCACCCTCCGTGCAGGGAGCCGAGCACCGTGTCCTTAATTTCACCTGCACCGCTCCCGTTCCCCAGCTGCGGCACCGTTCCCGCTTCGGCCCCGCCCCGTCCCGTCCCGTCTCCGGTCCCTCCGGCGGAAGCGCGGGCGGCGGTTCCGGGGCGGGCGGCGGCAAGATGGCGGCCACCAAGCGGGTGCTGTACGTGGGTGAGTGGCGGGGCCGGGCGCTGCCCCGGGCGACGGGGCCGGGGCCGGGGCCAGGTCCCGGTAGGCGGTGACGACTTGTCCGCCCCGCAGGAGGGCTGGCGGAGGAGGTGGACGAGAAGGTTCTGCACGCTGCCTTCATCCCCTTCGGGGATATCACCGACATCCAGATCCCGCTGGACTACGAGACCGGTGCGTGGCTCCGGGGCTTGCAGGGGACCGGGGGCGGGGCTGGGCTGGTCCCGGCTGGCGCTGCCGGGAAGCATTCCCGCGGCGTGGAGTGAGCAGTCCCGGGGGAGAGAGGCGCTGCTGGGTGGCTGTGGGACCGCTGTCGCTGCTGCCACTGACCGCCTGCTTCTGTCCCTGCAGAAAAGCACCGAGGGTTCGCCTTCGTCGAGTTCGAGCTGGCGGAGGTGAGGAAGGAGCAGGTGGTTGAGCTGCTCAGGTCCTCCTCTGCCTCCACTCCTGTTCATAGAGTCGGGGAATCGTTGAAGATGGGAAAGATCATCGAGTCCCAGCCATTAACCCAGCAGTGCCAGGGCACCCCTTAAACCATGTCCTTCAGCACCACATCTCCATGGCTTTGAAACCCCTCCAGGGGATTCCAACCCCGCTGCAGTCAGCAGGGACATCCCCAACTAGAGCAGGTTGCTCAGAGCCCTACACAACCTGACCTGGGATGGTTCCAGGACGGGGCACCTCCCACCTCTCTGGGTTCTGACAGGGTCTCAGAACCCTCAGTGTAAAACATTTCTCCTCTTTTCTCCAGCCTGAATCTCCCTCTTTTAGTTTCAAACCATCACCCCTTGACCTGTCACAACAGGCCCTGCTCAAAAGTCTGTCCCCAGCTTTCTTACTGACCCCTTTAAGTCCTGAAAGGCCACCAGAAGGTCTCCCTGGAGCCTTCTCCTCTCTGGTGCTTAACCATCCACCAGTTCTGACTGCCCTGGGGTAACTGAGGTTTAGGAGCCCAGTCCTTTGGCACTCTTTATTGCAGTGAGCTGCTGGGGTGTGATGTACTGAGATGGAGAGAGAGAAAAAAATGCTGATAATGATTTCCTGTTATTTTTCTTTTGGCAGGATGCAGCAGCAGCTATTGACAACATGGTATGGAGCCTGCTCCTGTTCATCCACTTGGCTTTGCTGTCCTCCAGAGTGAGGTCCTGTGTGGTGTGGGCTACACAGAGAAAGCCAACTCTGTTCTCCTCTGTTTTCCTCTGACTTCTGCAGGGATTGGGGGTCATGATGATTTTTTTTCTTTTTTTAACCTTCTGGTGGGCTTTGTCCTTTTTTTTTTTCCCTCTGCAGAACGAGTCTGAGCTCTTTGGCAGGACAATTCGTGTGAACTTGGCCAAACCAATGAGGATTAAAGAAGGATCCTCCAGGCCTGGTGAGTTGGTGTCCCGTGGAGCTTCTTGTATCAACCTCTCTGCTTAGGCAGAGCCTCTGGATGCTGCTCAGGTCCTCCTCAGATACATTAATCCTCAGATCCAAGGTTTAGGGATCCTGTTTAGGGATCTTGAGGATCTGAGCAGTATCCTAATGACCAAATAACTTAAACAACCCAAAATATTCCCTGGATGGAAACCCTCTTGGCTGCACTTCTAATTGCCACATCTCAGATGTGACCCTGACCTGTGCAGCCATGTGCATGCTCCTTCTTTTCAGTTCCTCTGCTCTGACCTTTCCTTCTGCCACCACAGTCTGGTCAGATGATGAGTGGCTGAAGAAGTTTTCAGGGAAGACTTTGGAGGAGAATGCAGAGGAGGCAGGAGCAGAGGCCCCCAAAACAGAGGCACAGGAGGTAGGGTAAAGAGCTGCCTGCAGCCTTGCTGTCTCAAAGGCATGAGGCTGGCTGTCTCTGGAGGTAGAGCAGAGGGATGTCATCTGCACTTGCTTTTTTTTCCTTTCCCTGCCCAGGGTGAGCCTCCTGCCAAGAAAACTCGAGTCAACCCTCAGGTGTTCATGGACATCAAGATTGGAAATAAACCTGCGGGGCGGCTGCAGATCCTCCTGCGCTCGGATGTGGTGCCCATGACCGTAGGTGAGTAGGAGGTCAGCCTGGGGGTGTGGTGGCTTCCAGCTGGGACACAGCTTTCACTGCTCTCCCCTTTGCCCCCACACAGAGAATTTCCGTTGCCTCTGCACCCACGAGAAGGGCTTTGGCTTCAAGGGCAGCAGCTTCCACCGCATCATCCCCCAGTTCATGTGCCAGGCTGGAGACTTCACCAACCACAACGGCACTGGCGGCAAATCCATCTACGGGAAGAAGTTTGATGATGAAAACTTCATTCTCAAACACACAGGGCCAGGTAGAGCTCTCTTCCCAGGCAGGGGCTGGAGAGCAGAGTGTCTCAACATCATCTAAGGGGTCACACTTGGGCTGTTTTGACCTAGAGCATGTTGACAGCAGCAGCCCTGAGTTACGGTCTGTGTTGGGTGAACACTTCTGCCATGGTGTAGAATCTGCCATGGTCAGACCAATCCCTGTCATCATCATTCATTCCATCCATGGAGATACTCTGGTTTCCAGTATCACATACTGGAGAGAGCACCTCAGAGCTGCTTTCCTGTTTGATTTTAAAGGAAGGATGTCACAGTGTGGCTATAAAAAGCAGAAAAAAACAAAAAAAACCCAAGCAAGTTTGTCTCCACCCAAACAGCTTTTCTGTTGCTGCAGCTAAGAAGAGATGAGCAGTCTCTCTCTCTTTCCATCTTTCATGGCTGCCACTGGTTTCCAGTAGTTTCTGTGGAGTTTAATATTTAGAGGCTCTCCTAGAACTTAACAGCATTTTGTGAGGCCTGGGAATGGGTTTGGCTGGAAGCAGCGGCTCAGGTGCTGGAGCTCGCCGCTCCCACCCCAGCCATAGCACAACCCTTTTGGATCACAGGGCTGTTATCCATGGCCAACTCTGGCCCAAACACCAATGGCTCCCAGTTCTTCATCACCTGCGATAAGACAGACTGGCTGGATGGCAAGCACGTGGTGTTTGGGGAGGTGACGGAGGGCATGGACGTGGTGCGGCAGATCGAGGTAGGGCAGGCCAGAGCTTCCCTCCTCCCCTCTTCTCCTCTTCCCCTCTTCCTCCCCTCTTCCTCCCCTCTTCCTCCCCTCTTCCTCCCCTCTTCCTCCCCTCTTCCCCTCCTCTTCCCCCCCTCTTCCCCCCCTCTTCCTCCCCTCTTCCTCCCCTCTTCCTCCCCTCTTCCTCCCCTCTTCCTCCCCCTCTTCCCCCCCTCTTCTCCCCCTCTTCCCCCCCTCTTCTCCCCCTCTTCCTCCCCTCTTCTCCCCCTCTTCTCCCCCTTTTCCTCCCCTCTTCTCCCCCTCTTCTCCCCCTCTTCTCCCCCTCTTCTCCCCCTCTTCTCCCCCTCTTCTCCCCCTCTTCTCCCCCTCTTCTCCCCCTCTTCTTCTCCTCTTCTCCCTCTCTTCTCCTCTTCCCCATCTTTCCTTTCTTCCCCTTCTTCTCTCTTGCCCTCCTCTCTTTCTCCCCTCTCTTCCTTCCTGCCCTAGATGTTGTGCTTCTCATTCCTGCTGCTCTTTCCTCAAAGGCTCAAGGCACCAAAGATGGGAAACCGAAGCAGAAGGTGATCATCTCTGACTGTGGGGAGTGCCCCTGAGCTCAGCCCTAAAAGGGGGCTCTGGATGGGGTGAGCCTGGCCAGGAAGGGGCTAGAGAGAGCTGGGCTGGGATGAGACAGCTCCATGACCCCGTGGCAGTGCCCAGCACCTGCAGCTTCTGTCGAAATCCCCCTGCAAAGCTTGGAGTGAAGATGCCTCTGGACAGTGCTTGGGGGTCTGGCCCCACCAGGGATAAATCACATCTCAGCCTGTACCATCCTGCACTGCCCAGGGTTCTGTGCACCATACTGCACAGCAGGTTCTGCTGCTGTGTTCTGGGGAGTCTTTATGTTTGGTAAAAATAAAACCTAGTTTTGAAATTACTGAGGCCTTGGCCCTCTCTGTTGGGTTCTGAACACTGTGTGAGGATGAGCTTTGCTTTTGAGCAAAGATGCTCCTTTCTTTTTGGCTTTTTGGCTTTTTTTTTTTTTTTTTTTTGGCATTTGACATCTTCTCCAATCCAGTGCCCAAATCCTGGCTCTGGGGCAAGCTGCCTCTGCCAGGGCAAGAAGAGCAGAGCTGAATCTCTCACACTTCTCCAGCAGCAGGACCTGGTGGAGGCAGTTGTGGTGGCCCTGGCTCTGCAGTGTTCTTTCCCATCGGCAGAGGGAGGTAGGTCTCCATCCTGCGGGGAAGGCAGCCTGGTCCGAATCCATCTCCGTCCTACAGCTCCCATTTACTGGGATGTGTCAGTGGGAGAACAGAGAGAGCCTTTGCTGGGCAGGGCAGATGGTGGAAGCCCTCAGCTTCCACCCAGCCACGAGCACGTCCTGAGCTGGATTTCATGTGGAATGAGCAGATAAAAGCTTTTCAAAGAAGCAAGGCTTCTGGGGAAGCCAGGCATGCACAGGGAGCAGCTCTTGGGTGGTTTATTAGGGTTTTTCCCTTTGCATTTATCTAAGACCTCACCTGGAGTGCTGTGTCCAGCTGTGGAGCCCTCAGCACACAAAGGACATGGATCTGATGGAGTGGGTCCAGAGAAGGGCCACAAAAATGCTCAGGGGGCTGAGCACCTCTGCTGTGAGGACAGGCTGAGGGAGCTGGGGGTGTTCAGCCTGGAGAAGAGAAGGCTCCAGGGAGACCTTAGAACTGCTGCCTTCCAGTACCTGGAGGAGGCTACCAGAAGGCTGCAGAGAGACTGTTTGCAAAGGTCTGCAGTGGCAGGACCAGAGGCAATGGTTTGACATGAGAGCAGAGCAGATTTAGACTGGATGTTAGGAACAAGTTCTGCATCATGGTGGTGCTGGAACACTGCAACAGGTTGCCCAGGGAGATAGTGGAGGCCCCATCCCAAGAGATCTTCGAGGTGAGGCTTGACAAGGCTGTGAGCAACCTGCTCTGGTGGAGGATGTCCCTGCTGACTGCAGGGGGGGGGGGGGGGTGTGTTGGACTGGATGACCTTTGGAGGTCCCTTCCAACCCAAACCATTCTAGGATTGTGTGTTCAGTGACACAAGGTTCCCCAGCTCCCTGAGCTGAGAAACAGGCCAGGCCTTTGCCTTTGCAAAAATCACAGCAAATAAGTAACTTAATTGTGCAAACAGCACAAATTGTGTGGCTGCAGCTCGGTCAGGAGCCCAGGGGAAGCATCCACCTCTGAACACAGCTGGGGAACCACAGCCTGCCCTAAAATTCACATCACAACCCTTTGGCCAGGCTCATTTGCAAGCAAACAGGTACATTTTTAGCTGATCCTGGAGATTTTTTTTCTCCCCCCCTCCATCCTCCAAACAGAGCTCTGCTGTGCTGTGACATTTATTTTACAACAAAGAGCAAGAGAACTTTGGTGTTGACTTTCCAGACTAGGTGTTTATTTTATAACAGTGCCATAGCTCAACAGGGATTTTTTTTTTTTTGTGGGTTTCTTTATTGATTTCCAACTGGCTGAGTCTGGTGAAGCAAACAGGAGCAGGTTAGGCAGCCAGCTCCTTAACTGGCTGAGAGTGTTTTGATGAAGGGAATGAAAAGCACTTGGTTAGACGTGGCTTAGTTGGGCACATGTGGCTAGAAATAGCTCAATCCCAGAGCAATTGAATCATACAATCATAGAATTGTCAGGGTTGGAAGGGACCTCAAGGCTCATCCAGTTCCAACCCCCCTGCCATGGGCAGGGACACCTCACACTAGATCAGGTTGCTAACAGCCACATCCAGCCTGGCCTTAAAAACCTCCAGGGAGAAACCTCCCTGGGCAACCTGTTCCAGTATCTCACCACCCTGATGGGGAAGAATTTCTTCCTAACATCCAATCTGAATCTCCCCATTTCTATTTTTGTTCCATTCCCCCCAGTCCTATCACTCCCTGACACCCTACAATATCCCTCCCCAGCTCTCTTGTAGCCCCCTTCAGATACTGGAGGGCCCCAATAAGGTCTTCTCAGAGGCTTCCTCCCTTGTCCTGGTTACCCTTCAGCCCAAAAATGCTTCCAGCAGACCCTGCAGCAGCCTGGGAGCCATCAACACATCAGCCAGGGAGGAAACAGCCACAGAAGGAGGCACAAAGCTCTCTCCTGTGTTTATAGCTATGGGCCTGGCTGCACTTGTCTCATTCAGGGTCCTGGGAGAGGAAAAGGTTCCTATTATTTACATCCACTTCTAGGAAGGGGTGGGAGGGATTTATTAGTATTATTATTAATAATTATTAATCATTATTAATGGTCTTTGCTATGATGCAGCCCATGAAGCTCCTCTTCAACACAGGCAGCAGAAACCCAGTGTCACATTGATTTGGTGGGGCTGGAATGGGGAAAGGGTCAGGGATGGGATGTGGAAAAGGACAGGGATGGGATAGGGAAAAGGACAGGAATGGGATGGGAAAAAGTAGAGGGATGGGATGGGGAAAGGGACAGGGATGGGATGGGGAAAGGGACAGGGATGGGATGTTTAAGGATGGGATGTTCAGGGATGAGATATTCAGAGATGGGGAAAGGGGCAGGGATGGGACTTGAGGGATAGAAATGTTCAGGAATGGGGAAAAGGACAGGGATGGGCTGTTCAGGGATGGGACATTCAGGGATGGGGAAATGGATAGGGATGGGACATTCGGGATGGGATATTCAGGGATGAGGACAGGGGCAGGAATGAGCTGTTCAGGGATGGGACATTCAGGATAGGGCATTCAGGGATGAAGACAGGGGCAGGGATGGAACATTCAGGGATGGGATGTTCATGGATGGGGACAAGGATAGGACAGTCAGGGATGGGAAAAGGGACAGGGATGGGATGTTCAGGTATGGGGACAGGGATGGAATGTTCAGGGACGGGACATTCAGTGATGGGGAAAGGGAAAGGGACAGGAATTGGGACTCGGAGAGGGATGGAATGTTCAGGGATTAGGACAGGGATAGGACGTTATGGAATGGGGAAAGGGACAGGGATGGGATGTTCAAGGGTGGGGACAGAGGTAGGACACTCAAAGGTGGGGAAAGGGAAAGGGACAGGAATGAGGACACGGAAAGGGATGGGATGTTCAGGAATGGGGCCAGATGTGAGCCAGCTGTCAGTGGCAGCCACAGGACTTCACCACCATGTTGCGGTGCTTCTTGAGGATGACGTTGTTGTTGCTGTCGTAGTAGAGGACAGAGGTGGCACTGAGCTTCGTGGGGGCACAGCAGGCCTTGGGCACAGCCTCAGGCTTCATCAGGTGGACCTGGGGTGGGTGGAGGGATGGAAGCCATGAGCATCAGTGAACGTGGCTCCAGACAGAAGGGGCGGGGGGGGGGGGGGGGGGGGGGTGGTAAAAGCAGGGGGGGAAAAAAAAAATAATCAAACCAGCTCTGCAGAAAAAGGAAACCCAAACCCCTGGGTGAATGGGGAAATTATTTGCAGCTTTTTACACAAATATTTATCCTCAGCTCTGGGCAGTCCTTGCTGCAGTTTATATTGGAGCAGGGTTTGTGGCACTGTGCTGGCCAGGCAGCCCCTTCATTCATTTGGGAATTTCTGGGCTTTTTTTCTCTCTGTAAATAGGGAAATGGCTAAACAAAACAACACAAAACAAAAAATAAACCAACCAACCAATCCCAAAATAATAAAAATGCCATCAGGGCAGTGCAGGTCTCTCTCCTGGTGGGGGTAGGGGTGGTGGAGGGAGTGCTGCAATAGAGATTCTCCTTCAGGGCTGCAAATTCAACCTTGTGCACTAAAACTGCAAGCAGCCAACACCTCTCTGAACACGACTGCCCTTCATTCCCAGCTCAGGACAGAGGTTATCCCAGCGATTCCCTGTGCAGGAGGAGCCGGGAAGCTCAGAGGCTGCTGGCTGCATGCAGCCCTTGCTGGCTCTGCCCGACATGTGTGATTAATTTATTGCAGGGGCAGCCCGGCTCTCCCAGCTCGGAAGTCTGGTGTTTTTGCTGTCAAACCCTGCTATTTGCAGCACAAACTGGGGCTGGCACCGTGCCCCAGTCGCCTTTGCTCCGGCGCTTCCCAGAAGAGCCGGATCCGGGCGCCAGGTGATTCACATCCTGCCCGAACAGCTCCGTTTTGGGAAAAGCGTTGGGTTTAGGGGTGTAGGGTGGGGGAGATCCCCTCCCTGCCGCTGCCAGGATCGTGTCCAGTGCCGGATGGGACCTCTGGCAGCTTCATTAATGGCAAAATTAAACCCCCTCCAGGTGCCACCTTCAAAGGCTCGGCCGAGGACTCGGCGCTCCCTGTAATTAACCGCGAGCACCGGAGCCGGTGTGGCTCTGCCATTGGGAAATCAAACACTCACAGGGCAGGAAATTCCAGAAATTAAAGCACCAGCTGGGCTGTGAGGTGAGTTGGGGGGGGGGGGGGGGGGGGGGGGGGGGTTGGGGAGGGAAGAGAAAAAAAAATAATAATAAAATAGGGCATTCAAGTTTTCCTGCTTGGAACATGCTGAGCCCAGCATTTCGTTGGGGACCTCAGCCCAAACCCTCAGGAGGAAGCTGCATGGGCAACGTGGTGCCCTTCCCCACGGCTTAGCAGGGGAGCAGCCACCCAGCTGTGCATGCACCTGTCCAGATGTCCATGCACCTGTCCAGATGTCCATGCACCCATCTAGATCTGCATGCACCCCCCCCAGATGTGCATGCACCCATCCAGATGTGCATGCACCCATCCAGATGTGTGCACCCCCGCTTTGCTGGAAGCTGAAGCTAAACTGCACACTGCCCTAAGCACTCCCAAAGAGGCACAGCCAGCCCCAAACTCAGCTCTTCCTGGGACCCAGTAGGCTCTCTCTGGGTTTCCTCTGTTCCCCCCCCAGGGCTGCCACTGCAGATGGCACTGACCAGGGACTGCAGGATGGCATGGTTGGTGGCATTCATGCAGGAGTCCAGGGGGAAGGCACATTCCCCCTCGCAGTAGTAGGCTGAGTAACCCTGGGGGGCGATCACCCAGTCCTGCAGAAGAGAAAAGGAGGTTAGAGCAGTAAGCAGTGTGGGCTTCACCCCTTCTGCACCCCTTCATCCATCCCCCACCTGCAAAACCAACCCTCCAGCTCCTCCCAGAGTGGCTGTGCCAGCAGCAAGAGTTTATTTGGGTTTTTTTCAGCGTGAGCCAGGAGTTGTTTGGGGTCTCAGAACCATAAAAGTCACAGAATAGTGGGGGGTTGGAAGGGCCCTCTGGAGATCATCCAGTCCCACCCCCCCCTGCTAACAAAGGCTCACCCACAGCAGCTTGCCCAGGGTCACAATGTCCAGGTGGGGTTGGAAGCTCTCCAGAGGAGACTCCACAACCTCTCAGGGCAGCCTGCTCTGGGGCTCAAGCACCCTCACAACAAAGAATTTTCTCCTCATGTTGAGGTGGATCCTCCTGGCTTCCAGTTTGGTGTCCATCCTGTCACTGAGCACCACTGAAAAGGGATTGGCCTCATCCTGTTGTCCCCCATCCTTTAGCTCTTGCTGAGCATTGATCAGATCCCCTCTGGGACTGCTCTTCTCCAGGCTCAGCACCCTCAGGGCTCTCAGCCTTTCCTCCTCACAGGGATGCTCCAGGTCCCTCCCCATCTTTGTGGCTCCCCTTTGAACTGGGGAGCCCAGAACTGGACACAACACTCCAGATGTGGCCTCACTGGGGCAGAGCAGAGGGTCAGGAACACCTCCCTCAGCCTGCTGACCACACTCCTCTTCTGCACCCCAGGACACCAGTGGGGTTGTGACAGTTCATATTTGCCTTCCCACCTCCCAGGACGGGGCTGTGGCAGCTCCTGGCTCACATCCAGAGAAGCCAGGCTGGGAAGGAGCCCAGAAGAGGGACAAGGATGGTTTATTTTCCATTCCCTTCCCCCAGGAGGTCAGTACCAGCCAGCCCAGGTCCTGGAAGCTGACGTAGAGCTCGTGGCGCCGGCAGACCTGCCGCCCGTCCCCGGCGTGGACGTCGTCTGTGGGAGAAGGGGACAGGGGCAGCCCCAGGGGGTCAGTATCCTGCAGCCCACCCCCCCCCCCTGCTGCAGCCAGCCCTGCTCAAGGGTAAGGCTCAGCAGCCCCTGTGATGGGGTTTAGTCCAGAAGAATGAAAGAAGAGGAGCCCCCATCGTTGCACAAAGGGAAAAGGAGCTCCAGACCAGCCTGGAATTTGGTGTTCCAAGACTGGGATGAGGAGGATTTGGCAGGGAATGGTTAAATCCCAGCTCTGTTCACAGGGGAGTTGGTTTTGAGGGTTTCCCAAAGTAAATGGGCTTGGGAAAGGTGACACTTGCCACTCTCCTCCTGCCTGAATGGCTTCCTGGAGGTGTGACAGCCTCCTGGGGCTGTGATACTCTCCTGGGGCTGTGACACCCTCCCTGGGTGATGCCCTCCCTGGGTGATGCCCTCCCAAGGTGGCCTCAAAACCAAGGGCAACGATGCAAAAAGTCCACATGCAGGAACCCCCCAGGGCACAGCCCTGCCTTGGGCACATCTGCACCTCCCAAACTGCAAACAACCCCAGGAGCTCTTTGCTCTGCTTCCCTTGGGGCCGAAAGGGGAATTTCTGAGAAGGCAAGGTACTGAGAGAAGGTTGCTTGATCCTGGGACCTCTTCTCACCACCACCACCCCTAAATTCTCACCAAAAATCCCTGGCAGCTTGTTTGGGTGGGGGAGGTCGTTGCTCTTCTTGGGTTGCTGCCTCCTCCTCGGGGGCTTGGCCGCCCGTGTGACGCGCGTGGGGCTGGAGCTAGCCCTGAAGAAGGTCACCATGAAGGGTTGCTTGGAGCGGGGTCCTCGGCGCCCCAGCAGCCCTGCTGAGCCTGGGTCAACGCTGTGCCCTGCAGGGGTGGCACCAGGTGAGGCTTTGCTCCCAGAACGAGCTCATTCGGTTAAGGCAAAGACAAAAAAAATAAAAAAGAAAAGGAGGAAATTTGCAGTGGGGAGCTGAGGGCTCAGCATCCTGAGCTGGATCATCAGGAAGAAGTTCTTCACTATGAGGGTGGTGGAACACTGGAACAGGTTGCCCAGGGAGGTGGTTGAGGCCTCTTCCCTGGTGATATTCAAGGTGAGGCTCAACAGGGCTCTGGGCAGCCTGATCTAGTTGGGGATGTCCCTGATGACTGATGTCCCTGATGAGGTCGAACTGGATGACCTTTCAGGTCCCTTCCATCCTGGACCATTCTATGATCCCAGGGCTCCTGCTCTGTTCTTTCCCCCCTGGGCAGCAGCCTCTTAGCCTCATCCTGACCATGATGTGAGGCAATTCAGGGGCAAAGCCCAAGTGAGACCCATCCTGCTCCTTACCACTGGGGAGGAAAGCTCAGTGCACTAGGAGGGAAGAAGAGCACCCATGGCTGCCACTTCTATCCTGTGGGAGTGGAGATGCTCTTTGTGCTCCTCAGCATCATTCAAAGGCACCTTTGGAGCACCCTTGGTGAGAAGGGTCTGAATGCTGCTCTGCACTCCCTGGAGGTGGGCAAGAAACTTTTGGCCATGGCACTCTGGGACTCGGTTTAATGTCCATGGTTGGACTTGATGATCTTGGAGGCCTTTTCCAGCTGAGATGATTCTGTGATTCCATGAGCATCCCTCCAGGTAAGGAGCTCATTAAGTGCTAATGGGGTTATTAACAGCCCACACCAGCAGCCCCATTAGCATTAATGTCCTTGGGAGACTTCTTGCTGGCAAACCCAGCTGAGTTCTGGTGCCCACAGTTCTCCTGCACAGCTGGAAATCTACAACTGCAGCGAGGTGAAGCCTCCCCACCACCTGCCGTGGCACCAAGAGGGGATAAGAGGATTCCAGTTGCTGGGAATTCGGCCCCAGCCCCTGCAGGCAGGTCAGGCAGGCTCACCATCAGCTGTCTCCACGTAGAGTCGCAGCCCCAGGTTGTATTTCCGATCCACTAACCAGTGGCTGCTGGCAGCTGTGACGTCAAACACCAGCCAGCCCTCGGTGCCAGCACGCAGGTCCTGGGCATCCAGCAGGAACAGGTCAGACTCCCTGTGGGAATGGAAGGAGAAAGCTGAGCAGGTGACTAACAGCACCCAAGGGGCACCAACGCCAACCAGCATTCAGGGAAATGAGGCCTCAGTGCCTGTGTCCAAACAGGTCCTGGCACAGCTGGGTCAGGATGGCGGCTCCCTGGGCCTCAGGCTGTGCTGGACATGATGGTGGCACCCTGGCAGCTGCCCTGGGAAAAACAACCTCCCAGCCCCGGCTGGAAAGCTGAGGTGTGGCTTTGGGAAAGCGTGGGAACAGCTGGCGGCAGCGGTGCTGCTTCCCTTGGTGTTTGTATGGTGGTGGGAAGGGGAAATGCTGGGGCTGGGGCTTGCAGGGGCAACATCTCCATCCCCATTTTCATCTCCATCCCCATTTTCATCTCCATCCCCACTTTCATCTCCACTTACATTCCCATTTCCATCCCCATCCTCATCTCTCCATCACCTCCATCTCCATCTCCACCATCTTCATCTCTATCCCTATCATCTATCCCACCCCAATCCACATCCCCATCTTCATTCCCATCCCAATCCCCATCCCCATTCCCATCCTTCTCCATCCCTACCCCCACCATCTTCATTTCTATCCCTATTGTCTTCTTTCCCATCCCAACCCCCATCCCCATCTTCATTCCCATTCCCATCCTCAACCCTGTTC
Source organism: Indicator indicator (assembly GCF_027791375.1). Classification (NCBI taxonomy): domain Eukaryota; kingdom Metazoa; phylum Chordata; class Aves; order Piciformes; family Indicatoridae; genus Indicator; species Indicator indicator. The sequence goes on along the minus strand of NC_072042.1, from coordinate 5,573,764 downwards.
CCATCCATCCCCACCCTCATCCTCCTCCATCACCACCTTCATCTTCATCCCTATCTCCATTACCTTTTTTCCCATCTCAATCTCCACCTTCATTCCCATTCCCATCTTCATCTCCATCCCTATTCCCACCCATCCCCATCCTCACCCTCCTCCACCACCACCCCCATCTCTATCCTCACCGTAACTCCTACCTCTATTACCTTTTTTCCCCATCCCAGTCTTCATTCCCATTCCCATCCTCATCTCCATCCTCACGCTCCTCCACCACCACCTCCATCTCTATCCCCACCATCACTCCTATCTTCTTTTTCCCATCCCAATCTCCATCCCAATTCTCCTCCATCACCACCCCCATCTCTATCTCCGCTGTCTTCATCCCTATCTCCATCACCTTTTTCTCCATCCCCACCATCTTCATCCCTATCTCCATCACCTTTTTCTCCATCCCCACCATCTTCATCCCTATCTCCATCACCTTTTTCTCCATCCCCACCATCTTCACCCTATCTCCATCACCTTTTTCTCCATCCCCACCATCTTCATCCCTATCTCCATCACCTTTTTCTCCATCCCCACCATCTTCACCCTATCTCCATCACCTTTTTCTCCATCCCCACCATCTTCATCCCTATCTCCATCACCTTTTTCTCCATCCCCGCTATCTTCATCCCTATCTCCATCACCTTTTTCTCCATCCCCACCATCTTCACCCTATCTCCATCACCTTTTTCTCCATCCCCACCATCTTCACCCTATCTCCATCACCTTTTTCTCCATCCCCACCATCTTCATCCCTATCTCCATCACCTTTTTCTCCATCCCCACCATCTTCATCCCTATCTCCATCACCTTTTTTCCCATCTTCATCCCCACCCTCCCCAGCCCTGTCCCTGTCACCTGTTGGAGTGCTCAGCAGCCACCTCGTAGATGCTGAGGTGCAGGCTGTCGTTGCTGTGCCTGCTGAGGCTTTGTGCCTTGTAGATGCGGAACTCAGCAGCTGTCACCGACTCCCCCGTGGGCACCTGGGTCAGGTCGAACCTGAACTCCTTCCAGTATGGCTTTGGTGAGAAGATGTCCCGGTCCTGCTCAACTGAGGAGCAAAAAGGGTCAGGGAGGACCATGCTGGACCCTCAAAAGGCTCAAGAAGGTCCATACTGGACTCTCAAAAGGCTCAGGGAGGTCCATACTGGACTCTCGAAAGGCTCAGGGAGGACCATGCTGGACTCTCAAAAGGCTCAGGGAGGTCCATGCTGGACCCTCAAAAGGCTCAGGGAGGACCATGCTGGACCCTCACCATGCCACAGGTCACCTCTTTCTTTGTTTTCTTCTGGTTTATTTTTTTCTTCTTCTTTATTTTTTTTCCTTTTATTTTCTTTTAATTTTTTTCCTTTTTTCTTTCCTTTTTTCCCCTCTTTTTTTTTTCTTTTTTCAGACCCCACATGCCCTCCAGCTCCTGGGCTCACCACAACTTATGGTATAAATAAAGCCCAGGGCCAGGCGGGCAAGGGCGGATGTGGAGAACGTTTCCTGCTCCCTGCCCGGCCAGCTGTGGCCAGCTGTGACCAGAAGGATGATGCTGTGGGGAGCTGGATCTGTCCTGCTCACCCCCTCCCCAGGGGGGAGCATACACCAGTCCCCCAACCCAACTGCAATCCAATCATTTTGGTTGGCAAAGCCCTTTAAGATCATTGAGTCCAACCATTCTCTGACTCTACCAAGCCTGGTGCTAAGCCATGGCCCTCAGCACCACATCTCTGAACACCTCCAGGGCTGGGCAATCAACCACCTCCCTGAGCAGCCTGTGCCAGGCTTTGAGAACCCTTTCAGATAAGAAGTTTCATGGAATCATAGAACTGTTTGGGCTGGAAAAGTCCTCTAAGATCATCAAGTCCTCCACCACCATGGCCACACTTCTTTTAACACCCCCAGGGACAGTGACTCCAACACCTCCCTGGGCAGCCTGTTCCAGTCCCTGACCAGGCATTCTTCTAAAGTCCAACCTAAACCTCCCCTGGTGCAACTTGAGGCCATTTCCTCTCCTCCCATCACTTGTCAGCAGGGAGAAGAGCCCAACCCCTACCTCACTCTAACCTCCAGTTTTCTGGCAAATTAATAAACGGCTGCAAAGTTACAACCCAGGAGCTGCACCCTGAAACCCCCCAGAACCCTTTTGCCCAGGAGGAAAACTGGGTGCTGAGCTGGTGCTGGGGATGTGTGGGTGCTGGGTTCCCCCCCCTAGATGGCCAGGAACCCATGGTGGTGCCTGGGAACCTGCTATTGATTTGAGGAGGGTTGACTCAGCCTCATGGCCAACCCTCAATTATCTGTGGGTGGATTATCCGGATTGTGGATGAGACTCACTAAAAAAACCCAACCCAAGCTCTTTTGCTCTCCCTTGCCCCTTCCTTCGGTGTTTAATGTCTCACCCCTAGCAGCTGCTGCACCTTTCCCCAAAGCTAAATGCCACCCTGTGCTCCCACCACCCCCCAGAAAAATAACAAACCCCAGGATTAGACATCCATGGCCGTGGGGTCATGCAAGGAGATGCTGAGCTCAAACCAGGCTGAGTCCTGCTGCTCCCAGTCCCAGCATGCTCCAAATCTCTTCCCAGAGATGGAGTGATGAGGCTGCTGCCCTTCATCATCCTGCTCCCCAGGTTGTTTTTAGCTCCACTTTTCTCCATGTGAACTTTCTCTGTTGCTATATACTGAGCATCAGTCGTAATTACTGGTCCTGGCTGCTCCCCATGATCATTTCAGACACTGAATTAGAAGGAAATGCCAGGGATATTCGACCACATCAAGTGCTCTGAGGCCTAAAATAGGTTTAAAGGAGATGTGAGGAAGATGCCATCCTTCCCTTGCAAGCAGGGGAAAAATAAGCTCCAGAGGCTTTCCAAAGCAGGGAAAGGTTTTGGAGTTATCTTGTAGCTGAGCCTCTGCCAGGCTCCTGCTCCATCTCATCAGTGCTTCTCCCATCCTCCTGAGGTGACCATCAGGAGGACCATTCCCCTCACTCCAAGAAGGACATTGAGGTGCTGGAGCAGGTCAAGAGAAGGGCAGCAAGGCTGGGGAAGGGTCTGGAGAGCAGGGCTGGGGAGCAGCAGCTGAGGGCAGCTGGTTGTGGTGGGTTGAACAGGGACTAGGCTAAAGTTCCCCTTCAAACTGTGACACTGGTGAGGCTGTGGCTTGCCAGAAAGATCATGGACTGGTTTGGGGTGCAAGGAACTTTTAAAGGTCACCTAGTCCAATTCTCCTGCAGTCAGCAGGGACATCCCCAACTAGAGCAGGTTGCTCAGAGCCCCAGACAACCTGACCTGCAATGGTTCCAGGAATGGGGCAGCTCTCATCTCCCTGGGAAGCCTGAGCTAATGTCTCATCACCCTCATCAGTGAACCAATTCTTCCTTCTCTCAAGCCCAAATCTCCCTCTTTGGGTACAAGCCATCCCCCCTTGTCCTGTCACAACAGGCCCTGATCAAACGTCTGTGTCCAGTTTTCTGCTCAGCCCTTGAAGCACTGAAAGGCCACCAGAAGGTCTCCCTGGAGCCTTCTGTTCTCCAGGCTGAACAAACCCATCTCTCTCAGCCTGTCCTCACAGCAGAGCCCTTCCAGCCCTGCCAGCATTGCTGTGGCCCTGCAAAGTGCTGCATCTTTCCTGGTGCCCTGTGCTCAGCCCCATCCAGCCACAGGCCAAGAGCCCAAAACATCTGGTGGCAGACAGAGCTGCTCCACTGCTTCATCCCGAGCCGTGCTGGGGGAATCCAGCCACATCCCAGGGCAGCGGCGGATGTTGGGAAGGGCAAGGGAGGATGTGTGTTGTGATGAGCCATCACAGGGGGCTTGGACACGCTGAGAGCCTCCTCCTCCTCCTCGCCTTCCCGTTACAAGCCTCTCAGCTCTGTGATTATAGCCTGTGTGTAGCTGTGACTCACGGGCTGGTGCCTCAGCCCTGGCCGAGAAGCAATCTCAAAGCCCATCCTTACCTCAGGCTTAAAATTACACCTGAGTCCTTCAGCTAGAGCACAGAAATAGCACAGGGCAGTCCAACATCAAGGGCTTGATCTCCACACCAAGAGGGAGTGAGAAGGATAGGCTGGGGCAGATCCACCCAACCGAAGGTGCCCAGTGGCCGCCCATGGCCCGGAGGCCCTTGCTGCCCAAACTGGGAGGTGTTTGTGCACTGGGGGAGGTTTGTCATCCATTTCCCCTTCCCAGGAAAGAGGTGTGCCGTTGGGAGCTGCGCTCCAGCCCGGCTCACACAGGGCTACGTGGGGTGGCTGGGAGCAAAGAGGTCCAAGTGCCCAATGGAAGCAGCGACTTGCCCCATTTGCATGTCCCAGCAGGGTAATTGTGCAGCACATTATGCAGGCAAATGAAGGCCACAAACAGGGAGTTCATTAACATGAAGGGGCTGATGAAGCCACAGAAATCAAAGCCATTCAAATTGAAGGCTGGAAACTCTTCCCCAATTCTCCTGGTTGCTCCAGGAGTACCAGGAACGGGAGCGGCACCAGCAACTCTGTGCCAACACCCCTGTGCCCATCCATGTCTTAGTACCCTTCTCTCCACATCCCTTCATCAGTCCCCCTGTATCCACACCCCTGCACCAACATCCCTGTACCCACATCCCTGTGCCAGCACCTACACCTCCCAGGTGGCTTCCCAGACTCCCCTGAAGATCCCACCCCGGTTGTCACCAGCCTTGGCCGTTCTACAGCACCCTGTGCAGAGCTTGGAGGGGTGCAGGAGAGGAGCCCTGTCTGGTCCGTGGTGGTGCCATGGTGAGGCAGCTTCTCATCACATGCCCTTTGGCAGCAATCAAATCCAGCCTTGCTCTGGGGAGGCATCCCTGAGCCCAGGGCACCAGCCACATCTGCAGCTCATGGACCAGGACACTGCCCTGTGCCTGCTGGCACCCTCTGCCCACACCTTGTCCCCTGATTTTTGCACAGATGCTCCTCAGACTGCTTGAGCTTGGCTTGGACAGGGACCCCAGAACACTCTTGAAGAGATGAGCAAGGCAGGGAGCAGCTCCGTATCCAAACCCCGGTCTGTGCATCCTGCTGGGTTCAGGGCACCCCAGTGCCTGCCCTCGCGGGGGGACCCCTCACCCCCCAGATTCTCATGGCCCGGTCCCCACCCGGTGCCCCCACAGGCTGCGGTCCTTTCCGTGCGCCCTGGTCCGCTCCGGTCGCCCGGGTTTCCTCCTGCGTCCCGGTCCTGATCAAGCCGCCTGGATCCTGCCCGTGCTCTCCAGAGTCTCCGCACTCTCTGGTCCCTCCGGTGAGCCCCGGTCTGCTCCGGTCCTGCCGGTCCCCCCGGTCCTGCCAAAGCAGCCTAAATCCTGCCCGCACGCCCCCGGTTCGCCCCTTCCCAGGCTCCGGTCCTCCCGGTGCGCCCCAGTCCTGTTGGTACCGCCGCACGCCCTGGTCCTCCCGGTGTCCCCATGGGCTCCGGTTCCTCCGGTCTGCTACATTCTCCTCGCTCCTGTCAAAGCCGCCTAGCTCTTGCCCTCACGTCCCAGTCCCTCCGGTGCGCCCCGGTCCCCTCGCTGCCCGTGCAAGTCCCATTTGTCCCGGTGATCCCCCCGTAGACTCCGGTTCCCCCTGCCGCTCCCCGGTTCTCCCGGTGCCGCCGCTCACCCATGTTGACCAGGCTGACCACGGTGTCCGCTCTGCTGACGACGCTGCCGGGCGGGGGGCTTTGGGTGCTGAGCCCGGTGAGTACCGGCCACGACACCGCCGCCTCCTCTTCTTCCTCCGCTTCTTCCTCCCCGGCCACGGCATGATAGAGGTCGAGCATGAAGAGCGGAGCGGCGGCGGCGGGGGCGCGGGTGGGGGCGCGGGGCCGGGGGCGGCCGGGCAGCCCCAGCACCGCCAGGATCTCCCTTTGCACATCTCGCCGTTCGCCGCCGCTCAGCCGCCGCTGCAGGAACCCGTGGAGGCGGCGGCGGAGGACGCTGCCGCTGCCCAGCTGGCACAGAACCGCCGCCGTCCAGAGCAGTGCCAGGGCCCGCAACGGGTACCGAGCCGCCGCTGCTCCGTGCCCCGGTCCCATGGCCACCGCCAGCGACCGGGGTCCCCCTCCCGCCCCCCCCCCCCCAGCCGCCAGCCGCGGCACGGCCCCGGGCACCGTCCCGGCACCGGACCGCCCCGGTGGGGCGAAGGAAAGGGATGGTCCTGGCAGCAGCACCGCCCCGGCCACGGCTGCGGGATGTCCCGGCCCTCCCCGCCCGGCGGGCCCCGGGCAATGGGGTGCAGCGCTGGGCACGTGAACCCGTGGGCAGCCATCCCTAGGGATGCTCAGCCTCGTGGGCATCCAAAGCCATGGGCACCCACCCCTAGGGATGCTCACCACCATTGGCATCTAAGTCTGTGAGCACCCAAACCCATGGACATGGATCCCTAGAGATGCTCAACACCGTGGGCACCAATCCCTAGGGATGCTCACCTTGGTGGGCAACCAAACCCATGGGAACACAAATCCACTGGCACCCATCCCTAGGGATGTTCACCCTCAGATATTTATCCTTGTGGGCAACCAAACCCATGGGCACCCAAACCCATGAGTGTCCACACCCATGGGCACCCAACCTGTGCCAACCCAACCCTCTCAGGCCCTCATTTCAGCAGCACCCATTGCCATGGGCACCCCCCACAATGCACCTTCACCCTGTGCACCCACCCCTATGGGCACCCAATACCTCGCCAACAATCCTGTGGGCACCCAGCACCTCACCCACACCCCTGTGGGCACCCAGCACCTCACCAACACCCTTATGGGCACCCAACACCTCACCAACACCCCTGTGGTCCGCAACATGTCACCCACACCCCTGTGGGCACCCAACACATCACCCACACCCCTGTGGGCACCCAGTACTTCACCAACACCTTTATGGGCACCCAACACCTCACCAACGCCCCTGTGAACACCCAACACCTCACCAACACCCCTGTGGGCACCCAACATGTCACCCACACCCCTGTGGGCACCCAACACCTCACCAACATCCCTGTGGACACCCAACACCTCACCAACACCCCTGTGGACACCCAACATGTCACCAACACCCCTGGTGGCACCCAACATCTCACCAACACACAATGCAGCCACACACACCTCACCAACTGGCAAACACCCGAGATCTATTTCCAGCACTTGGGCACCCACACCACCAAGCACCCTCACCAGTGGGCACCCACACCACCAAGCACCTTCACCAGTGGGCACCCACACCACCAAGCACCTTCACCAGCACTCCCCCATCCACCTGGGCCCTCTCATTTTGGGGCTGGTGGTTCCCTGCTCCCTCCTGGAAGCAAACCTGAGTGCAGACAGCTCATGGCTGGGCAGAGAGCCCTTGGGATCACCAACTCCAGCTCCCAGACTTTGGAGAGTCCAAGGCTGTGGAAGAAAGCAGGAGGCCAGGTGGTTTTATTACTGCAAGCAATTTTAATACAAAAACGTGTCTGGTTTGGAAACAATTCATTGGTAGAGCTTCAGGGTGTTTTGCCTCAATTTCAACCAATTGAGAGAATCACACAGCAACGTGGTCTGAGCCAGGGAGGATGAAGAAAGAAGAAGAAATCCAGGAGGAGCTCAGGTGAGCTCCTTTCCCCTCCACCCCCACCCCAAACCCATCTCTTGGTCACTTGGATTTTATTACAAAGAAAAAGTAGTGTACAAAAACCAGACAGGACTCGTCGCAAGGGTGCTGGTGAGACTCATTTCAAGGACAAGCAGCTGTGCAGTTTTTTAAGTCCAGATTTTTCCTAGGAGCAGAGGTCACATCAATCTCAGCCTGCTTGGAAGTGGAATGACCAGTGGAGACAAAAAAAAAAAAAATTCAAATAAAAAATAAATAGGAAATAAAATACTAAAGAAGAGATGGGAGAGAAACAGCAATTCAGGAAGGAACACCTTGGGCTTGATGCTCTCCTAGGCTATGAATCTCCCCCCCACAAGAAGTCTCTTGCTGGATGTGAGTGATCCAGACCTGCAGCCTCACCACTGTGCTCAAGTGGACAACCCCCACCCCTCCTCCCCCCCCACAACCCCACCACCAAGCATTTCTTTTTTCCCCCTCCCCTTCCTCTTTAGAGCCCAACAGCATTTTCCAGACAGCACCAGGGCAGGGACCTCCGCTGGGAAGTGTGTGCAAATTTTTATTGAGTCAAACTCCTGCTTTCTTCAGGTAAAACCACAGAGCTTTAAAAAATAATAATTAATTATTAATAATAATAATTAAGAATGGAAACACAATTCCCCTCCCCAAGTCCCCCTCACCTCACGTTTCTCTGGTTGAGGTATTTGTGATTTACAAAAAAAAGAGTCTTAAAGAGAGTTCCTTGAACACTGGAGGAGGAGTTCAGGTTTTTGCTTTCTTAAATATAATTTCCCCTTGCTGAGACAGCAAAGTTAAAGAGTTTATAAAGATGCATTTAGGAAACAATCCTAAAAGATAAAGCAGGTTCACAACCCTGCACCGCGCAGAAATCCTATTTATAGTTTAGTTTTTCTTTACACTTTCACATCTTGACCTTTATTTTTATTTATTTTTATGGTTTTTTTGCTTCCTTTTTTTTTCTTTTTTTCTCCTATTTTTTCTATTTTTTCCTTTAATCTTTTTTTGCTCTTTTTTCTCCTTTCATCTCTCTTTTTTCCCCTTTCTAATATTTTTCCTTTTTAATATTTTTTCCTTTCTAATCTTTTTTCCTTTCTAATCTTTTTTCCTTTCTAATCTCTTTTTTTCTTTCTAATATTTTTTCCTTTCTAATATATCTCTTTTTTCCTTTCTATTCTCTTTTTTTTTTCTAATCTCTTTTTTCTTTTTTTCCATTTCTAATATTTTTTCCTTTCTATTCTCTTTTTTCCTTTTTATTTTTCCTTTCTCATCTCTTTTTTTTTAACCTCATATTTTTCTTTACTTTTCTTCCTTTCTCCCATCTCTCCTTTTTTTTTTCCTTTTTTTTTTTTTTTAATTTTTTTTCCCAGGCCCTTCTCTTAAACAAAGAGGAAGGGCACTGAGAGGTTATTTTTTTTTTTATCTACATAAATATTCACATGAAAAACTTACCAAAAAAACAAACAAACAAAAAAAAAAAACACCAACCAAAGCCCTCCCTCAAACCCCCCCCAAAAAAAAAAAAAGAAAAAAAAAATCCCAAACCAAACCCAAATCCACCCCCTCAAAAAAAATAAGGCAGCTTCATAACACAACTTTTCTTTTACACTTTTAACAATATAGTTTCTCCCATTTAGAATAAATATACATCCAATGCAGGGTTAAAAACTGGACACAGGTCGAGGTGGGGGAGGTGCCGCTCGGGCTTTCAGGGGGCGGGGTACAGTATTATCTTTTCGGGCCCGGAGTTTTTGGGGTGGTGGCAGTGGTCGTTTTCTTGGACATGGTTGGGATTTTGGAAGGTTTGGCTGCCCCCCGGCGGGAGCCTCCCTGCCCGCCGGCCGCGCTGCTCTCCGAGGTGTCGGAGCAAGCCGACTGCGTCTCCAGCAGGTCGAAATCGGAGGCGTCGCTTCCCCGCCGGCTGCTCGCCCGGCTGCCGGTTCGGCTGCCGGCGCGGCTGGTGGGACGACTCGCGGTCTTCTTGGGGTCTGCCGGGGGAGCAGAGACAGCTGTGAGCAGGAGGAGGAGGAGGAGGAAACAAAAAGAAGGAGAGGAGAAGGAAGGAAGAAGCAGAAGGAGAAAGAATAAAAAGAGGATGAAAAATAATAAGAGGAGGAAGAATAAAAAGAGGAAGAATAAAAAGAGGAAGAATAAAAAGAGGAAGAATAAAAAGAGGAAGAATAAAAAGAGGAAGAATAAAAAGAGGAAGAATAAAAAGAGGAAGAATAAAAAGAGGAAGAATAAAAAGAGGAAGAATAAAAAGAGGAAGAATAAAAAGAGGAAGAATAAAAAGAGGAAGAATAAAAAGAGGAAGAATAAAAAGAGGAAGAATAAAAAGAGGAGGAAGAAGAAAATGACTCCTCCCCATCCCAAACAAAAGAGAGCTGTGATCAGGAGGAAGACGAAGGAGGAATACGAAAGAGGAAGAAGGAAGATGTGCTCCATCCTCAGTAAGACACAGCTGTGAGGAAGAGGAGGAGGAAGAGGAGGAGGAAGAGGAGGAGGAAGAGGAGGAGGAAGAGGAGGAGGAAGAGGAGGAGGAAGAGGAGGAGGAAGAGGAGGAGGAAAAGGAGGAGGAAAAGGAGGAGGAAAAGGAGGAGGAAAAGGAGGAGGAAAAGGAGGAGGAAAAGGAGGAGGAAAAGGAGGAGGAAAAGGAGGAGGAAAAGGAGGAGGAAAAGGAGGAGGAAAAGGAGGAGGAAAAGGAGGAGGAAAAGAAGGAGGAAAAGGAGGAGGAAAAGAAGGAGGAAAAGAAGGAGGAAAAGAAGGAGGAAAAGAAGGAGAAAGAGTCTTCCCCAGCTCCAACATAAGAGAGCCATGAGAAGGAGGGGGATGATGATGATCCCCAGCCATGAGGAGGATGAAGAAGAGGAAGATGCTGATGATTCCTCCCCATCCCGAGCACCCAAATCCCCAGCACCACTGTGGCTGCTTCCAACCACCCACCCAACCCCCCTGAAACTGAGGGGGGGGTCCAGCAGCAAGACTGCTCCGTTCCCAAGCGTCTAACAAGGCAGCAGAAAACCCTCACGCTGGGAGAGCTCCACAGTGTTCCCTCTCACACAGAGCTGGCCACCAACCCAGGGCCAGTCTAAGAAGCAGCAAGAGTGGCAGCAGGAGGGTTTCTGAGGGGGGGCTTTGCCACCTAACTTACCTGCCCGACTGGTTTTGGCACCTGTAGAGACTGGGGAGGAGCTGTTACTGGTGTCCCCAGCCAGGGAGGTTCTGCTGGAGTGGAAGGTTGGTCGCTTCAGCTTGCTGCCCGCCGAGGGGGTGACCTTGGGAGGAAGCACACAAAGAGCATCCCTTAGGTGCCACCTTGGCAGGAGATCACCTCCCATGATCAGCACCACCTCAGCAAGAAGATTTGGCCACTGAAGGTGCATCCATCTGAATGGTCGAGGAGAGCCAGGAGCTGGTGCTTCAGCAGTGGTTTGGAGGTAAGAAAAAAGGCTGAAAATTGTTTTGTGGGTTTTTTTTGGGGGGGGGGGGGAGTGGGAAGGGGCAGACACAGCAGCAGGTTGTGTGCTGCGTGCTGGTGCACAGCTCTTTGGTGGGGGAAAAAAATAAACCAATCTTCAAAGCAAAGCTGAGATTCATCCACCTGGAGGAGGTGAGCATCAGCTGGGCTCCAGAGCTCCACAAAGAGAAGAGGACAACTTGCACAAAGGAGGGATTTAGATGACTGAACAGTTTTGGAAGGTCAATCAGAACGTCTTGAGGTGACTGAGAGGTGGAGGGACATCATCCTGGTGCTGATGTCCTGGGTGGGACTGTGAAGCCATCACCCAAGGGCAGACAAATTGGAGGAGTGAGGCACTGGTGGCAAACTGGAACACAAACCACAGAGAACCAGCTCTGGCTGCATCCTGAAACGGAGCTTTCCCAGACCTTTGAGATGTTGCAAACGCAGGCGGCGGTGAGGGGAACGCGGCACAAGAGGCAGCTCTGCTCCTGCTGCTGTGGAGGAAAGCCAAGGGGTGAAGGGGAAGGTGCTGGCCAGGGCAAGGGCACCCAGATCCAGCTGGAAGGGGCAGCTCCAGTTTCTATATCCCACCAAATTCTGGGGGCAGAGTTCCAGGAAAGTGACTGCTCATGGTGTCTCCTGGAGCTTGGGGGAGGCATTGCTGCAAGGCAGCCCAGATGCAATCCAGGGAGATGTACATTAGCACCAGAGGGCATCTCCCAAAGCAATTGCTGGAGGTTTCACAGAATCATGGAATGGTGTGGGTTGGAAGGGATCCCTGGAGATCATCCAGTCCATCCCCCCTGCTAGAGCAGGGCCATCCACAGCAGCTTGCCCAGGATCACAATGGCCAGCTGGGGTTGGAGTCTCTCCAGAGAAGGAGACTCCACAACCTCTCTGGGCAGCCTGCTCCAGGGCTCCACCACCCTCAAAGTAAATAAGTTTCCCTCCAATCCCTGTGATTTGGTAATTTAGGAAAAACTTGGGAATGCTGAAATGGCACAAAACTGGAGCTGCAGCAGGAGAGGGTTGGGGTGGGGTAGGAGAGGGGCAGCCGAGCAGCGGATTCCCTGGGAATCAAAATCCATTAACTCCTGATTGCGAAGGTTTCCTTTTCACCATCAAGAGATCACCAGTCTCGTCCTCCATCCTATTTTACAAACAAGCAGCAAGCAGCTGATTTAGAGCAATTCGGAGGTGGGGGTGGGAGGGGAGTGGTGGTGGTGGTGCTCCTGACCTTCTGCTGACTCCAAGCAGCTCCTTCTCTGGCGTGAAAGCAGCTCCAAGCGCGACGCCCTCCTCATCCCACCAACAACCACCCAGCTTATCCCTCACCACCCCTTCAACGAAGGGCAGGAATCCAACCAGGAGGAGGCTGAAACTTTCAGGAAGGTCAAAGCCTCTGCCCAAACTGCTCCTCCTCGGGGAGGAAGCATCAAGGGTGGTGACAGCTGGTGAGGGGGAGAGAGAGGAGCGCCTGGGCACGGTGCGGGCGGTGTGGTTACAGGGCAGGCGCTGGAGCTGATTCTCAAGTCCCAACTTGGCTCTTGGGTTTCAAAAGCCCAAGGGTGGCCAAACGTTTCAAGCAGCTCCAAAGCTGCTAAAGCTTGGACAAAAGTCCTTTTTTTGTTATGGTTTTGTTTCATTTGCTTTAAGCACAAGGCTTTGTCTGAAAGCAAAACAGAGCTTTTTTTTTTTTTTTAGCACAGCTCTGTTTCTTTTAAGCACAACTCTTTTTTTTAAGCACAGATTTACTTTTCTAAGCACAACTCTACTGTTTTTAAGTACAACTCTACTGTTTTTAAGTACAACTCTGTTTCTTTTAAGCATGACTCTACTTTTTTTTTTTTAAGCACAAATCTGCCCTTTTTTAAAAGCGGAACACTATTTTTTGAAGCACAGATCTGCTTTTTTTTAAGCACAACTCTTTTTTTAAAGCACAAATCTAATTTTTAAGCACAAATCTGATTTTTTCAAGCACAAATTGAATTTTTAAGCACAAATCTACTTTTTAAAGCACAACTCTGCTTTTTTAAAGCCCCACTCTGCTTTTCAAAGCACAACTCTACTTTTTTAAAGCACAAATCTATTTTAAAAGCACAAATCTGCTTTTTTTAAGCACAACTCTACTTTTAAAGCAGAAATCTGCTTTTTTTAAGCACAACTCTACTTTTTTTTAGCACAAATCTGTTTTTTTAAGCACATATCTACTTCTTAAGCACAAATCTACCTTTTAAAGCACAAATCTGCTTTTTTAAAGCCCAACTCTACTTTTTTTTTCGCACACCTCTACTTTTTGTTAGTACAACTCTACTTTTTTTAAGCACAAATCTATTTTTTTAAGCACACATCTACTTTTTAAGCACAAATCTACTTTTTTTTAAGCACAACTCAAACGTGTTTTAAAGCACAACTCAGTTTTTTTTAAGCACAACTCAATTTTTTTTTCTTAAGCACAACTCAATTTTTTTTTTAAAAGCACAACTCAATTTTTTTTTAAAAGCACAACTCAATTTTTTTTTAAAAGCACAACTCAATTTTTTTTTAAAAGCACAACTCAATTTTTTTTTAAAAGCACAACTCAATTTTTTTTTTAAAAGCACAACTCTTTTTTTTTTTTTAAAAAGCACAACTCAATTTTTTTTTTTAAAGCACAACTCAATTTTTTTTTTTAAAAGCACAACTCAATTTTTTTTTTTTAAGCACAACCCAATTTCTCAAAGCACTTTTTGCTTTTCCTTACAGCACGGTGAGGATGTTGGAGCAGACGACCTTCTAAAGCTCCCTTCCACCCTGAGCCATTCTTAGGATTCAGCCATTCCCACTTTGCCAGCAGGTCCCTGGGAATCACCAAGTTGTGCTTTGCCCTAAATTGATCTTTTTTGTTTGTTTGTTTGTTTTTTGTTTTGGTTTTTGGGTGATGAATCCAAGTTGGAAAGGCCTGAAAACCACTCCCAGTGGTGCTACCAAGCGCTGCTCTACCACGGGGCAAGCGTTAGGACTGGGCAGGGCAGCAGGAGTGCCCCAGTGCCCGCGGGGTGCCCACAGGGTGCCCGTGGGGTTCTGGCTGCTCCAGGGGGAGTTCCCAGGCCATACTCTACCTCTGCACCAGAGAGCTGCAGGTCGGAATAATCGAATCCCCTCAGAGGGGTGCTGGCTTTACTGTTTATCAACCAGGGTTTGTCATAACATCGAGAGAAGTGATGTGGAGTCTGTGAAATGGAAAATCCAAGGGAAGGGAAGGGAAGGGAAGGAAGAGGTGGAAGTGAGTGAAGGAGGGGAAAAAAAAAAAAAAAAAAAAAGGAAACGGAAAAGTATATGGAATGGGGAGATGGGGAAAGGACACTAAAATGATACCAAAACCAAACAGGGGATGTATAAATCAAAATAAAGAACTCAGGTGGTGAAATAAACCATGGTGGGTGAACGTGGTGGGAAGGGAGAGACGATGGGGGATGGCTTCTTGCTGCACGTGGCCTCAGGGACTTTCACCTGCATGGTGAGTGCTGGGGACTCTCCTGCAGAGCCACCACCAGCATCCAGCTTGGGCTGAAAAGCTCTCCCACCCCACCCATCCCACCTGGACAGCAGGTTCTTCCTGCAGACACCATGACTGTCTTGAGGAGAGCACAGTAGGTATCGAGCCCCCAAGCCCCAACCTTCCCTCCTGCAGCTCCTTGTCTCCCCAGGGTGGGTTTGGAGGTCTCTACAGGAGAGGAAAGAGGGAAGCTGCCCAGGTGAACCCCACCTTGGCTCCACTGGCTGGAGTTGCAGGGGAGGAGGGCATGGAGGCGCAGCTGTGGTTGCTCTGGCTGGCACTGGAACTGGATCGTGTCGGGGAGGCTGCTCGGGAGGACGGTTTGGACCTTCGGCCTCGCGATCGGAACGGAGTCATCCCCTGCGAGGCTCCCTCCGGCAAGATGAACTTCTCTCGCAGTTCAAGGTTGGTCCTTCCCCGGGCTGCAAGGGGCCAAATAGAGGAGAGATGAAGGTCATATGAACCCAACCTCATTACCAAGGCTCAGGAGCTTTGGGGGGGGTCACAGGACAGGTCCTTGCCATGCACCCCAAGCCCATCTCTGAGGGTAGGGGCATGGCAGTGAAGCATCTTAGGTGGACAACCCAGCCCCGCTCCTGGGCTCTTCTGATCCTTCACAGCCAGAGCAGGCAAGTTGGCAAGCTGGGTGAGAAGACCCCAGTTGTACAAAAGGCCAGGAGCTGCTTTACCTCTGCAGGGATCATTCTTCACCAGGAACTCATCCAGGGCCATCCATCCTCCACCCACACGAACCATGACCGTGCTCCGCAGGATACGGACCAGCCGCAGCTGCTGGGAATCCCCAAACTGCAGAGCCAAGGAACAGGTCAGACAAGGGGCACAGGACAAGAGGGCACTCAGCTCCTGCCCACAGCAGGCTGCACCAGAAGCTTTTACTCAGCTCTTGAATATTTCTGAAGTTTCTCCAGACAGGTTCTTCTGGAGTAAGGGCAAGCTACACCAATTTCCAGGAGATTTTCCTGCTGTGTGGTTTTAAGGTGATGCAACTATCCCAATCCTTGAGTTTTAAAGCTGGAAAGAGAGATTTGGGTGGTTTGTTGGTTGTTTTTTCTTTTTTATAGAGCAGCAAATGAGATTCTGGCATTTGATCTTTGGATGGCTTTGCTCAGCCAGGGTTGGAGTTTCCCCTTTCATCATGAAGGAAACAGAAGCTGGCAACTCAAACGACCCTCCTGGTGCAGCCCACGTGGGGAAGAGCTGATTCAGTGAGGCAAGCAGTGCTGTGTCACCACCGAGCCAGAAACCTCTTCTCATCAAGTCTGAAGTCCAGGGAACTCCACTGAGCCTCAGACTTGAGTCCCACCAGCCAGAAAGCCCCAGCCCCAGAGATCGCCCAGTGCGGATGTGTGGGTGAGCGCGGAGGGGTGGGAATCCAGGCAGGGATCCCACAGCCAATGGGGATTAGTGATTGCAAATGTTCATTAGTGATTGTCACCACCTGCCACATCAGACCAGTGCCCCCTCAAGCACAAGCATGAGGCTGAATTTTTTTTTGTTTAAAGCTTCCCTAAATCTCCTGAATAGCCAAACCCAAGGTCCTGGCTGCCCTGGGCACCGGGCGGGCAGCAGAGCCAGTGCAAGGACACTGGGAGCCTGGCTAAGCTCTGCAGCCAGGACTACAGAGGACTTGCTGTGATGAGAGAAGGGGAAAAACTTCTTTGCTGTGAGGGTGACAGAGCTCTACAGCAGGCTGCCCAGAGGAAAAACTTCTTTGCTGTGAGGAGCATCCTGCCCAGAGAGGTTGTGGAGTCTCCTGTTCTAAGAGATTCCGAATCTGGATGTGATCCTGAACAACCTGCTCTGGGTGTCCCTGCTTTTAGCAGGGGGGTGGATGAGATGATCTTCAGAGGTCCCTTCCAACACTCAACATGCTGGGATTTGGGCATTCAGCTGCTGTTGAAAATGTTTCTACAATCACTGCCTAAAGTGAAGGCAAAGCTCTCTTGGATCCATCCAACATGCAAGTTGGTTTCCTTTTGGGCATGGTTTTGGTAGGGCACCACCATTCCACATAAACCCTCAGGGGTTTCTATTGGAGGAGGAGGGGGGCAGTGGGCACATCCTAACAGCAGGTGATGCTCCAGTCCTGTTAACAAAGGAGCTCTGCCCCCTAAAACTGGCCCTGGCACACGCTGCACCATGTTGGGTCACGGCAATCCCAGGGATCCATGCAGGAGGGGTGAGCCCTGCTCCAGTTAGGAGTGACTCAGTAACTGGGTTTAGTCATCATTACACCTCTGGGATTAAAGGGATGGGTTTGGCATTCTCATTCCATGGTGACTGGGATCCAAAGCCACCCAGAGCCTGGTACAGCCCTCATGCAGGTAGCCCTCATGCTCTCAGCTGGGTTGGCTGTTCCCCAAAGGACAGTGCTGGGAACCAGCCCATCTGTATCCCCATGCTCCCCATCACAGGTGCCAGCATCGGCTACTGGTCACCATCAACACCCCCAAGACAGCCAAGAAAGGAGTCACGGAGAGAAAAACCTCTCCATTTTTATCAAATCCTCCTTTTCCCATTGAATTTCCACCTTTTCCATTGAATTTCCCTCTTTTCTCATTGAATTTTCCATTTTCCATAGAATTTCCCTCTTTTCCCATTGAATTTCCACCTTTTCCATTGCATTTCTCTTTTCTCATTGAATTTCCCATTTTCCATAGAATTTCCCTCTTTTCCCATTGATTTCCCCCTTTTCCCATTGATTTTCACTCTTTTCCCATTGATTTTCCTCCTTTTCCATTGAATTTTTCCTTTTCCACTGAATTTCCCTCTTTTCCATTGGAATCTTCCCCGTTTTCCTGCCCAGCTTAGTATTTTAATTTTTTTTTTTGGGGGGGTGGGGGTGTGGAGGTCTCTCCCAGCTTGGGCACATCCCTGTACCAGGCTCTGCTGAGCAGCTCTCCCAGCTCCCATCCTCCCACAGCCCCCAGAGGACAGAGCAGCAGCACAGACACACAAAGCTACATCTGTGAGAGAAAAATCAGAGAGGTGAGAGACAGCACCATGAGGCAAACTGTACCTGATTGCCGAGGAAGAACTACGGAGGGAGAGGAGTTGTGGAAGGAGGAGAGGAGGGGATGGGGAAAGAAAAGTTGAGAGGAAGAGGAAGGGGGAAAGAAAAACAAGAAAAACATTGCTGGGATTAACAGTGCAATAATCATGAAAACTGTTAACTGCAGGGAGTTAGAAACTGGGGAGGGGGTAGCTGGGGTGGGGAGGGGGTTTACACTGTTTGGGTGTCAGGTAGGAGGTGGTAGGGGGCACGGGGTGCAGCCCAAGAGGTGAGCGCTGCAGCTTGGCTTCTCCCAGCTGGAGTATCGGCCCTGAAAGCAGTGGGCAGGGAAGTGGGCAAGCTCTGCTGCCAGCTCTGCTGCCAGCTCTGCTGCCAGCTCCTTCCCCCAGTTCACCTCGGTGAAGGCTTTGCAAGGTAAACAGCCAGGCAGCTACAAAGAGATCCTGTGAGGAAATGATTCTCCCTGCCTGGGGAGCCAGCTAAGGAAAACACAGGCGTGAGGAACACTCATCCAGGAGGAGGACTTCAAGGGCAGCTGCTGGTGGAGTGAATGCAGCGTTTCACAGGGCTGCTGGAATGGCTGCCCCAGAACAGGGCCACTTTTATGCTCTCCTGCCTCAGGGAACGCCCTGGGGCCAAGGATGGTGCTGGGCAAACACCACCCAGCCACTTCCACTGGGAACTGGAGGATGAGGACTCCATCTCCAACAAGCCAGGCTGAACACCCCACTCAGTAACCCCACCCTGACCCCAGGTGGGAAGTGGGAGCAGGATTTGTGCCATCAGGGCAGCATCTGGCACTGCAGCAGGGCAGATAGAGATTGGACATTAGGACTGTGAGGGAGCTGAGACACTGGAGCGGGCTGCCCAGAGAAGCTGTGGATGCCCCATCCCTGGAAATGTTTAAGACCAGGCTGGATGAGGCCTTGAGCAACCTGGGCTGGTGGGAAGTGTCCCTGCCCATGGCAGGGGGGTTGGAGCTGGATGATCTTTGAGGCCCCTTCCCACCCAAGCCCCTCTGTGAGTCGCTGACTCTGCCTTACCCTGTACTTGTTCTCGCCGATCTGCTCCACTTGAAACCTCTTGGCACACTTGCACTGGGCCACTTGCCTGGTGACCTGCCACCACCAAGGAGAGAGGGGTAAGGGACCAGCATTTTGAGACCCTCCCCCAACATAAGGGCTGAACCCCAAAGCTAAGCAGCCCTTCCTTCAAAGCCATGCTAGGTGCTGCCAGTGCCGGGCGATCATTTTGCCTCAGCATTGCCGCCGTCGTTTTTTTTTTTGAGGGGGAGGGGGTTTTGACTCCCCCACTGCCAACCTGCAGTCTGAGCCACCCCAACAGCCTTCTTCTTTTGGGGCTTTACCTCATCCTCGATCTTGTCAGCATCAGTGGTGGGGCGGTAGGCATCCTTGTTGGGATGGAGAGCAGCCACGAACTCGTAGTAATCGATGTAGCCATCGCCATCGCGGTCGAAGATGTCAGCCACCGCCGTCATCTCCAGCTTCGTGGTGGGGAACTCTGGAAGGAGACAGAGAAATCAACACCCAGGGCAGGGACTGGGGATGCCACAGCAAGGTCTGCATCTTCTGGCTGCAGTTTTGGGCCCCTCACTCCAAGAAGGACGCTTGAAGGGCTTTGGAGAGGGTCCGGAGAAGGGCTAACGAAGGTGGGGAAGGGTCTGGAGAACAGAGCTGGGGAGGAGCAGCTGAGGGAACTGGGGGTGTTCAGCCTGAGGGAAAGGAGGCTGAGGGGAGACCTTCTGGCTCTCTACAGCTCCCTGGAAGGAGGGTGGAGCCAGGTGGGGGTTGGTTTCTTCTCTCAAGGAAGAAGTGATAGAACAAGAGGAAATGGCCTCAAGCTATGCCAGGGGAGGTTTAGATTGGACAGTAGGAAAATTTCTTTGCTGCAAGAGTGGTCAGGCACAGGAACAGGTTGCCCAGGGAGGTGGTGGAGTCCCCATCCCTGGAGGTGTTCATGAGAGGTGTAGACACGGGACCTGGGGACATGGTTTAATGGCCATGGTGGTGCTGGGTTGATGGATGGACTTGATCTTGGAGGTGTTTTCCAACCTAGTTTTGGGCTCCCCAGTTCAAGAAGGACAAGGATCTACTTGAGAGAGTCCAAGGGAGGGCTACGAGGATGATCTAGGGACTGGAGCACTGCCCTGTGAGGAGAGGCTGAGAGCCCTGGGGCTGTTCAGTCTGGAGAAGAGAAGGCTGAGAGGGGATTTCATAAATGTTCATAAATATCTGAGGGTTGGGGGTCAAGAGGGAGGGGACAGGCTGTGCTCAGTTGCACCCTGGGATAGGGCAAGGGGAAATGGATGGGATGGAACTCCAGCACAGGAGGTTCCACCTCAAGAGGAGGAGGAACTTCTTCACTGTGAGGCTCACAGAGCACTGGAACAGACTTCCCAGAGAGGTTGTGGAGTCTCCTTCTCTGGAGCCTTTCAAGCCCCATCTGGATGTGTCCCTGTGTGAGCTGTGCTGGATTCCATGGTCCTGCTCTGGCAGAGGGGTTGGACTCATAGAATCATAGAATCAACCAGGTTGGAAGAGACCTCCAAGCTCATCCAGTCCAACCGATCACCCAGCCCTATCCAATCAACCAGACCATGGCACCAAGTGCCTCATTCAGGCTTCTCTTGAACATCTCCAGTGATGGTGACTCCACCACCTCCCTGGGCAGCACATCCCAATGGGAAACCACCCTCTCTGTGAAGAACTTCCTCCTAACATCCAGCCTACACCTCCCCTGGCACAACTTGAGACCGTGTCCCCTCCTTCTGCTGCTGGTTGCCTGGGAGAAGAGACCAACCCCCACCTGCCTACAACCTCCCTTCAGGCAGCTGTAGACTCAACGATCTCCAGAGCGCCCTTCCAACCCCTAACATCCTGTGATGGTGGTCAAGGTGGCCATTTTACAAGGTAGTTCCAGGCAGGCAGGGACTTACTTGAGGCCAGGATGCCATCGATGAACTCCTGCCTGGTGATCTTCCCGTCCTGGTCCTTGTCGATGCGCCGGAAGAAGTCCATGACGCGAGACTTCTTGTGGTTCATCCAGCGCATGTACTTCTTCCGCCACACATCGAAGTCAAAGTTTGCAAACTCCTTCAGCTGGAAGGCAAAACCACCACAGTCAGAGAGGAAAACCCTTGAGGAGCACCACCCCCAGCTCTACAGCACCCCTCAGCCACCAGCCCGGCCCCCAGCCAAGCTCCCGACCCTAACGCCGCCCACCCGCCCTCCCTGGAAGGGCAATTTGCCTTTATCCAGATGAACCTCCCCACCCCCACTAACAAGAGGGCCACCTCCAAGTGACTTTGGGGAACAGAAGGACACACAGCTTAGCCAACAGCCACTACGTGGACCTCGCATCACGGAGCCACGGACAAGGGATGCAGCATCCCCCGCGCTGGGATGCGCACACAGACGCAGGGGGAGCAGCTACTGGCACACAGACACACACACAACCCCCCCTCCTGGCTCTGCTTGGGCATTTGGAGGATGATTCTTCACCTAACAGCTCACCAGGCTCTGCCCAAGAGGAACCCCCACTGCTGGCACCGTTCTGGGCACAGTTCTCCCCTCTAAAGCAGCCAAGAAGGGATTTCTTGCTCCTCTTCCAGGTACGACAGTGCCTGGGGCACTTCTCAGCTCTGCCAACCCCCAGCCCTGCAGCTCTGCCACCAGCTTCAGGTAAGCCACTCACCCTTCAGTTTCTACTGAACCCCCTTTTTATCCCCTCCCTTCTCCTAAAAGGACTCTTCCCTCAAAGCCCTCCCATAAAAGAATTCTCCTAAGAGAAGTCTCCTAAAAGGACTCCCCCTAAAAGGCCTCCCTTAAAAGGATTCCTCCTAAAAGGACTCCCCTGAAAGTCCCCTAAAAGGGAAGTGCCCTAAAAGGACTTCCCTGAAAATGCCCTAAAAGGACTCCCCTATAAGTCTCTTGAAGGACTCCCCTAAAAGCCCCCCAAAAGAATTCCCCTAAAAGTGCCCTGAAATGACTTCTCTAAGAGGACTTCCCCTAAAAGTCCTCCTCTTAAAACCCTGCTAAAAAGACTCCCCTAAAAGTCCCTTAAAGACCTCCCTTAAAAGCCTCCTCAGGACTCCCCTAAAAGTGGCCTAAAAGGACTCCCCTAAAAGTACCTTAAAGGACTCCCCAACCCCACCAGCTCACCCCAATTTTTAGCACTTGTTTGGTTATTTTTTGGGATTGAGTGGGTTTGGTTTTTTTTTTTCCCCTTTTTTTTTGGGTGGGGGAAGGGTCCCTAAACATATTTAGGAGTTGAAAGCCACAAAGAAATCAAACATGAAAACGTAGAAACTGAACTGAGCTACAGCAAAAGCAACAAAAAAATAAAGAAAGAAACCAACCAAAAAATAAAAATAAAAATCAAACCACTCACTTCTGGGCATAGCTGCTTTTGATAAGCATAAATAAAACAAAAACAAAAACAAAAACAAATCCATTAGATTTGGAAAAGAGAAGAGGCAGAAGTTGTTAAACTGAGTACTAGGAGTAAGGCCAAGGGCTGGCTGGCACCACCTTGACACACACCAATTGCAAGGGTGGAAAGGGATTCATTAAGGAGCAGTTAATGACAGAAGCCTTCACTTTTTAGCAGTTCAAAGAATGTTAGGGGTTGGAAGGGACCTCCAAAGATCATCCAGTCCAACCCCCCCTGCCAGAGCAGGGTCACCTAGAGAAGGTCACACAGGGATGCATCCAGGTGGGTTTGGAATCTCTCCAGAGAAGGAGACTCCACAACCTCTCTGGGCAGCCTGCTCCAGGGCTCCAGCAACCTCACAGTGAAAAGTTGTTCCTCATGTTCCTGTGAACCTCCTCTGCTTTAGCTTGCCCCCAGTGCCCCTCGTCCTGTCATTGGACATCACTAAGCAGAGTTATTTTTTGGAGGTTTTGGGTCTCTCAGTTCCAGAAGGACCTCAGGGGACTGCTTGAAAGAGTCCAGCCCAGAGCCCCAGAGCTGCTGCAGGCAGTGGAACATCTTCCTGTGAGGCCAGGCTGAGGGAGCTGGGGCTTGGAGCAGAGGAGCCTGAGGGCTGCCCTCATTGCTGGGCATAAAGATGTGCAGGGCTGGAGCCAGGCTCTGCTCAGGGATGGCCAAGGACAGCACAAGGGGCTCTGGGGGCAAGCTGGAGCAGAGGAGGTGCCATAGGAACAGAAGGGAAAACTTTGTCCCTGTGAGGGTGACAGAGCCTGGAGCAGGCTGCCCAGAGAGGTTGTGGAGTCTCCTTCTCTGGAGACTTTCCAACCCCACCTGGATGTGTTCCTGTGAGACCTGCCCTGGGTGGCTCTGCCCTGGCAGAGGGCTTGGACTGGATGATCTCTGGGGGTCCCTTCCAACCCCTACCACTCTGTGCTTCTGTGCTCTGAAAGGCAGCAGGGACCATCTGCAGGCAAGTCAAGAGGTGACACTGATTCAAAGCACTTCTCACACCTCTCTGGTGAGCAGCCCTTGGGGTCCCAGCATCCCCCTGGCCCCCTCCCAGAGCAGTTGGTGGCCATTACCTCCTCCAGTCTGTCCAAGGCATCGTTGAGCTTCCGCTGCCGCTCCAGAGCCAGCAGCCAGACCTGCTGCCAGCGCGCGGAGAGCTGATTGATCCGAGGGTTCTTTGTCTCTGACTGGGGGATAATGGGCATGCTGGGGGGGGCAGCCTGACCCAAGGATTTTCCTGGGGGAAAAAAAAAGGGAGAAAAGGCATTGTTGGAGGTGGTGGTGGTGGTAGGGTTAGCAAGCCCAGGAAGGAGCAGCAATGAAATCCAGTTTGTTTCTCAAACAGCAAACCTCCCACAGCCTGCCTGGCTGCTCTGCCAAGGGATGTGGTGTCCCCAGGGAGGGCAGGGTGACAGATGGCTCTACACCCAACACACCCCTCCCAGTGCTCCCCCTGCTCTTGGGAATTCACACTGCTTGGCAAAGACCTTGAAGATCATTGAGTCCAACAATTCTCTAACTCTACCAAGCCTGCTGCTAAGCCATGGCCCTCAGCACCACATCTCTGCCTCTTGGAAACACCTCTAGGGAAGGGGATTCAGCTACCTCCCTGAGCAGCCTGTGCCAGGCTTTGAGAGCCCTTGCACTCAAGAGGTTTCTTCTAGTGACCAACATAAACCTCCCCTGCTGCAGCTTAAGGCCATTTCCTCTCATCTTCTCACTTGTTCCCTGGGATAAGAGACCAACCCCACCTCACTCCAACCTCTTTTCAGGGAGCTGCAGAGAGCCAGAAGGTCTCCCGTCAGCCTCCTTTTCTCCAGGCTGAACAGCCCCAGTTCCCTCAGCTGCTCCTCCCCAGCCCTGTTCTCCAGACCCTTCCCCAGCTTTGTTGCCCCTCTTTGGACCTGCTCCAGCACCTCAATGACCTTCTTGGCATGAAGGCCGCACTCCAAACAACCCCCAAAGCCTCCTCACTGCAGAGAGAGGAAGAGCAGAGCAGGCTCAGCAGAAGCTTCCCCCCAGCAGGAGGTTTTGGGATTTTTTTCCCCTCCTGAGATCTTTCAACCACCTTCCTGGTGCCTTGCCAGTGCAGGATGCCTCCTTAATTGATAATCAAAGCTAATGAGCCTCATTTCCTCCCATCACAAGCAGGTTTCACCCAAAGCTGTGTATCAAGAGGAGCCTCACTGTTGCTGCGGGACTTCTCCATGAAGGGTCCATGAGGGGGCTCAGAGGCTTTCCTCTTGTAGGTCTTGGTGACCCTGTCCACATCTGGCTGCTTCCTTGTCATCTCCTCCATGAAGGACTGTCAAGACACAGGAAGGAACAAGGGAAAATGTAGCAGTTTGGAGATGTTTTTCAGTCTGCTGTTGCTCCAGGTGCTCACTGGGGTGTGTCAAGCCCATGAAAGGGATGTGAGCACCCAGCACCAGCCTGGGAGTTTGGGGCTGAGCTGTTCCACACTGCTGGATTGGGCCTGCAGATCTGTAGATTCATGGAATGGGTTGGGTTGGAAGGGACCTTAAAGATCATCCAGTTCCAACTTCCCTGTCATGGGCAGGAACATCTCCCACCAGTCCAGGTTGCTCAAGGCTTCATCCAACCTGGCCCTGAACACCTTCAGGGAGGAGGCATCCACAGCCTCCCTGGGCAACCTGTGCCAGTGTCTCACCAGCCTCACTGTCAAGAACTTCTTCCTGATCTCCAGTCTCACTCTCCTCTCTTCCAGCCCTAAGCTGCTGCCCCTTGTTCTGTCACTAGAAGCCCTACAAGATGCTGGAGTCCATCCCCTGGGCTGGCTTTGATCCCAGGTGACAGCTCCAGTGGGGTCACACATTGTTTTAATGGGGACTTCCAAGAGAATTCAGTGATTCCTCCATGGAGAGGCAGGAATGAACCTCCCTGCCCCTCTCCCAAGTGCCTACCATGTTCAGCACTGGGCTCACCTGGTGCTCCGAGATGAGGGCTTTGACCTGATCAATATTTTGAGGCATGGGCTCCTGGTCCCGCTGGATCAGGGTTGTCTCAGCCCACTGGATCCAAGCCAGCAGCTCCTCCAGGAGCTCTGCATTTGCCACCAGTTCAGAAAGTGCAGATTCCAGTCTCTGCTGGTGCTGCTTTGCCCATGTGAGAACCTGTTGGAAACACAGAGACAACCATCAGCCTGCTGTGGGAAACCTGAGGCTGGAGCCAACACCACATGGACCATCCCTGGTGCTGGGATCCACCACCAGCCTGGAAACCAATCCAGGGGGACTCACCTCCTCAAACCTGGCTCGGATGATGGTGATCCAGTGCTTGATGGTGGTGATGCAGTCAGGGTGGCAGGCAGCCAGGATGACCTCCCCCATGCTCACCGCCGTGTTCACGTCCACTCTCTTCTCCTCCACTTTCTTCATGAACTCCTGAAGGGCCCAAAAGAATCAGTGGTGCAAGGTTCTACTCCATGCCTCTTTCTCAGAATCACAGAATTAACCAGGTTGGGAAAAGACCTCCAAGATCATCAAGTCCAACCTACCACCCAACACCATCTGATCAACTAACCCATGGCACTGAGTGCCTCATCCAGGCTTATTTTAAACATTTCCAGGGATAGTGACTCCACCACCTCCCTGGGCAGCACATTCCAATGGCCAATCTCTCTTTCTGTGAAGAATTTCTTCCTCATATCCAGCCCAAACCTCCCCCAGCACAGCTTGAGACTGTGTCCTCTCCTTCTGTCCCTGAGAGAAGAGACCAACCCCCACCTGGCTATGACCTCCCTTCAGGCAGTTGTAGAGAGCAATAAGGTCTCCCCTGAGCCTCCTCTTCTCCAGGCTAAACAACCTCAGCTCCCTCAGCCTCTCCTCATGTGGTTTGTGCTCCAGATCCCTCCCCATTCTTGCTCAGGTTGGGTTCCAGAGCTCCTCCTTACCTTGTGGGCATCGATGAGGGACTGCAAGGCCTCAGCATCATCAGGAAGTGCTCCCCGAAAGCGCAGAGACTGCTCAGCCTCCGACAGCCACTCCAGCAGCAAGTGCACAGCTGTCCTGAACTCCTCTGCCTGTGGTGACAAAAGCACAAGCATCAGAGTCCTCCTCCTCTTCCTCCTCCTCTTCCTCCTCAAACCAGCTGCTCCATCCAAGGCTGAGAGCTGCAGAGACTGAAGGGGACTTTAAGGGGACTGAAAGGGCTTGAAAGGGACTTTAAAAAAACAATTAAAAGCAAGAAGAGAAATGGCAGAAGGGTTGGAACTTGGTGATGTTTAAGGGACTTTAATAAACCAATTAAAAACAAGAAGAGAAATGGGAAGAGGGCTGGAACTTGGTGATCTTTAAGGGGCTTTAATAAACCAATTAAAAGCAAGAAGAGAAATAGGAGGAGGGTTGGAACTTGATGATCTTCAAGGTTCTTCCCAACCCAAACTATTCCATGATTTTTATGTTAAAAAGCTCTGTCTGCTGGCCTGGGTTTGACCAGAACCAATAGGTGAGTGCCACAGCAGCTGGGCCATCTCCTTCCCCTTGGCATCACAGTATGGTAGGGGTTGGAAAGGGATCTCTGGAGATCATTGAGTCCAACCCCCTGCTAAGTCAGGGTCACCCAAGGCAGGTCACACAGGAACACATCCAGGCAGGTTCTGAATGTCTCCAGAGATGGAAACTCCACCACCTCTCTGGGCAGCCTGCTCCAGTGCTCCATCACCCTTCAGTTAAAGAAGTTCCTCCACACTGGTGGCATCTCCTCATTCTCCCTTTTCAAATCAACCTTTACTGGCTCTCCTTTGGGGACAAGAATAAAACTGCTGCCAACGCTGGGGTTGTTCTGCTGAGCCAGGAGAGATCAGCCACAGGGCAAAACCTCTTCTCTGAGCTTTGTGTCGACCTCTGAGCCCCAACTTGGAGCCCAGCAATGCTCTCTGTGGTGGTTTCCACCCTCAGCCTTCTGCTCACCTGCTTCAAGGCCTGTTCCAGCCGGGTTTGTTTGGACACTGAGAGCTTGCAGACTGTGTCCCAGCGGTTGCTGAGCTCCTGCAGCTGCACCTTCACCCAGGTGGTGTCGTCCCTGCTGTTCTCGATCAGCTCCCGGCCGGAGCGCTTCAGCACCTGCACCGTCCCCGTGCGCTTCCCCAGCTCCTTCTGGAAGACCTGCAGGGGGAGAAGCAGAAGCTGAGCAGGGCTGGTTGGTCCCAGCAGGGTGTTTCATGGGGGGAAAACACCAGGGGAGCACATCTGAAGGTTGGAATGCAGGTTTGACAGCCACATCAAGGATCCACCACAAGCCGGCATGAGGGGAGGGCAGGCAGGCAGCTCCTGGGCATGTTGTGGTGTGGGTACACATGGGCAGGAGCCCCAACCTTCCACCCTGGCAGAAGAGCTGTGACCTGGAGCAGACAAGCTCTAGATCTTTCTCAACCTGCAGCACAGCATCTGCCTTGAATGCATGCCCAACCCTGTCTGGGGATTTCAGTGCATGACCTAATCCAAGCCCAGGAGCCCCAGATTCCAAGACAGCCTGGAGAGAACTGCCAAGAGCAAAGTTTATAGAGGACCATAAATTCAGCCACCTGTTCAAAACTCAACCCTCAACACATCTGACTGACAGCATCTTGGAAGAGCAGAGCTCCAGAAGCACACAGAAGCAAAGCACCAACTGTGGCTGCTCTGTTCTTTGGCTCCTGGGAGAAGACAAAGCCCCAGCCGTGTCCCAGAGCAGAGCTGGAGAAGGCACTCTCACCTTGTGAGCATCCATCAGGTTCATGACCAGATCCAGGTCACCATGGACAGGTTGGTCTTCAGCTAGCTGAGGTTCCACCTTGTAGAGCCAGTCCACCAAAGCCTGCAGTGCATCCATGAACTGGCCAGAGAACAGGAGGGCTTCTTCCAGCTTGTGCTGCCTGGGAAACCAAACATCCCTGTGAGCTTCCATCAACAAACTCACCTCCTCTGGCCATGTCCCAGTGACCTCCTCCAAGCCCCTGAGCTAATCTTCTCCCCTCTGACAGCAGTCCTTGGCACACAAGTGCTGGGGCTGGATTTACCTTTCCACAGACTTCCCACACACTGTGTCCCACTTATCCCGGACTTCTCCCAGTAAATTGTCCAGCTTTTGAGTGTCATCTGGAAGCAAGGCCTTTTCTTTCAGGGCTCTGCCTGTTCTGATGGTGGTGTCATAGACAGGCTGCTTCCCTCCCAGTGTCTTCTGGAACTCCTGGGAACAAGAGAGAAACCAAAACTGCTTCAGAAAGCTCTCTGAAGATTCAAGGTGCTCATGAAGGTCCCCAGCTGAACATTCTCCATGGCAGCAGTAGCCCTGGACATGCCTTTCCCTTGTCCTGATGGAAGAGGAGATGCTCCTGTGCTCCCCCTCCCACTGAAGCACCCTTCCACCCAGTGTCCAGCACCAAGCCTTGCTTTGGCAAAGATCTACCTTGTGTTTGGAGAGCTGGAGCTTGATTTTGTCAGGATCATTGGAAATCTCCAGCTCGGAGTCCAGGTGATTCTCTGCATCCTCCAACCAATCAATCAGCTTCTTCCAAGCTTCATGGAACTGCAATGAAACAAGAGCAAGTCTGAACCTCAACACTGGTGGTGTCCCCAGTTCCCTTTCCTTCTGGTCTCAGGATGTCCTTGCCCTCCAAAGCTGGCCACAGCTCAGGGTCTGCTGCAGCCTTCCCACGTCTCTCACCTGCTTGGCTCTCTTCCTGGCATCATCAAGAGCTCGTCCCCGCTCCACTGAGCGCTGCACAACCTTCTCCCAGCGGGCCTGGACACTGACCAGCAGGTTCTTGATCAGCACCACATCCTGCTTCTGGCTGAGAAACTTCAGCTGGTTGCCAGTTTGATCCAGCTCGATGATCTGGTCCCGATGAGCGTTCACCTCATTGGCAAACACCTGCAAGCAGCAAAGATGTCCTCTGATGTCAGGAGAGCTGGAGGTGCCTGTGAGCACTCCATGGGCACAGGGGAGATCATAGAGTGGTGTAGGATGGAAGGGATCTCAAAGGTCATCCAGTCCAACCCAGAAGTGCCAGGGCACCCCTTAAACCATGCCCCTCAGCACCACATCTCCATGGCTTTGAAACCCCTCCAACCCCACTGCAGTCAGCAGGGACATCCCCAACCAGAGCAAGTTGCTCAGAGCCCCAAACAACCTGACCTGGAATGGTTCCAGGGTTAGGGCATCCCCTGGGTCAAGGTCTCAGTGTCAAACATTTCTCCCTTCTCTCCAGCCCGAATCTCTCTCTTTTAGTTTCAAACCATCCCCCCTTGTGCTGTCACAACAGGCCCTGGAAAAAGGCTGTCCCCAGCTTTCTGCTCAGGCCCTTGAAGCACTGAATGGCCACCAAAAGGTGGCCCTGGAGCCTTCTCCAGGCTGAACAAGCCCAACTCTCTCAGCCTGGCCTCTCAGCAGAGGGCTTCCAGCCCTCCCAGCATTGCTGTGGCCTCTTCTGACTTTAACAGTTTCATATCCTCCCCGTGCTGGGGAATCCAGAGCTGCCCCCAGCACTGCAGGTAGAGTCTCAGCAGAGCAGAGCAGAGCAGAGCAGAGGGGCAGAATCCCCTCCCTCCACCTGCTGCCCTTCATCCCCAAGCTTGTGTTGGTAACTCCATCCCTGAAGGTGTTTAAAGGATGTTTGGATGAGGAGCTTAGGGCCATGGTCTAACAGGGAGATGTTAGGTTATGGTTGGACTCAAATCTCTTCAGGTCTTTCTCGAGCAGGTGATTTTGTGATTCTATGACTGCCCTTGGGCTTGTTGAACCCCCTGAAGTGCCAGCCTTGCCCCCTCATCCCAGGGAGCTGTTGGGTGCTCACCTTGTGCTCATCGATCTGGGCCAGCACGGCGTTGAGGATGAGGCTGGCTGGGGGTGCAATGTTCAGGCTCTGCTCAGCCAGGGTCAGCCAGTTTATGAAGTCCTGCAGGGAATTCTGGAAGTCTGTGGCCAGGGCCAGGGCTTCCTCCAGCTTTGCCTGCCAGGGTGAGGAGGGAGGGGGGGGAAAAAAACAAACCACAGCGAGGAGGGTGAGAGCTCACGCTCGGAGGTGCCTCAGACAGAGGCAGCCTTTGTGTCCCTGCCCAAACCTCCCTCCAAGAGGAACCTCAGCACCCAGGCCTGCCAAGGCCACTTGTTTACCATGGGGAGGGGATCCTGCTGAAGGCCACTGCTTGCTCTCCACACAAGAACCACTGCCCCTGAAAAGGGGAGAGCTCCAGCAGCACACCAGCAGCTGCGTCACCCTCAGCTTCCTGAGCAAGGGCTCAGCATGGGCAGAGCAGCTCCATGGATGAGGGGGAGGACATTTGGATGGCAACAGCTGCAGCACCACAAATTTATTCTGGGCTGAGGCCACCATGTCCCTTGTTTTATCTCATCACCAGCCAAGAGTCTCAGCTGGAGTCAGCTTGGAGGAGGACTTGGCTTGCTGTCCCACAGGGGCCCAACAAAGCCTGCCTTTCAGAGCTGCAGGAGGCTTCTTCCCACCTCTCCCCTAAATTAACCCAAAAAAGCAACTTCCCTCTCACTTCTGGGGTAATTTAACCAATCTGGCATCTACCTGCACAAAACAACCCCAGCCTGATGTTCAGACAGCACCACCTGACAGACAACCTCAGCCTGCACTACCAAGAGAGAGGTTGTCTGATGCAGTCACCTCACCCCTGCTCCTCTCCAGCCCTAACCTGCTCCATCCTTCCTAGGAAAGCAAATCACACAGTCACAGAATGGTAGAGGTTGGAACGGACCTCCAGAGATCATCCAGTCCAACCCCTCTGCCAGAGCAGGGTCACCCAAGGCAGGTCACCCAGGAACACATCCAGGTGGGCTTGGGAAGTCTCCAGAGAAGACTCCACCACCTCTCTGGGCAGCCTGCTCCAGGGCTCCAGCACTTTCACACCAAACAAGTTTCTCCTCATGCTGAGGCAGACCTTCCTGGGTTCCAGTTTGTGCCCAGTGCCTCTCATCCTATCACTGGGCACCAGCTGAAAGAGCCTGGCCCCTTCTTCTTGTCCCCCAGCCTTAGGTATTTGTAACCATTGATCAGATCCCTCTGGGGCTGCTCTTCTCCAGGCTCAACAGCCCCAGGGCTCTCAGCCTGTCCTCAGCAGACAGATGTTCCATCCCTTCACCATCCTCATGGCCCTCCATTGGACTCTCTCCAGCAGTTCCCTGTCTCTCTTGAACTGGGGAGCCCAGAACTGGACACAACACTCCAGATGTGGTCTCACCAGAGCAGAGAAGAGGTTCCAGGAGGACCTCCCTCACCCTGCTGGCCACACTCCTAATGCACCCCAGGAGACCATTGGCCTTTGGGCCACAAGGCCACAGCAAAGCTGTGCAGCAGGGAGCAAGCACTGTCAGACCAGCACCTCTCCATCCACATTACCTTTCTCTCCTCCATCTTGGTGCTGACCAGGCACCATTTCTGCTCCAGCAGGGCCACACTCTGCTCTGTCTTGGAGCCGGAGCCGGAGTCATCCCTGTTCAGCAGCATCAGTCGCCCCTTGGCCAGCAGCTGGCTGTAGGTCTCCTCCTTGGCTTTGAATTGCCCATACAGCTCCTGCAAAAGAGGCAGCACTGAAGGGTTAGACGAGGGCAGAGCTTGCAGCAGGACCATGGCTTGCTGCAGCTCAAGGTGACAAGAAAATTGGGTTCAGGGCGGGCAGCAAAGGGACAGGAGAGTGTCACTCTGAGCAGATGAAAGGTGCTTAAAGCATCTTGATGCAGGCATCAAGTGCAAAATTATCAGTGAGAAGAGACCAGAGAAGCTGCTGCTTCACACCAGACAGAGAGGGGATATGTTTGGATGCTGAGATTTGCCAGGCAGGTGGTTGCTGAACTAAAAAGCTTGAGAAGCTCTCCCAAGAAATTACCATGTGGGCATTGAGCTGCTCCCGGGCAGTTTCTGGCAGACCTCCTGTGGGTTTTGATGCTGACAATTGGCTCTCCATCCTCGTCAGCCACAGGAGGAAGTCTTCAATCTCCCCATGGAAACCTTGGGCCTGTTGAGGAAGGTATCATCAGCCCCAGATCAGATGGCATCAGCCACCACTGATCCTGTGCCAGGGGTACCATTGCTTCCAAACCAGTTCAGAGGCAGAGCTGGGTGCCCCAGGGTTATGCATGGCACATCCTCAACCTGGCCCCTGCTGAGCTTCTGGGCATCACCAACCACTCCAGGACTAAGAGCTACATGAAAAACTTGCACAACCCCACCCCCAGTGTCTCACTAAATCTTTCCCCCTTCTTTCTTCCCCTAAAGCAAAGGAAGTGGACCCTCAGCAGAGGCTCACTGCATGGTGCCACCTCCCTGACCTGCTGGAGCGTGGACTGGAGCTGCTGCTCTCTCTCCTCTGTCTTCTGCAGCACTGACTCCCAACATGAGTTCAGGTTCTCCAGGCGGTTCCTGAGGCTGCTGGCATCATCCCCTGCACTGGATTCCAGCAGCTCATTGCCTGCTTTGTTCACTGTCTCCACAGTTGCTTGGTGGGCCAGGACATCATTCTTCAGCACCTACATGAGATGTGGGGGGCAAACGTTGGGACACCTCTTTAAAACCCCCCTGATAGGTTCTCATGGACTCAAACCAACTCAAGCCCTTCATGAGAAGCAAAACCCTGCACTGAAAGTGGAGCTGGAGTGGGAGTACTCACGTGGTGCTTTGCAAGTTCCACCTCGATGACCTTCGGGTCTCCATTGATAGGTTTCTGTGCATCGAGCAGCTCCTCAGTGTGGGTCAGCCAGGCCATCAGCTCTGCCAATGCATGCTGGAACTGGCCAAGTGCCAGGAGAGCAGCTTCTAACTTATGCTGGGCAAGGAGAGGGATGGAAAAAGAAAGTTGAAGTTGGGAAAGAGCCTCAAGCCATGACATTACCCCAGCAAGTTTCAACCCCACACATTTGAGAGCCCAGGTCCCCTCTCTACCTGTCTGTGAGCAATCTTCTCGCCCAGATTCTCCCAGAGGTGTTTCAGCTCTGTCAGTGGCTCCTTGATGATGTCTCTGTCTGTCTCATCTGTAGCTTTTTTTAGCATTAGCTCACCTTGGTGATTAAGCTTTTCCATTTCAATCTGCTGCTGGTAAACCTCCATTTTAAACTCCTGCCAAAAGAAGCAGGACGAAAACCAGAAGGAAACAAATCAATCAGTGGGGCACGAGACCTGGAGAGCAAGCAGCAGAGAAGTGGCCCTGCTCTGGCCCAGGTACCTTCATCTCATTCATCTGCTCCTTAACCGTGTTGAGGTCTGTGCCAACAGGGGACATGTTGCAGAGCTTGATCACGGCGTTGTCCAGCCAGTCAAACATGGCCTGGGAGGAGGGAGGATGTGGTCAGCACAGGCAGTGCCAAAGCAGCCTGCCCCCAACAGCTTGGTGGATAGAAACTCCAGCACAGGAGATTCCAACTCAACATGAGGAGGAACTTCTTCACTGTGAGGCTCACAGAGCACTGGAACAGGCTGCCCAGAGAGGTTGTGGAGTCTCCTCCTCTGGAGACCTTCAAGCCCCATCTGGATGTGTTCCTGTGTGACCTGTGCTGGATTCTATGGTCCTGCTCTGGCAGGGGGGTTGGACTCAATGATCTCCAGAGGTCCCTTCCAACCCCTAACATCATCTGATCCTGTGATCCCTCACTGAAAGGGTTGTCAAGGCCTGAAACAGGCTGCCCAGGGCAGGTTTAGGTTGGACCTGAGGAACAATTTCTTCCCCAGTAAGGGTTGCCAAGACCTGGCCCAGGCTGCCCAGGGCAGTGCTGGAGTCTCCATTCCTGGAGGGATTGAGAAGCTGTGGAGCTGTGGTGCTGAGGCATGTGGTTTACTGGTGGCTTAATGGTTGGGATTGGAAGATCTTGGAAGGTCTCTTCCAACAAAAATCACAGAATCATGGAGTCATTTAGGTTGGAAAAGACCTTCAAGATCAAATGATTCTGCAATTCCATGAGCACCCTGCGACCATGAAACTTCTCCCCTGGGGCACAGCTGCTTGGCCAGCACTTGCTTTTGCAAGCTCCTTCCTTCCTTCTGTCCTTCCCTCTCCTGCTTCCTTCCAGCACAAGCACCTGACAGCAGCCAGGCTCATCCTGCTTCATGCAGAAATGAAGACAGATTTGGGCAGAGAAATGCAGTCAGGTATCTGCTGCTCCTTGGAGCTGGTTGTTGAGCTCAGGCTCTACCAAAGCCTGCAGACACTCGCCCAGGAGGTGTTCTCTGCTTTGCCTTTGGGCCAATCCCAGCACAACTCCAGGGAGAAGATTCCCAGTGGTGTTCCCAGGGTCCACCCACTCCACACCACCAGCCCTGCCTCTTACTTGTAAAGTGTCCTGGTACTGCACAGCTGACTGCATGGCTTCCTCCAGCTTCTCCAGCCTCTCCTTCCACGTTTTGTTGAGGTTCTCCCAGGCGTTGTTCATCTGCAGAACGCAAGGGTTGCCCACAAAACTCATCAGGTTCTTCTGCCCAAGCTCCCACTTGGCTCCTAGCCTGGTTTTACCTGCTGGGGGAGGGTTGCTGGGTTTCCTACCTCATCGATGCTCTTCTTCACTTCTGGTTTCTCAGTTTCACCACAGGCGAAGATTAAATCAGTTCCCAGGAGCCGGATGAACTCCAGCTCCTCGTGCAAGCCATCTGTCTCCTCTTTAATGGTCTGCACAGAACACAGTGACCCAGAGGGTGGATTGTTAAATGTCCTCCCAAAACTGCCCCATGAGGGCATGGAGAGCCCTTCCTGCTCTGCTGTCCTGCACCCTGGCCAGCAACAACTCAGTTACACAGCGAGCAAGTGGTCGTCCTGTGCACCACCACCAGCCTGCTCTGCTCCCACTTCAGGCCACAGCTGCTGCTGTGTGCAGGGGTTGGGGGAACTAAGAGGAGAACATCTGCAGCCAACCTGACGTGTGCCTGGCCTGCCTGGCTGGAGATGCTGTTTACAAGAGCTGGGCTGTTTGCAGGAGGGGTTTTGTCAACACAGGAATGAGCTGTTGAGACTCAAAAGCCACAAACCAGAGTCAGAATGCTTAGAAAAGTGAAACACCAAGGGCAAAGCATAAACATCTCTGCTCCCCAGGGTCCCAGACAAGTCAAGTCCACTTGAAGTGGATTTCATCACCTGTTTTAAACAACCACCAACACCCAAATCCAAGCCCATCCAGCTTTACACTTCTCTCTAGTCTCGCTTCTGTGCCTCCCACACCAGACAGCACTCAGATGCCTTCAGCTCAGGCTGGGAGCAGATCCATGCAAACCTCCACATTGCTCAAAACAAGTGAGCACAAAGCTCTGACCATACACTTGAGAAGCTTCCCAAAACAGCCACTAGATAAAGTGTGTTAAGCATCACTTCCATGTCTGGACCAGAGGGTGGTGGTGGTGAAGGATCTGTGAGAAAGGCACTCCTGGATTTCTATTTTGCAATTCCAAACTGAATGGAATTCTGCCTACAAAACTGTTCCACAGCCTCTTCTGCCCATGCTCATAGCTAAAATCTGTCCCAGTTTAGCTTAGAAGCTGGCTGTAGACAAGCTCCAGACAGATGTGCAGTCCCAAGGTGCTCACCTCTGCTGCTTCCACCTGCTGCTTGATGATGGAAGGGTCAATGCCTGGGCTCTCCAGGTCGTGAACAATGTCCTGGGTGTCTTTGATGGTAGTCAGGAGGGCTGCCATGTCATACCAGAACTTCTCTGCAAGCTCCAGGACATCCAGGAACTTCATTTCACGTTCTTCTGCCCGAGCTTTGATGTCTTCCCAGAAGAAGACCATCTGATCCAACTTATCCTGGATTACTGAGGAAGGCAATGAAAACATGCAGTGAAGAAGAAAAGGTTTTTTTTTTGTTGTTGTTTGGTTTACAACTCAAAAAGCATTCTGCAAATGCTTTCCCCTTTGAAACAGCCAAGAAAATATTCAAATGAGCATGGAAAGATGGCCAGGAGCATCAGAGCATTGACTCAAAGGATTCTGAGGGACATGAGAAACTCCAGCTTGCAGAAAGGAAGCCTTTATTCCTCTGCAGGCAAGCTCAGGGCAAATTTGCCCACATACCCTCCTCCAACAAACCTCTGTTCTGGCCACCTCTAGCATGAAGTCTATGCTCACTCAGTCCATGAGCTGCCTGTTGAGCTGCCAAGAAAGGTGCCAATTAGTGCCAATCGTGCTGACAGTTCTTTTTGTGCTGGGAATGTTCCTCCCCTCCATTAGATGCTGAATGGACACCAACAAATCATTTCACTGGGGCCACCAACAGTTGCCACAAGAGACCAGCTGAGGGTGAGGGCTCAGCTTGGCTGAGCTGGAACCTCTGAGAAGCCACAAATTCTTCTGTCTCCTCTGGCTGATACCACCCTGACTGCTCCAGATGGAAGCAGGCACTAGAAATCTTCATACAGAGGACCCCATCCTTCCTCCTAAGGCCAGGAGACCTTCTGAAATCACAGAACAGGTTGGGCTGGAAGGGACCTTAAAGATCATCCAGTTCCAACCCCCCTACCATGGGCAGGGACACTTTCTACTAGCCCAGGCTGCTCACAGTCTCATCCAGCCTGGTCTTAAACACCTTTCAAGGGACGAGCTGTGGAAGTGTTTAAGATCAAGCTGGATGAGGAATTCTGATTTGAATTCTGTTCTTCACCCAATGATGGGAGACGCTTTTGACAAAAAGCAAGGATGGAGTTTGACATCTGAGAGGAAACAGCCTCCAGTTGCAACAGGTTGCTCAAGGCCTCATCCAACCTGGCCTTGTATACATCCAGGGAGGTGTTCAAGGTCCACAACCTTTCTGGGCATCCTCTTCCAGAGCCTCACCACCCTCACTGTAAACAATTTCTTCCTAACATCCTTCAACACAGCCTCGGGTCACTGAACCCCCCCTGCAACAGCGACGGTGCTGAAGTTTGGGTAGGAGAACCTGGGTGCTGCTAGCAGCCAGCCAGCAGCAGCAGCTGCTCTTCAATCCCCTTGGAGATACCTTTGGCTGCCAGGTCCTTGTCTGCTCCCTGGGAGCGGCCGATCAGCTCTTCCCCACGGCGCTTCAGAGCCTCGAAGGAGGGCTGCAGCTTCTCCAGCTCCACGCTGGAGTTCTTGTTCTCGCTGATGCACTCCCGGATCTTATCCACCTCGGCGGGGATGAGGGGCGGCATGCGCAGGCGGGAGGAGAGGTTCTCCAGGGTCTCCAGCATGGGTTCAATCTTATCATGGAACTGGAGAAGAAGAAATCCATCAGGGCAGGCCAGGGGGTGGTTAAGCAACGTGGTGGCAGCAGCGCTCCAGGGAGATGAAGCAGAGCCGCGCCGCTCGCCATGGCCCCACGGCGCTGCACCCCGGAGGGCCCTCTTGGGAGAGGACAAATGGTGCCTGCAACAGCAGCTAAACCCACAGCCTCCTGGTCACACCTGCTTCTGCTCTCCTCTGCTGCCAAAAGCCCCAAGTTGCAGCACTCGAAGCAGAAAGACTCCCAGAGCCGGCACTGGGGAACTGAACACGGCAGGGATTTGGTGCCAGGCTCATTCCGACAGAATTCCCAGTTTGGAAGCTGCCCTGCTTATTTTGGGTGGGCAGCGTGGTGAGAAAAGCCAACCACAGAATCACTCAGGTTGGAAAAACCCAATCATAGAATCATGAAGGTTGGAAAAGGACTTCTAAGATCATCAAATCCAACCCAATGCCACCATGGCCCAAAGTGCCAAGCCAGGAGGGATAGGAGCAAGTCTGCAGGGTCCCACATCATAGAATCATTAAGGTTGGAGAAGACCTCTGAGAGCACCAAGTCCAACCATCAACCCAATACCACCATGCCCCAAAGTGCCCTGTCTGCATGGTTGGTTGAGCACAAAAGTGCTGCTGGAAAAGTGCCCAAGTCTGGTGCTGATGGAAACCTCCACCTGGTGCAACGCCAGCAAGAAAATCCACCCCAGCAGGGTCAGCAGGAGATGGTGGAAGGCTGCATGCACATGGGGAGCTGCCATGGAGCTGGGGCTTCAAAAGCAGAACCAGAAAGCCAAGTGTGAGAGAGGAAAGGGCTCTAAGCAGGGCTTATTATCATTTTCTTTAAGGACAAGTCAACTTTGGCCTTAAAGACCCCAAACCACCTCTGCTGGTGAGGCAGGAGGACAGCTCAGACAGCTCTGGTCCCTCTCTGTAGGACACCAGCACTGGCATCCACCACATCCCAGGCTCTGACAGCAGAGAGGAGATGGGCTCTTGGTGCAAAGTTGAGCAGGGACAGGCTGGCTCAGCCAACAAGCAGGAGCAACCCAGCAAGTCCAGCTAGAGCAGCAAGCTCTGTGCATCAGGAGAGGCTTTGCAGGAAGCATCCCCAGCAGAAGCTGGCAGCGGTCGAGCCCAGGCGACAATGCATGGAAAGCCATCTCCAAACAAAAAAAACCCAAAACCAAGTGGTTTCAGGCCCCCAGTGTTATATTCTGAAGCATGTTTTGCTGAGCTGTGCATGGACCAGAACCCCAAATCTGGGTGTAAAATCGATTCAGCCCAAAGGAAAAGTGGGGGAGGGAGGGGAAAGGGGGGGGCTTACCTCTGTAATCTGCAATGGTGGGGCGCAGTCAACACAAGAATGAAATGGGACCATGTGGGGAGGACGGGCACAGGCAGCAACAACAACACACAGACAAACACATTCCACAATGGGAGTGAGAGATGAGAGGGGAGGGGAGGGTGTGGGAAGGGGGGGGAAAAACTCGGAGTTAATACAGAGTGCAAACCACGAGAAGTGACTACACAATACAGGAGTCAAAACCCAGACGTGACGAGAAACCGACTGCCTTCTGCTTAACGAAACCTGACTGGGGGGCTCATGAACCCTCAGCAGCAGAAATTCTTCACCCCCTTTGTGGCCTTTAGCACCTAAAGTCTCTGCCCTTCCCTTCCTATCTCTGCTCCTCCAGTCACTGACCTTCTCTGGAGGTGCCCAGACCCTGGAGC
Source organism: Indicator indicator (assembly GCF_027791375.1). Taxonomy (NCBI): domain Eukaryota; kingdom Metazoa; phylum Chordata; class Aves; order Piciformes; family Indicatoridae; genus Indicator; species Indicator indicator. The sequence continues at coordinate 5,534,737 of NC_072042.1, read as the reverse complement.
CGACCATTAACTCTCCCATACAAAGGATCCCGGGGCCGTGCCCTGCACGCTCAGCTTATCAGCAATGGAACTTATCTCTCCAAGCTCTTTAGCAAGGCTCTCTGGGCCCTTCCAACCTTGGCTGGATGCCAAAACAGCCCCTTTGAACCAGGATCATTACCAAGGCTGTAAAAATTTATGACCCTCTTTACTATGTCAAGACTCCAACACCTTCTCTCCTGCTTCCGCAGCCAGCGGCTGAGCAGCAGGAAACTACCCTGGAGGTGTCTGACCACCTTGTGGCCTTAGAAAAGGGTTTTACAGTCATAGGCTCAGAAAGAAAAAACCTCCTTTCAAGGCTGCAGGCTTCCCCAGGGGACTGTGATCTGTTTCCTTCACGCCCTGGCGTACCTGGGTGGACTGTGAGACAGCTTCGTCCAGCGCCAGCGCCCGCTGGCAAACCTCCTCCTTGATTCTGGCATACATGGCCTCAGCTGTGGAGTATTTATCCTGCACCATCTCCCCTTCTTCAGGGTTGAGGTCCTTCAGCTGTGGGCCAATCTTCAGCAGCTTGTCAATGTGAGGCTTATGTTCAGCGATGGACTCTCTCAGTTGCTAGGGAATGGAAGAGGAGAAAACAAAAACCAAACCGAACCCTCAGACATTTGTTTAGAAATCTACTGAAGCTGCTGCCTTTTGATTTCACCAGCACTCCAAGAGCAGTGATGGGATCTGCTGGTGAGCTCACACCATGCATTTCTCCACCCAGCTTCTGCCAAGCACATGGCACACTTGGCTCTTCCTAACATGGCCATGACTCTGCAGGAACCAGCATGTTGCCCAGCATGGATCCTTCCCTGGCACATCACCCAGCACAGGTCCTTCCCTAGCACAGGTCCCTCCCTGTCACATCACCCAGCACAGGTCCTTCCCTAGCACAGGTCCCTCCCTATCACATCACCCAGCACAGGTCCTTCCCTAGAACAGGCCCTTCTCTGGCACAAGTCCTTCCCTGGCACAGCTGGCCCCTGACCCTCCCCACAGCCCCATGGAAGACTCCACTGAGAAAAGCTCCTCAGCAGTTTGTGCTGTCCCTAACAGCACAAAGTGGTTTTCCCTGCCACAACCAGACAGGTGATCCAAGGGCAACCAGGCTGCCTTGGGTGCAACCTGGGTTTTAGTATGATGTAACTGGGGGTCCAGGCTGCCCAGAGAGGTTGTGAAGTCTCCTCTGGAGAGCTTCCAACCCCACCTGGACATTGTGATCCTGGGCAAGCTGCTGTGGGTGACTCTGCTTTAGCAGGGGGGTTGGACTGGATGATCTCCAGAGGTCCTTTTTCCAAGCCCCACCATGCTGGGATTCTGGAGTTTCCAGACAGTATGCTCAGGGTACATTTGCATTACATAGACAGGATCCCCAAAAAAAGATGAAGATGGGGAGAAAAAAAAATCCAGAAGAATGCAGCAAAGAGGTGGCCTTGCCCCTGGGAGCGCTGCACCTCTGCTTCGGGTAGAGCCAACAGCCCAGGAGATGCAGGCACTGTGTCCTTTTACCCTCATGTCCTCCTGCTGCTGCTTGAGCTGCTCGTGGTCAATGGCTGGAGGGGGTAGCTGGGAGATGAGGGCTTGTGTCTCCTCGATCCATGGGTTCAGCTCCTCATAGGTCTCCCAGAATTGGTTGACCAGGACCTGAGCACGCTCCAGGCGAGCGTAGCGCTCCGAGTTGAGCTGGCTCACAGCCTCGTACTGCTGCACCAGGGACTCGGTTTTCTCCTGGAGGAAGCAAAAAGAGGGAAGAGAATTATAGTCAGGGATGCATAAAAACCCAAAAGGGCCCAGGAGAAGGGCCAGCAGCAGGCTGTGAGCTGGAAGAGCTCTTTACAGTGAGGGTGGAACAGGTTGCAGAACCCCTCCCTGGAGGTGTTCAAGGCCAGGTTGGATGAGGCCTTGAGCAACCTGGGCTGGTCTCTGGCTGCTGATCTTTAAGGTCCCTTCCAACCCAAACCACTCTATGGATCTGTGAGTTGCCTGTGGTGGCCCTTCCACATGTGGAAGATGGAATTCCAACTAAAGCAGCCCCAGGAATCCCTTTTGTGTCCCTCGTCCCCAAACAGTGCAATAAAAAGATGCAATAACGAGAAGCAATAAAAGAGATTTCTGCTAACGCTGCTGGGAATTCCTAAAGAGAGAGTGATTTCAAACTCCTTCAAGCCCATGCCAGAGCTGAGCATTCTCCTCTCTCCCCTCTTGGGAGTGAAGAGCAGAGGGAGGTTCACCTGGAGAACAGCTTTTTGCTCCTCCCCGCATGTCCCGAAGATCTCATTGCGCTGGCTGAAGAGTTCATCCATGGAGTCTTTGTGCCGAATGATGTCGATGGAAAAAGCCTGCAGGATGAAAACGTTCAGAGGAAGGGAAAGAAATCAGAGCTGAGCCCAACCTTGCCCTGCCCAATCCATCCACAGGACCCTCCTGCTCACCCAGCCCAGCTGAGTATGCAGCAGAGCTCAGCGCTGCAGAGGCCAGGCAGAACTCAGTGCAGGCAGCCTGCAGCAGCCTGCAAAGCTGGCTGGAAATGCAGAGTGCTGCATGTTTTTCTCATGACTCATCTGCATCAACCTCTCTCTCTCCTTCTCTCTCTTCAAGAGGCCTTGAAAAGCAGCTCATAAAATGAAGGTACCAAGTCCATTTCCACAGCCAGGGTCCCTCACTGGTGGAACAGCTCCAAACATCCATCCCTTAGTGACCACATCAACCTCTCCAAACAATGCTCTCCACAGCTGCCTCCACCAATAACTTTCCCATTCCCAAGGTCCATATCATTACCAGCAGGCAGCCAAGCTGAGCTTAATTTCACTTAATGCTGGTGGGTTCAGCCCCCCTCTCCCTTACACCAACACCTTATTTTTGTTCTTTCTTTCTTTTTCTTTCTTCCTTCCTCTAAAATCCAATTTATGAGCCTGGTGACTGCTCTGAGGGATGGAAGGGTCTGTTTATTTCAAGTGCCCCTTCTTTCATCCATGAGCTCATCTCACAATGACACACACACACACACAAAAAAAAGAGAAAACCAACCCCCAGTGTCTCTTTGTTCCATGTCTGGCTGCCAGGAGGGAAATGTGGAGTTCCCCCACTGCAAGGAACAATGAGTGAAAAAAGCCACTGGAAAAGCACCCTCATTAATCAATATCTGCACTTCTCTGAACCCTTCCTGCTGCCACAGCCTGCAAGACTCCTGTGACAGAGCTTGCACCAGGGAAAGGCTTTGGAAGGAGCAGCTTGCTCCAGAAGAGTCCAGGCAAGAGCATCCAACCAGCCCTGAACAGCCAGGCAAAGGTTCCAGCTTCTCCAAAAGGACAGGAGGCTTCTTCCTTCAGAACCTCATCACTGCAGTTCTCTAAATCCTCTTTCTCCTTTGTTTTTTCATTTACGGAATCACAGAATGGTTTGGGTTGGAAGGGACCTTTCAAGGTCATCCAGTCCAACCCCCCTGCAGTCAGCAGGGACATCCCCAACTAGAGCAGGCTGCTCAGAGCCCCAAACAACCTGACCTGCAGTGGTTCCAGGAACGGGGCATTTCCCACCTCTTTGGGAAGCCTGAGCTAGCATCTCATCACTCTCATCAGAAAACAATTCTTCCTTCTCTCAAGTCCAAATCTTCCTCTTTGTGTTCAAGCCATCCCCCCTTGTCCTGTCACAACAGGCCCTAAAAAAAAGTCTGTCCCCAGCTTTCTGATCAGTCCCTTTAAGCACTGAAAGGCCACCACAAGGTCTCCCTGGAGCCTTCTCTTCTCCAGGCTGAACAAGCCCAGCTCCCTCAGCCTGTCCTCACAGCAAAGGGCTTCCAGCCTTGGACCATTTTTGTGGCCCTGCAAAGTGCTGCACCTTCCCTGCTGCTCTGTGCTCAGCTCTGCAAAGCCCAGAAGTCTCTCCAGGGTAGAGCTGACCCCCAGAGACCCCAGCTCACCACCCAAACCACCTCCCTCCTCACTGCCCACCCTGTCCCCCTCCCTGCAGTGAGCACACACCTACCTTCTGCACCTGCAGCTGGGCTGTGGTCTGGTCCTGTTCCAGGCGGATGGGGCCAAGGGCCAACAGCTTCCGCTTGGTCTCGGCCACCCAGGCCAGCTCGGCGTCGGCTGCCTGCTCGTACTGCACGTGGGAGAGGACAGGACCCACAGCTGAGTGGTGGGCAGCAGGGATGGGCAGCATGGAAAAGCAGGAGATATGGGGGGACCCAGCAGGGTGAGTGGGATGAACACCTCGCCCAGGCATGCAGAGGTGAGGAGGAGAAGGGGACAAGAGGACGTTGGGATGGACACAGGTTGCTAACTCTGTGATCCCCTCTGAAATGGGCAGGAGCTGATGTCCCATGGCCTGTGGCTCCTGCAGCTGGATTTGGGGCATGGAGCATGTCCTGCAGCAGGACGTGGTGTAGCAGCCACCTCCCTCCACACTTCTATTTCACACCATCATTTCACTTGCTCAAAGTCAGCCAGAGCAGTTGTCCACCACGCTCCACAGCCCCCAGTCCATGCAGAACAAGCCTGGTTTTGAGAGGACTGCTCTCCTGGGACAAATCCCTGTGCCACCACCACAGGGGATGACTTTTTCCAGGCTGAAAGTCACCTGCCATGGGTTTTACACCAGGGACATCAGCCAGGCCAGCAAACCCCACGGGCAGGGTAAGGCTTGGGAGCCTTGGAGTTATCTTCCCCAAACCACACATGGGTCAGAAACCAGCCCCAAAGCCATGGTGCTGATGCTGGAGCCTGTTCATTTCTTGGCATTCCCAATAGGATTTGTCCCTCCTGTCAGGATCCGTCTGCCATCCTGTCTGCTGCAGCGGTGCTGTGCGGGCTGGAGCCATGCTGAGCTGCTCCCTCCCACTCTCCTGAGGAAACCTATCAGCCTCCAGTGGGGTTACCAAATTACCTGCTGAGACCTCTGAATGGCAGCATCGATCTCCTCCACCCTCTGCTTGATGGTGTCACTGACCAGCTTGTAGCGCTCGTTGGTGTCTGTCACCAGCTTGTCCAGCCCCTCGCGGGCTCGCCAGGGAACCAGCTCCAGCAGAGCTCTGCTCACCTCGTTCACCGTGTCCAGGATGAGCCTGTGCTCCATCACCTCCTTCTTCAGCTCCTGGGGAAGGCACCCATGGAGATGTGTGGCAGGTGACAGACTCACAGGGATCACAGACTCACGGGGATCACAGGCTCACTGGGATCACAGGCTCACGGGGATCACAGGCTCACGGGGATCACAGGAATTACAGAACCATGGAATTACAGGGATCACAGACTCACAGGGATCATAGACTCACAAGGATCACAGACTCACAGCAATCATAGGAATTACAGAACCATGGAATCACAGGGATCATAGACTCACAGAATCATGGGAATCACAGACTCACAGAAACATCCAGGTTGGATAAGCACCTCAGGGTCACCAAGTCCAGCTGATAACCTCCTCTGCAAAACTCAGCCCTAAACCATATCCCCAAGCACCACATCCAAACCACCTTTGAACACCTCCAGGCTTGGTGACTCCACCACCTCCCTGGGCAGCTCATTCCAGTGCCTGACCACTTTTGCCAGGAAAAATTTTTTCCTACTGTCCAGCCTAAACCTACCCAGTGGCAGCTGGAGGCCTTTCCCTCTTGTTCTATCACTAATTACCTGTGAGAAGAGGCCCCAGCCTCTCACATCCCTCTGCAGCTTCCCAAGGCAGCGACTTGACCCTCCGGCTCCGACCCTCACCTCCCAGTCCCACCAGTGCTGCTCTGCCAGCCCCTACCTTTTGCCTCTGCTGGAACTGGGGTATCTGCTCACCAGCTGGGGACTGGCCCCCGCTGGAAGCCAGCTCGTCCTCCACTTTGCTCATCCAGCTGCTGAGCTCCTCGTGTGTGGACTGGAACTTGGTGGCCAGCTGCCGAGCCTGCTCCAGCGTGCGCAGCGCCTTGGAGCTGGCGGCGGTGATGTCGGAGTAGCGAGTCTTGATCCCATCCAGCTTCTCCTGGATCAGCAGCACCTCCTCCCCTGGGAGACAGCAGCAAAGGGCCAAGTGATGCTGGGCTGGGAGGGGGCTGCGGGAGGGTTTAGGCAGCCCCCAACCCCCATTTTAAATGGCTGGTTTCAGTCTTGCTTTTACAGTCATGGAATTATTGGGTTGGAAGTGACCTCTAAGGTCATGGAGGCCAACTACTGGCCCAGCACCACCATGGCCATTAAACCATGTCCCCAAGTGCCACATCCACACATTTTCTGAACATCTCCAGGGATGGGGACTCCACCACCTCCCTGTGCTGCCTGTTCCAATCCCTGATCATTCTTGCCAGAAAGAAATTGTTCCTCGTGTCCAACCTAAGCCTTCCCTGCTGCAACTTGAGGCCATTTCCTCTTTTCCTATCACATCTTCCTTGGGAGAAGAGACCAACCTCCACCTGGCTCCAGCCTCCTTTCAGGAAGTTGTAGAGAGCCAAAAGGTCTCCCCTCAGCCTCTTTTTCTCCAGGCTGAATACCCCCAGCTCCCTCAGCTGCTCCTCCCAGCCCTGTTCTCCAGACCCTTCCCCAGCTTTGTCTCCCTTCTCTAAACCTACTCCAGCCCCTCAATATCCTTCTTGGGGTGAGGAGCCCAAAACTAAACCTATCAGTGGCCTCATCAGTGCTGAGTACAGAGACATGATCCCTGCCCTGGTGCTGCTGGCCACACTATTGCTGATCCAGGCCAGGATGCTGTTGGCCTTCTTGGCCACCTGAGCACATTGCTGTGTGTAGCTTCCCAGCCCATTTTCACAGCCAGGAAGCAACTGCTAGAGCTGACATTTTTTTACCAGCCAGCACAATGTCCACCTCCTCTCTGGCAGAGAAATGAAACTGTGGAGCCCCAAAGCTACCACACCTCAGGTCTCTAAGGAAAAAAACCCCTCCAGTTCCCTCTTTTCCTTTTTGTTTTTTTTTTTTTTGTAAGAGGACAAGAAAATTCAAGCCAAATTCTTTGTAGTCACTCTTCCTGCTCCACAGCTCCCACAAGGACAGAGGTCTGGACATCTGCTCTGAGCAGACCACATCTGAAGGAAATGCATCTCCCCGACCTTTCTTCCCACTCACAAACATGAACTCACACCCACGTGGCAACAACTGCTCCATGTGGGAAAGTGAGAGCAGGAAAGGGCTGAGGGTATTTTTAACCTCTTTCCATGTGATTTAGCAGCTGGAGGCAATGAGAAAACCCTCCCCTGGTGTCGTGGGGCTGCTCAGAGCTGAGCATCACCACGTGGCTGGTGGGAATCACCCATTCATCAAGCTGTGAGGTTGGCACTTGGGACCAAACCAGCTCCACAAGCAAGCCCTGAGCTGGAGTGCTTGTGGCTCAGCAGCCAGGGCTGGATGCTAAACAGCTCTTTTGGGAGTAATCAAAAGGGGTGGCCAGATCTTCATCTTTTCCAGCCAAGATGACTCTGTGATGCTATGTTACCTGTGGTTTGCTTCAGAAGGGCTTGCCCATTCCTGATGGCTTGGTCCACGTTCTTCTTCCTGTTCACAATTTCCTCGTTCAGAGCCTGGTGAGGAAGGCAAACTGGAGTTAGCCTTCTGCGGACAGGTCCCCACCTTCTACCTGCCAGAGACGCTAAGGAGAGCATGAACTGCTCCTGCTGAGACCAGGAGGAGTGGACAACTCATCTGATCCTTGTCCAGTCATCCTCCTCCTGCTGTGGGACTTATTTGGCCTCCTGGGACCCAAAAGCCACTTTCTACCTGCCGGAGATGCTAAGGAGAGCACAAACTGCTCCTGCTGAGACCAGGAGGGGTGGACAACTCATCTGATCCTTGTTCAGCCATCCTCCTCCTGCTGTGGGGCTTATTGGGACTTCTGGGACCCCCCAAAGCTTAGAGCAAAGCCATCCCAAGCCCCTGCCACAGAACTTGCCCTTGTGTTAGACACAACCTCACTCTTGAAAGAGCTTGGACAGCCCCCAGGCAGCGGAAGCAGACAGCTCCCTCGGTGGCCAGCCTGGCTCAGCAAACCCAGCAGGCTTTTCAAGCTCTCATTCTTGGAAACAGCATCTCTCCAGCTCTCTCCAGGCACAGGGTGGCCAACCTCACTCAGACATTGTGTTCACAAAGCAAATAAATCATTGGAAGTTTCCCCTCCCTGGGTAGCCCGTTATTTTTTTTTTTTGGGGGGTGGGGTTGTGCCACAACGATTGTTTTGAACAGATGAAACCTCTTTACACTCCTGCAAGCTTAGAGAAGAGAACCAGCAGTGGAAAACCAGCTTTGAAAAAAATGAAAAGAAAAAAAAAAAGAGAAAAGGAAAGGGGAGAAGGGGAAGGGAGGGGAAGGGAGGGGAAGGGAAGGGAAGGGAAGGGAAGGGAAGGGAAGGGAAGGGAAGGGAAGGGAAGGGAAGGGAAGGGAAGGGAAGGGAAGGGAAGGGAAGGGAAGGGAAGGGAAGGGAAGGGAAGGGAAGGGAAGGGAAGGGAAGGGAAGGGAAGGGAAGGGAAGGGAAGGGAAGGGAAGGGAAGGGAAGGGAAGGGAAGGGAAGGGAAGAGAGAAGAGAGAAGAGAGAGAGAAGAGAGAAGAGAGAAGAGAGAAGAGAGAAGAGAGAAGAGAGAAGAGAGAAGAGAGAAGAGAGAAGAGAGAAGAGAGAAGAGAGAAGAGAGAAGAGAGAAGAGAGAAGAGAGAAAAGAGAAGAGAGAAGAGAGAAGAGAGAAGAGAGAAGAGAGAAGAGAGAAGAGAGAAGAGAAGAGAAGAGAGAAGAGAGAAGAGAGAAGAGAGAAGAGAAAGAAGAGCAGAAGAATATAGAAGACGAGAGAGAACGCATAGCAAGATGCAACAGCGACCCTCGCCTCTCTCCTCTCGCCTGCTCCGCTCTCCCGCTCTCCCCGCTCCTCCGCTCGCTCTCCTCTCCCCCGCTCCTCCTCCTCTCTCCCTCTCCTCCCTCCGCGCTGTCTCCTTTCCCGCCTCTCCCTCTCTCGCCGTCTCCTCCTCTCTCCTCTCTCCCTCGCTCTCCTCCTCTCTGCCTCTCCTCCTCTCTCCTTTCTCCTTTCTCCTTGCTCCTGTTCTCCTTCTCCCCGTTTCTCCTGTCCCTTTGCTCCTTTTTCTCCTTTCTCCTGTTCTCGCCCTTCTCCTCTCTCCGTCTTCTCCTCTCGCCTCGCTCCTCTCCTCCGCTCTCCTCTGCCCTCTCTCCTCTCTCCTCTCTCCCCTCTCCTCTCTCCTCTCCCTCTCTCCTCTTCTCCCTCTCTCCTCTCGCTCCTCTCTCCTTCCTCTCTTCCTCTCTCCTCTCCTCTCTCCTCTCCTCTTCTCTCCTCTCTCCTCTTCTCTCTCCTCTCCTTCTCTCCCTCCTCTCCTCTCTCCTCTCTTCTCTCCTCTCTTCTCCTCCTCTCTTCTCTCCTCTCCTTCTCCTCTTCTCCTCTCTCCTTCTCTCTCTTCCTCCCTCTCTCTCTTCTCTCCTTCTCCTCTTCTCCTTCCTCCCTTCTCCTCTCTCCCTTCTCTCCTTCTCTCCCTCCTCTCCTCCCTCTTCTCTCCTCTCCTCCTCTTCTCCCTCTCCCTCTTCTCCTCCCTCCTCTCTCCTCTCTTCTCTCCTCTCTTCTCCTCTCTCCTCTTCTCCTCTCTCCTCTCTCCTCTCCTCTTCTCCCTCTCCTCTCCTTCTCCCTCCTCTCCTTCTCCCTCTCCTCCTCCTCTCCTCTCCTTCCTCTTCTCCTCTCTCCTCTCTTCCCTCTCCTCTCTCCTCTCTCCTCCTCCTCCCTCTCTCCTCTCCCTCCCTCCTCTCCGCTCCTCCCCTCTCTCCGCTCCTCTCCCTCTCCTCGCCTCTCCTCCTCCTCTCCGTCCCTCTCCTCTCTCCTCGTCTCCCCCCCCCCCCCCACCCCCATTCGCCCCCCCCCCTCACCCCCCCCACCCCCCCCTCACCCATCCCCCCCCCCCCCCCCCCACCCTTATGTCCGGCCCATGTCCCAACACCCCGCTGGACCGCCATGCATCATACTGCACGTGCCGTCCCGTATTGTAATCCTTTACGGATACCGAGCCCAGCTTGTCCTCAACCTCAGCCAGCCAGTTGAGCACTTCCACCTCCTCCTCCCCAAAGAGCCTGGCGTTGGAGAGCGCCTGAGCCAGCAGCGCTGCCTTCCGGCAGCAGCGCTCCTGTACCTCGCCGTAGCGGCGCTGCAGAGTCTCTAATTTCTCTGCCAGCAGCCTCTGCTCGGCGGCACAGCTGAGGGAGGAGAGGGACTGCCCCACGCCGACCGCCCGCGACACCTCGGCAGCCTGGTTTGCTATCTCTTCCTCTAGGGCCTGGATGGCAGGAGGATAAAACAAACAAACAAACAAAAACCAGACAAGGACAACGGAAAAGGAGTGAATGGAAATGGATGAAAGAAAAACAAACCAAAACCAAAACAACGTAAAAGAGGGATGCAACTGAAGGGATGGAAGGGGGAATGTGAAACCCAAAGGGCAGCAAAATAATAAGGTGTAAAAGAAACACAACGAGAGGGATGGGTTTGGTAGCCAGGGGCAGATAGGTTTGCTGTGAGGTGCATCAGAGGTGATGGGTGGGGGTTGGAAGGACCTCTAGAGATTATCCAATCCAAGTCCCCTGACAAAGCAGGATCACATAGGGCAGGTTGCACAAGAATGCATCCAGAGGAGATTCCAAAACCTCTCTGGCAGCCTGCTCCAGGACTCCAGCACCTTCACAGCAAAGTCTCTCTTTCACATTTAACATTTCCTCATCAGTTTAACATTTGGTTTCCTTTGCAGCCTTCTCCATGCACAACGAAACCTTGAGAACTGGTTGAGGTGGTTGAGGCTCCTTCCATGGAGATATTCAAGGTGAGGCTTGACGAGGCCCTGGGCAACCTGATCTAGCTGGGGATGTCCCTGCTGACCACAGGGAGGTCGGACGGGATGATCTTTGGAGGTCCCTTCCAGCCTGGAACATTCTGTGATTCTAACTCCTCCAATAACCCCCTGACCACGGCAGAAACAACCACCTGAGTGGGATATCAACCACTTCCAGCAGCAGCTCCTGTTCATGCCCAGGACCTACCTTGTGCCTACTGATCTGCTGCTGGATCTTGGCAGTCTGGGTACCGATGGGCTCCGAGTTGGCCAATTTCTTCTCGGTCACTGACAGCCAATCCGACACAGGCTCTGTGGTTTCATGGAACTGCTTTGCCAGGACCAAGATGTCCTCCAGCTGCTTCTGCCTGTAGGAAGGAATAACCAGTGAGAAGCAGCTCCCTGTTGGAGCCAGGCATGGGAAGCAGCTTGAAAGTATCACAAAGAGGGAACCAAAGCAGCCCTGTTCCAGAGCAAGGTGAGACACTGCATCAGGCAAGCTGCAAAGGCAAACCCAATGTGGAGAAACATCCAGACCAGCTTTTTTCTGCTGCTGTGCCTTTAGGATCCAGTTTATCCCTCCAGGAAGTTGGCAGAGAGGCTGCCCAATTGTGCTGCTTTTCTACCATTCCCATCACTACCTTAGAGATCCTCCAATGTGCTCACAGCTTGTGGCTGGGCTCTTGGTGTTTCAGAGTTGCTGAGCTTCTGGTCGAAGCCAGCCTGGCACTGCTACAAGCCTTAGATGGACAGTCCATCTAGTTGGCAGTGATTTGAAGCATTGAGAGGTCAAAGCTGGCCCTCAGATGTGACTTCACAAGCCCAGATATTATCTTCTGTAGCAACAAGCAACTCAGAAACGAGATCCAGGCAGCAGAAAGGTGTCAACAGGATGTTGCTGCTGCAGCTAGATGTTAACGCTTAAAGGAACAAAAATAACATCCGTCCCCTGCAGGGAATTTATTTCATCTGAGCTCTTCCCTGCCATTGTAAACCACTGCTATCAGCTCCAGCTCCCAAACAGCCTTTGGAGCTCTCATGTTTTCCAGATGTTTCCACGTTTCCAGGATGTATCTGCAGGGAGATCTCCGCCAGCTCCCCACGTGTTGTCACCCCAAGCTCCAGGGCACTGTGACTCATCGGAGGAGCTGCCTCCCGTGGGGTATTTTTGTTTGGCTGGTGGGGTGGAGCCCCTCACCTGCTGGCTGCACTGCCCAGCAGCCCTGCCCAGCGACGTTCCAGGCTCTCCAGTTGGCCAACGATCTTCTCCCTGTCCGCAGGCTCGGCCGACTGCGCGATCCTGCCGCCCTCCGCTTGGATCATCTCAACGGTGGCTTTGCGGTCGTCCAGGAGTCGTTGGAGCAGCTTCAGCAGCAGGAGCAAGATAAAGGAGGATAAAAGTGACCAGATTGGATCAGCAGAACCTCTTCTGGCCCTCACGAAATAGCAAATCTCTAATTGTGGCTGAAAACCACCCCAGGCACAGGGCTGAGACCAAAGGCAGCCCAGTGGACCAGCTTCTGCCATCAAAACCAGGCAAGAGAAAGAATCCAGTGATGCAATAACAGGCTTCACATTTGGTCAGCCCTGAAGTGGTCAGGAAGTTGGACTGGATGATCATTGTAGGTCCCTTCCAACTGCAATGTCCTGTTCTAAAAGAGATTCAAAGCCCTTCTATGATTCAGCAGTCCTCATAGATTGATAGAAGGGACCTCAAGGATCATCCAATCCAACCTTTTTTCAGAGGCTTCCTCATCACCCCCCTCCCCACAACCCCCAAACTTATCAAGTTTTTCACTTCAAACCCATTTCCTCTTCAAAGTCTCAATCCACCTCCCCAAGCCTCGATAAGAATTCCCTTCTCCAAGGTTTGCCCAGCAGCAGGCTTGGCCGCGGAGGCGCCGAGCAGGGCTCTTATCTCTGCACACAGCAGCACGCCTCGGCGCGGGGCTGCCAGCTCCTCCTTTCAACACCCAGCCTGCCATCTCCGACCACCTGCCTGCTCCTGACACAGCACTGAACCAGCAGCAAATTTCCAAGAGGCAGTGGGACAGGAGAAAGTGATTTAGATGATGGAGACAGTGTGGGCAAATGAGCTGCCTGCTTATTCTGTTGGGATGTGGGGAAGCCACCACGCAAGAAGGTGGCTTGTGGACGTCCTGCTTTGGGTGTGGAGAACAGGGCTTGTGAGAAGCAGCTGAGGGAGTTGGGGGTGTTCAGCCTAGAGAAGAGGAGGCTGACGGGAGACCTTCTGGCTCTCTGCAGCTCCCTGAAAGGAGGCTGGAGCCTGGTGGGGCTTGGTCTCTTCTCTCGAGGAACAAGTGATAGAACAAGAGGAAATGGCCTCAAGCTGCACCAGGGGAGGTTTAAGTTGGGCATTAGAAGAAACTTCTTCACTGAAAGTGCTCTCAAACACTGAACAGGCTGCCCAGGAAGGTGGTTCGATCTCCATCAATGGAACTGTTTAAAGGAGGCAGAGCTGTGGTGCTAAGGACCATGGTTTAGAACCAGCCTTAGCAGAGTTAGAGAATGGTTGGACCCAATGATCTTCAAGGTCTTTGCCAACCAAAGTGATTCTATCCCAACCATGCCTCATCTGTTACAGTTGGGCCCCCAATATATTGTCCTGCTGTCCAGACCTCCCCCTCCCATCCACCCAACTGCTGCCCTGTGCTTGCTCACCTTCTGCTCCTGGATCTGGGCTTTCACCACCTTGTACTCTGCAGAGGGAGGTTTCTGGTTGGAGATGAGCTCCTCGGTGTCTGCCAGCCAGCTCAGCAACGGCTCCAGGGCGTCCTGAAACTTCCCACAGTGCAGCAGGGCCTCCTGCAGCTGGGCAACTCTCTGGGCCACCTGCACCCCAAACACAGCCACACTGCATGGTCAGGCTGGTGACACGTTGACGCCAGAGCCTCAGATCCCTGTCCACGACCCATTTCTTCTACCAGAACCCAAGAGGTCTAGGAGAAACCATTTCCAGCCCTTTCCCACACTCACCTTCTTGTTGAGGGTGTTCCAGCGAGTGTTGATCTCTTCCATGTCATGTTCCAGCCCTTGGACATCACAGTTTTTCCCGGCGCTTTGGATGAGTCCTTGACCAACTCCATTGACTTGCTGTAGCTTCAGCTGGAGAGGATCCACTTGCTCCTTCTGGAACAGCTGGGGATAGGAAGGGTAGAAGAGAAAAGATATTTACAACCCCTGAGTTGCTCTTACAGCCCCTCCACCGCTCACTAGACACAAACAGGTTTGCTCCTCTGGAGATGATGCAGCAGCTACTTGTGCTGCTGATGCAGTAGAGCTCTGCAAGTTGGTCTAAACTCCTCCCTCGCCTTGACCCAGTAACACAGATGTCTCACAGCTCAGCATCTACACCCATCTACCTCTCCTTTTCAACAGCCAAATCCATCCCAGCCCCTCTTTTTTTTTTTTTTTTGCCAAGCACTGGAATGAGTTGGAGAGAGCAAATCAGGAAAGCAATGAGAAGCAGCAGCTCTGGTCAGCCACCGGATTGGGAAATACTGCTCCTGGGGGAAGAAAAACAAAAAAAAGCTGAAGCAATTCTCACAGTTGATGCTATTGAGAAGGGAGACCTGACATCAGATGGAGTTTTGTTAACCACCAAATTACAAGGCAGCGAGAAGCTCACTGCGTTTCAAAAGACAAAAGGCAAGAGGCAATTAATGTGCTGGTCGTTAACCACGCCGCCTACTTGGCACAGTCCTGCCTGGGAATCCTGTGGGGAAAAGCTTTTCAACCCCAAAAAAAAATTAAAAAAAAAGAGAAAAAAAAAAAGGTTTGATAGGGAAGGGGGAGGAGAGGGAATGAAGCTCCTCATTGTAAAGACAGGCAGCGAGGAGAATCCTGTTTCCGCGCCGGAGATAAGAGCTCTTTATGGGAGCTGGGGAGCTGCTGCAACCACCCGCTGGGGCCTGGGCCTGAGCCCTCTCCAGCACTGCCCAAATCACGGAATGGGTTGGGTTGGAAGGGACCTTAAAGATCATCCAGTTCCAACCCCCCTGCCATGGGCAGGGACACCTTCAACTAGCAGGTTGCTCAAGGCTTCAGCTAGCCTGGCCCTGAACACCTCCAGGGAGGAGGCATCCAGAACCTCCCTGGGAACCTGTTCAGGTGTCTCACCACCAGACTTCTAAGACCATCAAGTTCAACCTTCGCCCCAGCACCTCCATGACCACTACACCACGTCCCAAAGTGCCACATCTACTCATTCCAGTGTCTCCCCACTCTCACTGTAAAGAATTTCTCCCTACTCTCCAGTCTCAATCTCCCCTGCTCCAGCTCAAAGCCATCACCTCTCATCCTGTCACCACAAGCCCTTGCAAAAAGTCCTTCCCCAGCTTTCCTGTAGCCCCTCCTGGAAGGCCACATCCCAAGGGATGCCCCTGCAATGGAGAAGCAAAAGCATCCAAAAAAAAAAAAAAAAAAAAAAGAGGTAAGTCCTTCCTGGCTCGCTCCAGGCCCTTGGACCCTGAGCCCAGGCAGAGCAGAGGTCACCCTGCAGCCAGCACTGGGCAGGATGGGAGCCCTCGGTCCTGTCGCAATGATGCCTCTTTGGGAAGCAGAGGGCAGCGCTGCCAGCCGGCTGCTTTCCCAAGCCTGCCTCCTCCTCCCGTGCCCGAGGACACAAGGACATTGATGGCACTGAAAAGTCCCACTTGGATGCACGATCTCCCTGGGCAGAGCAGCAGCTCGTGGCTGGCTCAGCAATCCTAGAATGGTTTGGGTTGGAAGGGACCTTCAAGAGCATCCACTTCCAACCCCCTGCCATGGGGCAGGGACACCTCCCACCAGCCCAGGTTGCTCAAGGCCTCATCCAGCCTGGCCTTGAACACTTCTAGGGAGGGGATATCCACAACCTCCCTGGGCAACCTGTTCCCACCCTCACTGCAAAGAATTTCTCCCTAATCTCCAGTCTCAATCTCCCCTGCTCCAGCTCAAAGCCATCCCCTCTCGTCCTGTCACCACCAGCCCTCGTAGTGTCCCAGCAATCGTTTCTGAAGGAACACAGGGCAGGTCAAAGCTCCCAAACCCCAACAGCACTCCCCTCCCCCCACTTAACACATCCAAAACCCCCTCAAATACACAAAGCTCCCACCCCAGTCACACACCAAGAAGTTTTCAGAGGGGCTGCCTTGACTTTCTTTGCCTTATTTCCCCAACTACTTCTCCTGGGAGCTTAGCAACTGGAGGGCAGGGAGGTATCTCTGCAGGACACAAAGCACAGGGGGTGCTGGCAGACACTGTCCAGAGCTGTTTGCTCAGGGACAATTATGCCACGGTTACAACAAATAAATGGTGACATGAAATCCCTGATTCCCCAACCCCTTCTCCTGTTACTGTTTATAGATGGAGCTGGCTGTTACAGCAGCCAAACCCACAAAAAGCCCAGGCTGATAAGTCTGGCATGTGGGGCTGGGGCTGAGCCCTCTGCACGTTGCAAAAACAAACTCCAGGGATTTGAAGGAGCTGGGCAGGGAGGAAGCCTCATGGAAAGCTCAGCCACCAGCCTGCAAATCTGGTCACCAGATTCCAAACCTGATCACCAGCCTGCAAACCTGGTCACCAGACCACAGGTACCTGCAACCTGTGAATCATTCCAGCACAAGAGCTGCTAAGTCTGGCATGTTGAGCTGGGTCTGAGCCCTTGGCATGCTGCAAAAACCAACTCCAGGGGTTTGAAGGAGCTGGGCAGGGAAGAAGCCTCCTTGAAAGATCAGCCACCAGACTGCAAACTTGGTCACCAGACTGCAAACCTGCTCACCAGACCATGGGTACCTGCAACCTATGAATCATTCCAGTCCAAGAATTGCTAAGTCTGGCAAGTGGGGCTGGGTCTCAGCCCTCTGCATGCTGCAAAAACCAACTCCAGGGGTGTGAAGCAGCTGGGCACTGAGGAAGCCCCATGGAAAGCTCAGCCAGCACACCACAAACCTGGGCACCAGACTACAGTCTTGTTCATCAAACCATAGGTGCCTGCAACTCAGGATGGTTCCAGTCCAAGAATTGCTAAGTCTGGCAAGTGGGGCTGGGTCTCAGCCCTCTGCATGCGGCAAAAACCAACTCCAGGGGTTTGAAGGAGCTGGGCAAGGAAGAAGCCTCATGGAAAGCTCAGCCAGCAGACTACAAAGCTGGTCACCAGACTGCAAACCTGCTCACCAGCCCATGGGTACCTGCAAGCCCAGGAAGGGTTGCAGCCCGGGAGCACGACGCTGCTGCGTGAGGCTCGTTAATCACACGAATGGCCTGAGGAATGGGCACGTCCACCCTGCTTGTTTGCCTCTGCTCATAAAAGATTCCAGAGATTTAATTCATTAATGTGTGACTCAGCTTTGAAACAAATATTTGAAGGTGCACCCTTGAAAGTGCAAGAGCGAGGTGTGCTGCCCGGGTGAAGCGGCTGGACAGACATCTTAGCGAGCAGAAGGACGTCTGCTTCATCTGCTTCACCACTCCTCCTCCTCCTCCTCGATCCCAGAAATGCTTCCCAAAGCACCTCCTCACTTTCTGCTTCCCTCATCTCCCAGGTGGCTGCAGTCCTTAACCCCACCACTCCCAAATCCAGAGCTCAGCATCGCCCTGCTGCAGAGCAGGAGCTGCCAAGGGCTTTAGCAAGGGGATTTAAGGGGCTGACAACCAGAGATGCTGCAGGTAAAACAATGGTTCCAGCAGCAAGGACACACTAAGAGCAGACCAGTGAATTTCACAGCATCACAGAATGGTAGGGGTTGGAAGGGACCCCTGGAGATCACCAAATCCAAGCCCCCTGCCAAGACAGGTTCACCTAGAGAAGGCCACACAGGAATAAGTCCCAGGAAGGGTTGAATGTCTGCAGACATGGAAGCTCCACCACCTCTCTGGGCAGCCTGCTCCAGGGTTCAGCCACTCTTAAAGAAATGCCTCCTCATGTTTAGATGGAAGTTCTTATGCTCAAGTTTGTGCCTGTCACCCCTTGTCCTGTCACTGGGTACCACTGATGCCATCCCCCTTGCCACCTGCCCTTCAAGTGGGTGCATTGATAAGACCCCCACCCCTCAGTCTTTTCCAGACTAAAAAGCCCCAGTTCTCTCAGCCCTCCCTCATCACAGAGCAGCTCCAGTCCCCTCTTTGCAGCCCTTTGCTGGACCCTCTCCAGCAAGCCCCAATGACCAGAACCCCACAGCTCTTTTTCCCCAGTGAGGAGCATGCTGGGGGCCCCAACCCTTTGCTCACATGGATCCCCCCCATGTGCAAGCAGCTCTCAAAGGGGTGGCACAGCCCAAAGGATGAGTAATTGCTGCTGAAGAGGGATTTGGGGCTCTGACTAACTTCTGATGTCTCCTTAGTGATATTTCTCCCAATCCAGATGGCAGGAAATCAGTGCTGGGCTGTGGGAACTCCACCACTGAGGTCTCTCCAGGCGAAAGCCGCAAGGCACAGCACGGAAAAAGCAACTCCTCGAACACCAGAGAGAATCCCAGCCCCTTCCCACGTGAGTTCAGAGCCTTCAACACCTTCCTCCTCACTTAAAAAAAGCTCCTGAAAGCTCTGACTGTGCAAGGCAAGAATTATTTGCACTTAATTTGTTCCACAGGATTCTCTTTCCCAAACTCTTTCTCGCTTCAGAGCTGGGAACCACCCCTCCAGGATCCTCCTGTGAGAAGGTTTTTCTGAAGCCTGTGATTTATGCCTCAGTGACCAGTAAGGCAAAAAAATTTAAGACAATAGCTTAGGTCATCAAGCAGCGATAGTCTTTTGCCTCCCCTACTTAAACAAACACAATTCCAACCCCTCCAATCCCCCTCCTGAAGCTTTTTGCCTGCCAAGTTAAAGTTGTACTGGGCACTGGTGAGGCCACACCTAGAATCCTGGGTTCAGTTTTGGGCCCCTCACTCTAAGAAGGACATTGAGGGGCTGGAGTGGGTCCAGAGAGGAGCAACAAAGCTGGGGGAGGGCTGGTGAGGAGCAGCTGACGGAATTGGAAGGGTTCAGCCTGGAGGAGCCTGAGGGAAGACCTTCTGGCTCTCTACAACTCCCTGAAAGGAGGCTGGAGTGAGGTAGGGGTTGGTCTCTTCTCCCTCATTTCAACTTACAGGACAAGAGGAAATAGCCTCAAGTTGCACCAGGAGAGATTTAGGTTGGAGATTAGTAATTTCTTCACTGCAAGAGTGAAGAGGCATTGAAACAGGATGCCCAGGGAGGTGGTGGAGTCCCCATCCCTGGAAATGTTCAAGAAACCTGTGGCCATGGCACCTGGGGACGTGGTGGCCATGGTGGCGTTAGCTGATAGTTGATCTCAGAGAGCTTTTCCAAACCAAACAATTCCAATTCTGTGTTGAAGCCTGAACCCTGCAAAGCTCATGGCCACGTGGGCTCCCACCTCCCACCCACCCCAGGAGCACAAACTGAAGTGATTGGCACACCCCAGCCCCTGTCTGCGAGCGCCGGAGCGACAAATACCTCTTTATCTGGAACGAATCCATCTGGTGGAGCAGGAGGCCCTTCTGCGAGGAGAGCAGCGCCAGGGGGTCCCTCTGTGCCCGTGGGCACACCTCCCTTGCTGGCACCCTCACAGCTGGGGGCCATGAGCATGGCCCCCAGCATGGCCCCAGGGAGGGTTTGTGCAGTGGGTGCCATGGTGGAGGATGTGCCCAGTAGCTCTGGGCTGGTTGGTTCCTCCAGAGGGGGTGGGAAGGTTGAGAGGGGACTCTCCGCGCCTGGCAGCATGAAGGCACCATCCCAAGCTGCCATTTCTGTCACATCCTCCGAAGCGGGCACTTGAGTGGATAGGTGCTCTGGGAGGGGTGGCACGATGATGTTGGCAAAGTCATCTGTACCCCCCAAGGCCACTGCCAACCCCTCCACTGCCAGCGGCGCAGGGTCACCGCTCAGATCCCTGATACCAAAGCCGAGCGGGTCGGATGCTTGTGGTGGCACAGTGGCAACAGGCACATCAGCAAATGGTGGTGGGGCATCCAGAAGCTCTTCCACCACCAAGGAAACGGCACTGGTGGTGGCATCTAGAGGTGGGTGCTCGCTGCACGGTTCCTCAGTGTCCGTGGTGAGATCTCCAGTGGCCGGTGGTATCTCCTGGAGGTGGGGCTCTAGGATGGCTGTGTCCCCTGGTGCTGGTGGGTTAGCTGGAACAGAAGGCCTCCCAACATCCCATGGGACGCCATCAGAAACAGGCTGCCCCACAAGGGGTGACATGCTGGGAAGCTCTTCTAGGGCTGCCAGGCTGGTGGCACATGGGACCTCCTCACCCCGCGCCACCCTCCGGCACCGTGCCACCGGCCGCTCCTCCCAGCCACACACAAACAGCAAGTCCAGGTCCCCTGGCTGCAAGATGGCTGCTGGTGTCTCCCCATGGGTGACAGCCATCTCCATGGGGGACCCCTCAGAATGGGCAGCCCCTGCCAGAGCCAGGCCCTGGCCCAGGGAAAATGTTTCCCATGGGAGGTCCTCAGCAGGTCCTGGGGATGTCATTAGAGCCTCAGAGCCCAGCTCTGATGCAGAGCCGGCATGGAAAGCTGGCAGAGAACCACAAGAAGTGTCCCCACTTTCTGCCAGGTGAGTCTGGCCCTCAGCTCCACCACTCCCTGATCTCAAACCTCTGGCTTCATCCTCAGAAACCAGTTCTGGGACTGCCCAGTCGGCAAGCTCAGTCCTTCCAGGCAGAAGGTGATGGGATCCAAACAGATCAATCCCCTCAAGGCCAGCCTCGTGCTGCGAAGGACACCCCAGCTCCTCTGCCACTGTGTTGGGACCTGGAGGCTGGCAGGGGGACAGGCCAGCTGGGGACACTTGGCCAGGACAGGTTTCCTCAGGAAGCTGTGATATCTCCCCATCAGAGCCCAGCAAGTCTTGGCTATCCTCACCCCACCCCACTGGAGGGCTGGGGTAAGCAGCTCCCTCCAAGTCAGTAGCTAGACATGCACCCATCTCAGGAGATGGCATCCCAACAGCCCCCAGCACTGCCACCAAGCAAGTGTCCTTGAGCTCTGGGCCCACCAGTGGGTCAGGTGCATCCTCCTCCACTGGTGCTGGAGAGCACTGCTGGAAAGAGCCCAGCCCCGCCATGGCCATGGGACTGGGCGAGGTCCCTCCCTCTGAATCTGTTGGGGTGATGGCTGAGGTGTCCCTTTCTGAGAAGGGCTCTGTCACTGGCTCCAGGGCACTCAGCACCTGTGAGCTGCAGGTGACATCAAAGTCCTCCAGATCCGACACGACAGCAGAGTCCGAAGCACTGATGTCCAGAGGGGCTGTGAGCTGGCACACTTCAACCACCACCCTGGCCAGCTTGGCCGAGTCTGGGTCCAGCCCCTCTGAGTCCATCGGGTACACCTGAACCTCAGTGTGACCAGGGACAGCCCCATTGCCCTCGTCCTCATTCAGGCACTGCTCTTCCAGCTCCAGGAACATCTGCACTGAGTCTGTGTCGGACAACTCCGGGCCCACAGGGCTGGCTGAGCGCTCCAAAGCCGGAGCAAAGTCCTCAGCCCCACACTGCACTGCCACATCCTCAGTACAGCACGGGGTGAGGGGGCTGCCGGCACCCCCTGGGGACATGCAGGACCCAGAGGTCCCTGGGTTGGGGGCAGAACAATCTGACGGAGCAGGGAATTGTTCCCTTTCTTCAGAAATATCTGCCAAGCAACAGCTCTTCTTCTCCTCTGCCACCAGAACAGCCTTTCCTCTCTCTGACAGCGTCGCCTCCTCCCACTCCTCCATCATCACCCAGCGCTCGTCCTCCTCAAATCTCAGCTCAGACTCTGTCTTCTCCCTGAGATTGGAGGTGATGAGAATATCCAGTCCCACATCCAGCAGCTCTTCGCTAAGGCATGGAGAGAGGTTGACGTTCTCCACCGTACAGTCTGACCCAGAGGCCTCCAGGGTCTCCTGGTGCCCATCGCTGAAGCTCCCCTTGATGAAATTCTTCCTGGCTCGCGGCCAGGTGGCACTGGGAAGCCGGCGAGCCCTGGCCAGATCCCTGACGTGACCATCGCCAGCATTCAGCAGGGCCTGGCGTTCATCCCGGGAACCACCATAGCCATCAGAGGCTGTAAGAGCCTCTGCCACGCCGGACGACTTGGAGACGTGCTCCAAAGTAAGAGACTCAGACATGGGCTCGCCATGGTCAGGCTGGCCTGGGCGCTCGGTCGAATCCCGCTTCTCCCGCAGGGAAGGGTTGGAGGCACCTGCTTCCGACACCTCGCTCAGGGAAGCCCCCATCCTTTCTGCAAACTCGGTGAAGTTGGGGGGCATGAAGGACTTCCACGACCTCCGGTTGACGTTATCCTTCTTCTCAGGGTTTGGTTTTCTCCTCGTCGGAGCCGGTGCCGGTTTGGAGACGTCACTGCTGAGCTTCAGCGCGTCGAAGATGACTCTCTCGTCCAGCTTCTTGGTTTCTGGAGCCCTGGATTCAAAGACGTTGGTGGCTCCCAGAGTGCCGTTGCTGGACAGGGTGCTGCCGTCCCCTTTGCCCAGGGTGCTCTTGGAAAGCTGGTTGAGCTTCGATCCCTGATCGATCTGCTCGTTGATTCTCATCGTGTCGTATATCGATCGCTGGGGCACGTAGCAATCCTCTATGTAGCCATCCTCATCCTCACCCTTCCCCAGGCAAGTGCGGTTCTGCCGTAAACAGTCTGGCCGGCTCAGTGGCTTGCCCATGCTCTCGGCCTCAGGGGTGACGAAACCTCCCCGGCAACCTTTCGCCCGCCCCGGCAGGAAGCATCCCACGGCCAGCAGGTCCCAACCCCACCGTAGCAACCTCTGTTCCCCAAACCAGCAATGCTACGGGGACAGGAGGGTGGCTCGGCAGCCCTGCACCAGCTCAGCAGCCCCACCGATGGTTCCCAGCAGCCAAACGACACATCCCATCCCCCTGCCCCCCCTGCAAACAGCAATAAAATCCATCCAAATCCAACAGCTTCCAATTCAAATAGTCCCAAATCGCCGTTTGCGACCCTAAAAGCAGGGAAAAGAGTTTGAAGCTCCTCAGTTCTCCTGTTCCTCCTTTAATAACAAAGGCACCACTCGTCCCTGGGTGCTCAACGCTCGTCCCGGTACTCAATACTAGTCCCGGTCGCTCAACGCTGGTCCCGGTCGCTCAAGGTCTCGTAGCCCGAGCGGCTCCCAATACTTTTTCGGTTTTTTCCACCCCCACTTTCAAGTCCAGGGGAAGTCCCAACTGGTCCCAATTAGGCTGTCGGCAGCGGCTTGCGTGTTTTCATTTGAACCGAGCTTGTCAGCGGATATTCGGGACAAGTTTAAAGACAGGAAGTTCTTCATTCAGGGCAAACTCAGAGGTTTCCTGTCTCAAAAACATGATGGCGTTGTCGGTGTCCCCCCCGCGCCGTCACCGCACCGTGAACACTCGGAGCCACCGGGAATCACCGAACGGCCCCCCGCAAAAATCCTGCCGGTTGCTGCGTCTGGAGGTCGGGGTAAGGCGCGGTGGAGGAAGGCTGCTGTGTCTTGGTTCTTTTTTTTTTCTTTTTTCTCCCCAAAAAAAAAAAAAAAAAAGGATATAAAACGCATCCAAAAATGGGAAAGGGCCGGAGCGGCTCCAAATCCGCCGAGCTGAGGGAACGGCAAGCAAACGGACGCGGCTGGAGGTTGCTGCTGCTGCTTCTTCTTCCTCCTCCTCCTCCTCGTACTAACTTTCCCGGTGGCCGGTAACGGGCTGCGGCGGCTCCGCGCCGCCGGTTGGCCCGGCCATGGCGGGGAGGAGCGGGACACACAACGGGGGCCGGTCCCCGCGGTGAGGCGGGACACGGAGGAGGGACGGACACACAGTCAGCCAGACAGAAAGACACCGGAGCCGCCTTCTCTTTCCCGTTCCTTGCCGCTTTTCTCCCTTTTGTGCGCGGTTTCAGCGGCCGGGCCGGGGGCGGGGGGCTCCGCTTCGCCCCCGCGGGCAGCCCCCGGCCGGCGCGGTGGGATGCATGGCGGGCCGGGACCGCTGCCTTCCTCCTCCTCTTCCCCCTCCTCCTCCTCTTCCTCCTCCGCCGCCCTCTCTCCTTCCCGCCGGCGGAACAAAAGGGGCCGAACCACGCAGGCCGCCGCCGCCCGCCCCGGCCCCGCCGCTCGCCGCCGCCGCCAGCACCGGGCTCCCGCGGCGCTGCCGGCCCCGGCGGAGGGCGGGGGCAGGCGGGGGCGGGTGGGGGGTGGACCCGCTGATCCCGGCCCGCCCCATCGCACCGCCCCCTCCCCGAGCACAGCGGCTCCTAACACCCCCCCCACCCGCCTTCCATCATCATCATCATCACCGACCCCCCATCCCTGGCTTCGCCGGCCCCGGTGCCCGACCGAGGAAGGGTGGGGGGGTCACGGCGGCTGAGAGCGGGCCGGAGTTGGCCCCTTCCCCGCCCCATCTGGGTTGGCCCCTCCTCCGGAGATGGGGATGAGGCGGGGGGGGATGTGATGGCGGCAGCCCCCGACAAAGAGCAGCAACGCCCTGGCTCGGCGGCGGCTCCGGCTCTCCCCGCGCACCGGCCCCGCCGAGCCGGATCTTCCCCCGGTCCTTTGTCCGCGCCTGGCCCCGGGTTGGTCCCGGTACAACGGTTCCCAGCTCAGCCCTGCGCTGGGAGAGTGCACGGACCCCCAGCATGGGTCCCCGAGTCCTCCTTCCCCTCACCCCCACCCCTGCACAAAGAACCGAATTCATTAAATCACCAAAACCATCCCCTCCCAAGTCCCATTTTTGCCTTCCCTGAGCCAGCGCTGCTAACTGCTCTGCCAAAAACCTGCCCACAACTTGCCACCGCACGGCTTGCCCGCTCCTTCTCATAAAACCTCATTTTTACCACCCCACTTTTGGGTCAGCAAGGTGCCCCCCAGCACCCTGAGCCTCAGCACCCTCATCTTCTCCCCTGAATCACTGAATTTAAGGGCTGGGGGGCAGGCAAAGGGGGAGGCAGCCGATGAAAAGGCTGAAAAGTGATGCTGAGGGAAGTCAACGACTTGGGAAGAGAAAACATGAGGGTTGGGAACAGCCTCCACACATCTCCAGGCAACAACCCACCCCACCAGCCACCCAGCCTGCTTCCTCCAGGATGAATTAGAGCATCGGGATAAAAATACAGCAGGCAGGTGGGTTCCATACAGCCAAGCATATATGTGTGCCCCCCAATAGTGCCAGCACCCAGGGGGACTCTGACCTGGGGCTGTGCTTTGCCATGGCACAGCTTCACCAAAAGCCTTCCCACCACGAGAGGTTGAACCAAAGGGAAGATGAAAAGATGGATTTTTTTTTTTTTTGGCTGCTGTCTCCAAAAAACCATCGTGGCTTGGCCAAGCTTGTGGCATGGCTGCAGTTGCAGCCTGCTGTCCTTGTCCTCAGGCCCTTGGGATCCTTCGTTCCCCAGCACCAACCACACATGCAGCAGCTCCACCACATTCCCAAAGGGACTTTTTCTTTTTGGAGAGACAAGGAGGGATGTTTTGTGGGAAGGAAGGGTTCAGGGCTATGGAGAAGAAAGGACCATGGAACAGCCCAAAGTGCTCAGCATCGCTGTTGCACACCAGGAAACCTTTGGAAACTCCTTTTTTTTCCTTATTTCCATGATTAAATATGACCAAGGAGAAGAGCAGGAGCAGGGGGAGGGGTGTACAAGAGCCACACTGCACGAAGGGGAGACCCCAGCAAGCCCTGGGAGCCCCTTTTGCTCATCCACAGCTGTCTCCTCCACATTCCCCCACCCCTGAGCTCTCCTGAATGGACAGACAGACGGTCAGGGCTGGCCCTCCAGCCTCCTCCAGCCTTGCCTGCCAACGTTCCAAGAGCATCCCAAAGCCCAGATTTTTCTCCTTGGCAGGCAGAACACCACAGCTCTCAGTCCACGTTATTAACCCGGCGCAGCTGAAACAACAAGAGGAGGTCGTTTGTGCCAACGCTCCAGCACAGCCACCCCCAGCTCCTCGCTACCACCTTGGCTGGAAGCTGGTGGAGCAGGAGCTGGAGCAGGAGCAGGACCGTTACCGCTCCAGGGCCCCTCCAAGAGGAATCCCAAGCATCCGGGCTGGGGCGCGGAGGCTTTTTTGTTCCACTGCGAAGAAGGAACGAAGCAGCTCGACGTGGAGCTGCTGTTTCACAGCCAGAAATTCTTTTCCCATTTCCTCACCAGGTCACGTGCCAGCAGCAAGCCAAGTCTTCCCCCAACACATCTCCCCCCACCCCTCAGGTCTCTAAAACCATTAGGGAAATATTCAACCAGCACTAAAGCCAATTAAAAACCTGCTGCGCCTGTGGTCTGACCATCCTGGACAGAACTCTTGCAGGTTCCCCCAACCCATGGCTGTAAGCCACCAAGAGACAACCCAGAGCTGCGGACAGAAGCTGAAAGGTGCTGGGGATGCAAGGAGGAACTTTAATTTAAGGGTGATGGAGCCTTGGAGCAGGCTGGTCGGAGAGGTGGTGGAGTCTCCTTCGCTGGAGACATTCCAAACCTGCCTGGATGTGTCACTGTGTGACCTTCTCTAGGTGAATGTGCTCTGGCAGGGGGGTTGGACTGGATCTCCAGAGGTTCCTTTCAACACCTATCACTCTGTGATTCTGTGAACTGCAGCTTCAGGGCTTTGACTGAGCTTTGTGTTGGTGCCACAAAAGGACAGGGCAGGACACAAAGGTCCTGTCTGAATTTTTGTCCTTTTGGTTGTCTCTGAGCGGCTCTGGCACAGAGAGTCCTGCCAGCAGCAAATGCCAGAATTGAAATAAAAGGCTGACAGAGCTACAGAGCTTCATCTCTGAGCTCAGGAGAGCACAGCTGATCACTTCAACAGCTTGTGGGACCTGCAGCATGGCAGCAGTGAGCAGAATGCACCACCAGGACCCCTCATCTAGCTTAGGTTCAGTCACCAAACCTCCTCTTGCCTGTTGTGCTGCCAGCAGGTTTTGGCCAAGACAACTTGAGGTTCACAGCTGTGGACAAGGCACTTGGATGCCCTTGCTCCAGCCACCAGCCCAGCATGGGGAGAAGACCAAACAGCTCTAACCAGGCCACATCCTGCAGACAAAGACCTCTCAGCTCATCACAGAATCCTTCCAGTTGGAGAAGACCTTTAAGATCATCAAGTCCAACCATTCTCTAACCTTCCCAACTCTGGTGCTAAAACCCACCCAGAGATATTTTCTTCCCCCCCCCCCCCCCAGACCTATGTAGGAGCATCTCCCATCTGTTTCTGCTGGACCTGTAGGTTTCAAGCTTTCCTCATATGGCCACCAGCCCCATCAGGGGGTGATGTCACCCTGTTTACAACTGGCTTACATCCTGCCTGCCACTGTTTACATGGGGAAGCAGGATTTGGACACCTTGATATTTTTAGCTTTCTTTTAATGTACCTCAGCAGCTGGAAATGAGGGACCTGCCTCATGTGATGAGCAAAAGAGCCTAGAGACAGCTCTCAAGATCTCTGATGGACATACTGCTAATGAGTCTAAGGTACAATCAAATGCCTTCTTCATCCTCAAAGCTTCTTTGATCTTCACCCTCTCGGTGTCCTCCTACCTTGGGCAGTGCAGCACCTGCTCACCCAGTCTGCCCAAGGGTGGATTCAGGGCAGTTCCTGCCTTTGCACCACAAGCTTTGATGGTCTTGATGACCACATCATAGAATCATAGAAGTGTTTAGGTTGGAAAAGACCTCTAAGGTGATCAAGGCCAGCTTGTGAACCCAGCACTGCCAAGTCACCACTAACCCATGCCCCTCAGCACCACACCTATGCATCTTTTAACCACCTCCAGGGATGGGGACTCCATCAGGTAGCTCAATATCCCCCAGGTCTGACTCCATGTGGGTCACTGTGTCCCCCATCTCTCACTCCATGATGGTCCAGTAGTGGCAGGAGGGAACCACTGTGCTGGGACATGAGGCCATGTCCAAGGCAAAAGAAACAAACCCTGAGAGCCTGCAGCCCAACAGACCTGGATGAGTTTCAGCCTCCTTCAGACGCTGCGATCACAGCACAAAGCCAAATCCTGCACGCCCCAAATCTGCCTTAGAAACAGCTTTTTGGGGTTGGTTTGTTTGTTTGTTTTGTTGTTTTTGGCTTTCCTGGGATTTTTCCCAGAGGATTCATGGTTTTTAAAGCCTTTGCTGTGCTTGTCAGGAGGTCAGAGGGATTTACCTCCCCCTCACTGCTGTTCCTCTTCTCCTAAACTTGTTCCTTTTGCCAAACCTTTGTGATTGCTGTTTCGGTGCCGCAAGCCCTGAGCTCCCAGTTTGTTCTGGGCAAGAGCTAATCCCATCCCACCCTGCTGGGCTGGGTGCTCCCTTATCCCTCTCCCTGACTTCAAACCCATTTCATAACCCTGCCTCTGCCACCACACAATCCCTCCCTTCAAAGGCTACAGCTGCTGGTGATGCAGGGAAGCACGGAGCTTTTCCAGCAGGGTTTGTAACCTGTAGCCTGTTCATTTGGGATTCTCCTCTGCAGGGCTGCAGGAGAAAACCTTGTTTGGCTCCATGGGGGTCTGCACCTCCACTGGAAAAGCTCTAGGAAGGCCTTAAGGAGAAACATTCTGTGGTTTGGATGCACAGATGCTGGGATTGTTTAGCCTGGAGGAAAGGAGGATGAGGAGAGATCTTCTGGCTCTCTACAACTGCCTGAAAAGGGGTTGGAGCCAGGTGGGGGTTCCTTCTCCCAAGCAACAAGACAGGAGGAAATGGCCTCAAGCTGCAACAGGAGAGGTTTAGGTTGGACATGAGGAACAATTTCTTCCCCAGAAGGGTTGTCAAGGTCTGAACCAGGCTGCCCAGGGCAGTGGTGGAGTCCCCATCCCTGGAGGGGTTTCTAGGCCTTGGAGATGTGGTGCTGAGTGCCACGGTTTAGTGGTCCCTGACAGTGCTGGGTTTATGATTGGACTCAATGACCTTAAAGGTCTCTTCCAACCCAAAGGATTCAATGGTTTGATGACTCCATGCAGCAAGCACTGCATTTTATAATTCAGTTCATCCTTCCAAGGGTGCAGGAGCTGCACCATGGAGCTCTCCCTGCCAGGCAGCTCAGAGAGCTGTTGGTATAAATAATTCTCCCAAAGGAAGCCTGGAGCCCACGTGCTGCAGCACCATCCAGCACAGCCCCACACCTTGGCATTCAGCACTCCATCACTGCAGATCCTGCAGCTCCCCCAGGACCCCATCTGTGTGCAGAGCACCCTGAGACAGCCTGACAGCCACCTGAGCTGGGACAGGGAGCAAGGGGCAGAGCCATATGCCATGGTCCTCATGGCCAGCAGCTTGGCTGGGCACAGGAGGTGGCACCTGCTGAAGTGCCCTTTTTTGTCTCCAGCTGCCCAGCTTTCTTGCAAATCCCACCCCCCCCCCCATGGCTGCCAGGCTTTGCCCTGCTGCTGCACAAGGATGGATGAAGCACCCTGGGCTCTCCATCCATCCCACTCCATGCTGCCACTGACCCAGCACCCATGGGCTGGGTGCTGCCACCTCACTGCCCACCTAGGGAGACAGAGAACTGCAGAAGCTGCTCCTCACCCCAGTATCAAAGTGGGGACAGGAAGGAGAGCTGAGGGCTGAGGTGATGAATCAAGGGCTCTGGAGGCTCTTTAGGAAGTGAGGCAAGTGTGGCATCATCCAGAGAATCCTCTGGATGGGAGACATTTTCAACCACTCCTTCGGCAGAAGAATTGGCAATTGTTCTTGAAAGGCTGTGGTGACTAAGCCAAGGCTGAGCCCTTCCCTGGAGAAGCCTCTGTCTGCTCCAGAGCCAGCAGCCACCACCTCTCCTCCCTCCCCAGCAGCCAGGTGACTTGCAGGGACGCTGTGAGTGAGGGCAAAGTCCTGCGCCGGCTCCACCGCAGATCCCGGCTCCACCGCCTGTGTCCCGCTGGGAACAGGCTCCTCACCCTCCTCTGCTCAGCCCTTGCAGACAAAAAGCTTCCCATCTCCTCCTCCCTCAGATCCTCAGCTCTCCCAGCCTTCTGCAAAGCTGTGTATTTTTAGTATCTCCTGGAAACACTGCGAAGTGTCATCACCAGCAGCTAACGAGAGCCCCTGCCAGAGAGGACATTCCTGGGGCCATCTCCCTTTGCTGAGACCTGCCAGGGGTCACCAAGGCATCTGCAAGTGGGGGTGGCTTTGGAGCAACAACCCTAAGCCAGCTCCTGAAAGGAACCATTTGCTCACAGCTGAATTGTGTTACGGTCAAGAAAAGAAAAGGCACACAGGAGAAAAAAAAAAATGAAAGAAAGGGAAAAAAAAAATCCTGGCTGGGATTTGGTCGATCTCAGCAGCTCTTTAATTCACTCTTGTTCTCAGCTTGCTCAGG
This sequence comes from Indicator indicator, assembly GCF_027791375.1. Classification (NCBI taxonomy): domain Eukaryota; kingdom Metazoa; phylum Chordata; class Aves; order Piciformes; family Indicatoridae; genus Indicator; species Indicator indicator. Next base: position 5,504,636 of record NC_072042.1, on the reverse strand, counting down.
ATCAGGGAAGTGCTGGTGCCTCTCAACTGACAAGCCAAGGTCAAAGCCCATCCATAGCTCACTGATGAACGAGCACACCAGCAACTGTTCCCCCGTGGGCAGGATGAGCTCCAGGGATGCTTTTGCTCTTCCCTTTGCCATAAGATAAGATCATAGAATTGTCAGGGTTGGAAGAGACCTCAAGGATCATCCAGTTCCAATCCCCATGCCATGGGCAGGGACACCTCACACCAGAGCAGGTTGCTCAGAGCCACATCCAGCCTGGCCTCAAAAACCTCCAGGGATGGAGCTTCCACCACCTCCCTGGGCATCCTGTTCCAGTGTCTCACCACCCTCATGGTGAAAAATACATTTCCAAGCAAGGCCACTTGCTCTCAAGTGCCTCTTGTGCTTTATTTACGACACCCCCAAGATTACAGTGGGTCAGGAGCCCACCAAACACCACCCAGGGCCTTGTAGCTCCACTTGGGCCACCTGCCCCAAGCCAGGTTGGGTGACAGCCCAGACACCCAGCACAGCCCACACTTATCACCCCCCCATTTATCATCCTCTTCCCTCCCAAGGGGAGATGGTGCCTTTAAGGCAGCTTAACAGCTGTCAGAGGAGGCATTTTTCCCTGTGCTGCTGATGCTGAAAATACAAGCCAGAGATACTTTAAGCAGGTCTGGAAAGTGTTCAACGAGAAGGCAACCAGGGTGCAGCCTGTCCCTGCTCCCAGCCCAGTCCCACCCAGCTGCTCCCAACTGGACGCCTGGCAGGAGCCACACACATTCCTCCGGGGGCACAGAAGGGTTAAAAATACCCTCAGCCAGGCTGGGGCACAGCAAGTGGCAGTGTGTCCCATCCACAAACCCACCTCCCCTCTCCCACTCCGTCCCTGGAGCCCCTGCTGGCGATGCACCCCCAGCCCTGGGGTCTTTGGTTCTGTGATTGGGTGTGGAGGTACCAAGAAAGCTCCTCTGGAGGCCTGGGCACTGCCTGGCAGCAGAGGTGTCCCTCTAGAAACCAGGTGTAAAGGTTTTGGTGTATTATAGAATGGCTCAGGTTGGAAGGGACAGCTGAGATCATCTGCTTCAACCTCCCCACCATGCCCAGGGACACCTCTCAACTAGACTCAGCTGCTCAACGCCTCATCCAGCCTGGCCTTGAACAGCCCCAGGCAGGAGGCAGCCACAGCCTCCCTGGGCAGCCTGTTCCAGAGTCTCACCACTCTCATACCGAAGAACTTCTCCCTCAGCTGCAGTCTGACCCTGCTCTGCCTCAGCTTCAAACCATTTCCCCTTGTCCTGTCTCCAGACACCCTCATGAAAGGTCCCTCTGCAGCCTTCCTCCAGGATCCCTTCAGGCATTGGGAGGCAGCTCTAAGGTCCTCCTGGAGCCTTCTCTTCTCCAGGCTGAACATCCCCAGCTCCCTCAGCCTGTCCTCACAGCAGAGGGCTCCCAGCCCTTTCACTATAGGATGAACTCCTGGGATGAAGACACCCAGTTCAGTCCTCCTCCAAAACAACCAGGACACAGCTCCTAATCCCAGATCCCTCTGTGCCACCAATGCCCCAATCATGGACACCAGCTCCCAGGGGAGCTGTGATACCCACAGGCTCTATGCATCACCAGCAGCCCCCCCTCCCCTCCCAGAAAGGAAGGGAGAAACCCAGGGAGATGAGGCAAAGAGATCTTAGCAACAGCAGCATTCCTGAGAGCACCACTGAGTCAGCTCTGTGTCTGCAGGGCTGGGGGAAATGAAGTGAGCCAGGACTCAGACATCCTCCAGCCATGAAGGGAGGCAACCAGCACCAATTCATTGCTCCTTTTCACTTGGGGTGAAGCAGGGAGGACCTGGAGCAGGGTTAGCCTGAGCAGCATCTGAAGGATGAGATGACTGATGGTGTTCAGGGCTTTGCTCACTCCCTTCATCACTCTCCCTGAGAGTTCTTCCCTAATGGTTTTGAGGTTTTTTTCTGATTTAAGCAGACAAAGAGGGGGCTGGAGGCGTGAGGGCTTTGTGAGCCCTGGATGACCTGACCTGCTCTAAAATGAAGTGAGATGCAGTTTCAGTTATTGCTCTCTAGGGATCCTCCCTCCCCTCCTCTCCGTGGTCCAGCATTAAACCTTTATTGGCATCAATCTGTGGTGCCTGAGGTGACCACTGGGCAGCCTGCTCTAGCTGGAGGTGTCCCTGCTGACTGCTGGGGGGGTAGGACAAGATGACCTTTGAGGGTCCCTTCCCACCCAGTGCAATCTGTCAACTCCAGGTTCAAACAAACCCCCTACCCCCCAAAAAAAAAATCCATGGCAGGAGGAGAGGCAGGAGCCCCAAATCCCAGGATCATAGAATCCCAGCAGGGCATGGGGGGAGTTGGAAGGGACCTCTGGAGGTGATGCAGTCCCACATGGCCCTTCTAACACAGGTACCAGGACAAAGCTGTCACCTACGAGGGTGGGATGCAGCAGCCCCCCTCCTGCACCTTCCTCTCCTCCCGGCTAGGGCAGGGGTGGGGCTTAATTACCAGTGGGGATGAGCTCCCGGCCGCGGCCGGTGCCAGCTGAGCAGGTCCCAGCTCGCAGGCATTCCTGCGCCGTGCCCCACCGCAGCTGCGCCGCTGGCGGGGGGCCGGCAGGGAGGTGGAGGTCCAGGAGGCATCACCACGTGTCTGCCCCTTCCGCCAGCTGCATCTGCACCGGCCCGAGCGGGATGGCAGCCCTTGGCTTATGCTGAGTCCGGGGAACTGCTGGAGGGAGTCCAGCAGAGGCTGCAAAGATGCTGAGCAGCTCTGTGAGGAGGAAGGGCTGAGAGCCATGGGGCTGAGAGAGAAGTGCAGCCCCAGAGGGGATCTGAGCAATGCTCAGCAAGAGATAAAGGGTGGGGGGCAAGAGGATGGGACCAGGCTCCTGTCAGTGCTGCCCAGGGACAGAACAAGGGGCAATGGCCACAAACTGGAACCCAGGAGGTTCCACTTAAACCTAAGGAAAAGATTCTTTACTTTGAGGGTGGTGGAGCCCTGGAGCAGGCTGCCCAGAGAGGTAGCGGAGTCTCCTTCTTTGGAGAGCTTCCAAACCCACCTGAACATTGTCATCCTGGGCAAGCTGCTGTGGGTGCCCCTGCTCTAGATCCCCTGACCCTGATCCCCAGAGGGCCCTTCAAATCCTCACCATTCTGTGATCCTGTGAATTTGATCTTTAGGTTTCACTTTGGGTCAATGTTCTCCAGGCTCACAGAAAACCTTTCTGGCTGCTGAGGACTGCTTCCCTGCCCTGTTCCTGCTCTCATCTTCATCATGGGGAGGAAGGAGTCCCCAGCAAAGCAAATCCAGCCTGGCACAATGTGCCTGGGGGAGGCAGCTGCATCCTTCCCCTCCTGAGAATCATTTTGTGTTATAGGAAGCCTAAAAATCTTTGCTGGAGCTTTTGACCCAGGGCTGAGCCTTACATTCTGCTTTGTAAGTGAAATATGGCAAGGGTAGAGTTTGGCCAAAACCAAGCTGCTGAATCAAAGAGGGCCCCAGCTCACAACTGCCAATGCTGAGAACCAGCCAGGCTTTGAAACCTGAGTTCAAACTCCCCTGTACAAAGATAAACAAAAGCCAGGCTTGAGCTGGCCCAGCCAGGAGCTGCAGCTACCCCAGCACAGGTGCCTTCCCAAGAAACACCAAACAATTTGATTCCATCAGCTCTATGTGTCCCAGGCTGATGGATGCTCTTTGGCCAGACAGGACCAGCCCACCCCTGGGGCTTTCTGGCACCATGGCTCCAAACCAGCAAACCTCACAACTGCTGCTTGAATGTGTAGAGGAAGATCTGCCACTGAACAGCACAAGCTTCATCCAAAATACAGCTTTAAGCTCCCCCACTGAAGCCAGGCTAGATGGGAGGTGTCCCTGCCCATGCTTGGGGTTGGAACTGGATGATCTTTAAGGTCCCTTTCCAACCCAAGCCATGCTCTGATTCTCTGAGCTTTGGGAGGAGGGGTTGTAAGTGAGGATCTTCTAGCTCAAGGGTTGCTGATGGTGGAGAGCACACGAGGGAGAAACCCCCTGAGTCTCCTTGTGACCTTCCATCTCTCCACCATACCTGGGGACTTCTGCTGCTTGCTAAACTCAATCACCACGGCGGTTGTGTTTAGCAACCTTTCAGCTGCAGCTCATTTGAGTCCAGTCATTAAAATTTAATGTGAGTGTAAGCTTTGAGAAACCTGAACTGACAGCAGACACACAGGAGGGGGAAGAAATGTCCCAGCCTTAGGTTAGGAGCTCTTGCTGGTGGCTGTCCTTGTCCCTCATGCCAAAGAGCCCAGCCTGGCAGTGTGATGCTCCTGGAGACAACACAGCAAGGATCTAACAACTTTTACTACCTTTAAGACCAGAAAGGGCTCCTCAGGGAGGCAGCAATGGCAAGACAACCACTTGGGTTAAGCTGATGTTGCAGACAAGGAGTTAAAGATGAGTTTCCTCTGCTCTGACAGCTTAACATAAGCTAAACTTGGTGCTGTTCCCTCTGTGGCATAGCTGGATCTGGAGTGATCCATCAGGATGTCCATATAAGCACAGGCTCCAAACCACAGAAATGCCTTTCAGCTGCACTTGATCTCACCAGAAAACTAGGAGCTAAACTAGATGACCCCTGCAAGCCTCTTCCAGGTTTCTTGCAACCCTCTAACAACATGGGGCCCCAAAACAGTCCCTACCCAGTCTCCCCCACACCCCCTGAAGGCCAGGTGCACCCTGGATTTGTTATCTTGGCTTCCAGTGGCCATGGGAGCTGGCAGGGACTCAGCCCCACAGTGCTGCCATCCCCACCTGCTCGCTGAACCAAAACATCTCCTGCAAACAAAGCTTCTCCCATCCCCAAGCAAGATCCAACAGCTGCTTCCCAGCTTCCTGCCTCTGAGAAACCCAGCCAGGAGGATCACATAGAGCAGGAGAGGGTTCAGTGCTCCCTTAGCCAGGATTAGTCCCGTTGTGACCTGGGACAGGGCTGTGGTGGGGGACAGAGGAAGCACATCTCCAGCAGTTAAGGGTTTGTTGTAGGTTGTGGCCTTTGGGGGCAAGTTAGAGAGGTGTTTGCAAGCAGGGAAAGAAAAACTGGATGGGAAGCTTCAAGTGTGAGGTACTTTGGAGGTCATCTGCTCACAGTCCCCATCAGAGCCTTCAATAGAGCTTCTTTATTGAAGTCTGGACAAAATGAGTCCAGAAGTGCCCACCTTTGTCAGGGCTCCATTGGCAACTCGCCTGGAGCCCTGGGGCCATGCCTAATTTGCATCTCATTAACACAGATGTTCATTAAAATTAATGCCTTAAGACATAAGATCTGCTGCCTCTGTTGGAACCTTCTGGACAGACCGACCGTGACCGCTCCTGGAGAGCCCCAACCCCCCGCTCCCCATCCTCCTCCTCTCCATGCTCAGCTGCATCCTCCCCACATCGCCCCAGGGAGCACGAGGAGGTGCCCCTCGTCTCCCCAGACACATTGGGCAGCTTGTCTGCTGTCCAGGGAAGTTGGGATATTGTCCTAAGCACTGAGAAACAAAAGCTTTGTGCAGCCAAGAGAAGTCCTCCTTGCTTCATGCCTCTCCCCAGGGCCCAAGTCAGACTTCTCCATCATTGTCCCTCCTGCACATCTAAAGCCCTGGTTTGAAGGGCCAGAAATTCCTTTTTGGATATATTTTGTTCCAAGTGACTGTGTGGTGTTTAATGAGGAACTTCAATCCCTCTCATCAACATAAAGGGTGAGGCTGGAAGAGACCTTTGAGATCATCAAGTCCAAGCACTCACTGAGAGCTCACAATCCCCCCCTGCCCCCAAACCACATCCCTCAGCACCACATCCACTCATCCCTTAACTACCTCCAGGGATGGGGACTCCACCACCACCTCCCTGGGCAGCCTGCCCCACTGCTTGAGAACCCTTCCTGGGAAGAAATTTTTCCTAATATCCAACTTGAACCTCCCTTGGCACAACTTGAGGCCACCTCCTCTCGTCCTGTCACTTCTCATGCAAACCACTGTCCAGCACCAGGGTTAACAGCAGCTCCATCAGCAGAATTTGAGTTTGCCTCCCAAGCAACACCTCCAAGCTCTTTTTGGTTTTGTTTTGTTTTTTTTCCTTTCGGGATAGGCAATCAAATCCAAAGCCAAACCCCAAATATCTTGTCCTGGTGAAAGGTTTCACAGAACAGCAACAGGACAAGGGGCAATGGATAGAAACTCCAGCACAGGAGGTTCCACCTCAACATGAGGAGGAACTTCTTCACTGTGAGGCTCACAGAGCACTGGAGCAGGCTGCCCAGAGAGGTTGTGGAGTCTCCTCCTCTGGAGACCTTCAAGCCCCATCTGGATGTGTTCCTGTGTGACCTGTGCTGGATTCTATGGTCCTGTGCTCTGGCAGGGGGGTTGGACACAATGATCTCTGGAAGTCCCTTCCAACCCCTAAACATCCTGGGATCCTGTGAACTCCTGGGATCAATTCACCATGAGATGAAAAGTAACTGGCTGTCAAAATGCCTCCCCCCTTCCTACCCCCCATTAACACCAGGAAACAAGCAGCCAGATGTCAATCAGCTCAATCACCAACTCCTGAGCACATCAGGGATGGAAGTCTCACAGCAAGAGAATTTCCAAGCAGGATTAAATTAATTAATGGAGCTTAACAGCAGGACCCAACACCAAACACCCACCCAACACACCCCAGCTCTTCCCTCTCAGCATCTCATGCAAACCTTTGTGTTCTCCATCAGATCTTTGTTGGAAACATGAAGAGCTCACAGTAAAGCTTTGGCCTGGTTTTATTCCCTGGTTTTATTCCCTCTGTGTGTCACAGATTCATGGAATGGTTTGGGTTGGAAGGGACCTCAAAGGTCATCTAGTTTCAACCCCACTGCCATGGGCAGGGACACCTCCCACCAGCCCAGGTTGCTCAAAGCCTCATCCAGCCTGGCCTTGAACACTTCCAGGGAAGGGACATCCATGACCTCCCTGTCCTTGTCCCACAGTTTATCTGTGGCTTTACTTGTACCCAAAGACCCCAAAATGGACACAGTGTGTGGGCCAGATGAAGTGAGCCAAGCAGGGATGCTGGGCCAGGCTGCTCTGCAGAATGATCTGATCTGGACTAGACTCTCAGGTGATGCCAAATTACAGTTCAGATGGACTCAAACCCAAAACCTAAACACCAACCACCTCTATAAGCCCACAAGGACCTGGCACACCAACATTACACATCACAAGGAGAAGATGGAAAGGATTTTTTTCCCCTCCCCAAACACAAGATCTTTCTGCACCTATTCACCACAGGCTCTCAAGCCCAGCAGCTGCTCTTCTCCTCTCCAGAGCAAGGACATTTCCCCACACCAAAAACGCTGACACCAGAGCAGCAAACAACGCCAGGCTGGCTCGAAGACCAGAGGTCCTACACAAAAGACCACAACACCAGACAGACCTTGAAACCCCAAATCCCACTTCAGAACCTTAAGAGCATTGAGGACTTACCTTGAAGTCTGCCAGCTGCTGGTTGATGGTTTCCACCTCCGTCCCCACCACCCACTGCAGCGCTTCGTTCTCCTCCGCTGCCGTCGTCATGTGGGTCAGCTCCTTCAGCCTGCTGTAGAAGTCCTCCACACGAGACAGGGTGGTCTCCACCTGCTCCTGGCGGTTCTTGCCCCTCTCCTTCAGCTTGCTGCACTGCTTGTTCAGGGTCTCCAACTCACGTTTCAGCCCTAGCAAATCAGGGCTCCCTTCCTCCTCCAGCATCTTCTTGCAGTCGCTTTCGGAAGCTTCGATGTCAGCCTTCAGCCTCTGGAGCTTGCCCAAGAACGTTCGGACATCCTCTGCTTGGGACTGAAGGCTGTCAGAGTCTCTCCCAATGGGGCCCATGCTGTCCAGCTCATCATCAAGGTCTGCCAGCTGAGAGAACATCTCCCTGACCCGACTGTTGAACTGCCCGATGCCTTCAAGCTTGCTTTCCATCAGCATGCAGCAGTCATTTACTTTCTGCTTCACAGCTTTGAAGTCCTGCTGAGCCACCTCAGCTTGGCTTAAGAGCTGGGAACAGTCAGACCCAGCTGGAGCATCTTCTACTAGACCCTGAGTGAAGTTTTTCAGATAGTCCACTTGTGGCTCCAGGGCCTGCAGCACCTCTTGCTGCACTCTCAGCTTCTCCAAGTTCTTGCTGCTGCAGGCTTGTGGCCCTAGCGCATCGTAGATCTCCAGCTGGTGCTTGGCCCCTTCCAGCTTCTTCTCAATGTTCTTGAAGCTCTCTTGAAACTCCTTGAGCCTCTGGGACATTTCTTCAATGGAGCCAGTCTTGGCTTGCAGCTCTTCTGTGATGGCATCCATCTTCTGGTTGATGGCAGCCTTCTCATCCCGGACGTCCTCCTCGTGGGTCTGGGCAGCATCGATCAGGATGTCAGCAGCACTGTTCAGCACCTCCAGCAAGGAGCGGCGCTTCTCCACGTCACTCAGCATGGCCTTTGACCTCAGGAGGGTTGCCTCCAGCTGCACTGGGTCCAGAGTCACTTCCAGCTCTGACACCTTCGTCTTGCAGTCCTCCACCCAAGGCAGGAGGTCCTCCGCGTGCCTTTGGTACTTCTGAGCCTTCTGCAAACAGTCCTTGAGCTTAGAGTGTCTCTCGGCAGCCTGCTTGCTGAGCTCTTCCCAGTGTGTTTTGAGGCTGACCAACTGGTTCTGCAAGGTGGTCTTCTCCTCCCCAGGCTGGACAGAAAGCAGCAAAGATTCTCCCTCGGCCACAATCATCTCATAGGAGCCACTGTGCTGGTTGAGGCTCTTCTGGAACTCTTCTTGCTCCTGAATCTGGCTTTGCAGCCTCTCCAGTTTAGCAGAAATGGGTTGGCTTTGAGCTTGCTGGCAGAGTTTGTCATCCAGCCAGGTCCTGAGTTCATCAAACATATGCTGGAACTGCTGGGAGCTTGCAAGCGCCGTCTGCAGTCGGTTCATCCGGTCGGCTGCAAGGGAAACACCATTAGAGCTCAAATCAAATAAGCAAAGTGCAATTACCTCAAATCAGCTCAGATGCACCAACTGTGTTTTGATTAACAGGAAGGAGGCCTCCACTGCATCCCCCCCCAACCTTTCTCCTCACTGATTCATAAATTTCTTAAGAATTAAAAGGCAATGATCAAGCTGAAGCCTCCCTTCTCCTGACTGCTCTCTAAATGCAACCTGTCAGAAGCCACAGGAGGCATCCCCAAGATCAGAGGGTGGCCACTGGGTCTTCTCCATGCCCCATTCTGAATGGAGGAACAATGATTCTGAGAACACCACAGGCCATGGCTGCTGCAAGCCAGGCAGGCTTGGTGAAGACCCACATCAGCAGGAATGAACATCTCTGCTCACTCTGCAGGCTCAGCTATGGCTGGAGGGTGACCTCTCCTGTGATTAGTCCTACAGAAGACACTGATGAAGGAGCCTAAAAACTGGTATCTGGTGCTTAACTGATAGCTCACTGGGGCTTCAACTGACAACTGGGGCTTCCTCCTTATTCTTATTCCTATTGCTTGTTCCTTATTCCTATTGCTTGTTCCTTATTCCTTATTCTTATTCCTTATCCTTATTCTTCTCATGCAATCATAGAATGACTTGAATTACTTGAGTTGGGACCTCAAAGATCATCCAGTTCCAACCCCCCCTGCCATGGGCAGGGACACCTTCCCCTAGCCCAGGTTGCTCAAAGCCTCATCCAGCCTGGCCTTGAACACCTCCAGGGATGAGGTGTGGAAGTGTTTAAGACCAGGCTGGATGAGGAATTCCAATTCTGTTGTTCACTCAATGATGGGAGAAGCCTTTGACAAGAAGCAGGGATGGAGTTTGACATTTGAGAGGACACAGCCTCAGGCTGCACCAGGGGAGGTTTAGGTTGGACCTCAGAAGAAACTTCTTGACTGAAAAGGTTCTCAAACACTGAAACAGGCTGCCCAGGGAGGTGGCTGAATCCCCATCCCTGGAGGTGTTTAAAAGAGGCAGAGATGTGGTGCTGAGGGCCATGGTTTAGCACCAGGCTTGGCAGAGTTAGAGGATGGTTGGACTGGAGGATCTTAAAGGTCTTTCCCAACTGAAATGATCGATCCAACGATTCCCTGATCCCAACATCTCTTGAGCAACCTCTCCACTCAGTCTCACCTGCCAGGTCTTCCAGCCCTTTGAGAGGAAGGGCCACAGTCTCCAGACGTTTCCTTAACTCATCTTTGAGGTACTGCTCCCCAATCAGGACAGAGAGGTCATCGCAGAGGGTCTGAGCCTCTGAGATTTCCTCTTCCAGCTGCTCCAGGTCCGAGCGGATCTCACTGGTTTCCTCCAGCTGCTGTTTCACAGCCTCAGGCTGGGTGCTGACAGCAGATTGGCTGCTCAGGCGCTGCCCAACTGCCTTCACCTTCTCTGACAGGCCCTGCAGGAGCTCCTGGTACTGGGTGCTCTTGACTATGGCTTGGTCAATCTGGCTGGAGCGGGAGTTGAGGCGTTCTGTTAGCTCAGACCACTTCTGATTAACCCCTTGGAGTTCCTCCCGCACCTGGTTAGTGGATGGAGAAACATCTCCAGGGCCGGTCAAGATGCTCTGAGCTGCCTGGTTGAGCTGCTCGTGCTGTTGCCTACGAGCTTCGAATTCCTTCAGCATAAACTGGAACAGAAATAACATCAAAATGTTTGCATAAAAGTGACAGCTCCAAGTACACACAGTCAAAACAAACCAGACCTCCAGGGGCTTCATCCAGCCCAGGAGGAACAAACCCCAGGGTGGGAGGGCATTGGGCTGGGCAGACTGTGGTTGATTGCCACCATGGCAACTGAAAAAGCTGGAGGGGTCTGTGAGGCTTTGCTCTGATTCATCCTACTGCTGTGTAACCTAACAGAAAGCAGTTAGAGGCTGGGAGAGCTGGGGCTGTTCAGCCTAGAGAAGGCTCCAGGGAGACCTTAGAGCAGCCTTCCAGTACCTGAAGGTGGCTACAGGAGAGGTGAGGAGGGACTCTGGACAAGGGCTGGGAGTGACAGGGCGAGAGGGAATGGATTGAAGCTGGAAGAGGGGAGACTTAGACTGGAGATTAGGAAGAAATTCTTCACAGTGAGGGTGGGGAGGCACTGGAACAGGTTGCCCAGAAAGGTTGTGGATGTTCCCTCCCTGGAGGTGTTCAAGGCCAGGCTGGATGAGGCCTTGAGCAACCTGGGCTGGTGGGAGGTGTCATTGCCCATGGCAGGGGGTAGGAACTGGATGATTTGAAGATCCCTTTCAACCCAGATCATTCTATGATTCTATGACAGAGAAGAAGGAAATCTAATTATCCAAACTGGGGCAGTTGATTTGACCTGCTGTGACCAGTTACAGATGTGTCAGGCTTGGAAAGCAGGAGGTATGGCAAGGGCAGGTGGAGGAGCAGCATTAGCATGTCCCACAGAACATCAGCACAGGCCTTGTTTAAAGCATTTCCCCCCCTCCATGAGGGGCCAAGTGATTCACTGATGAGTCAACCCAACGTGGGGAAGGGAGCTCATTTCAAGTCATTCACAGCAGTCTTGGAAGACTTGGGAGAGGAGCCAGAGGAGAGGAGCCATGAGGTCTCCCAACGGCAGCAGAGCCCTCGCATGACAAACATCTTCCACCTCACGCCTTGGCTGAGCCGCTCCGGCCCCAAGGCGAGGAGATGCCTACCCAGCCCCCAGCTCACCTGGACCTGCTGCTTCTGTGCGTTCAGCATGTTTGGGTCGATGGAGAGCGGTCCCAGCACGCTCATCATCAGCTCCTTCTCCATCAGCCAGGGGCGCAGCTGGCCCTCAGCAGCCTGGAAGCTGGCCAGCAGGTTTGCAGACTCCTCCAGCTTCTGCTGCCGCTCAGCCGTCGCCTGGCTGGCTCTTTCCCACCTGCAATCTGAAGCAGCAGCTGTGTTGGTGGTGGTCCTGCTCCAAGCCAGCCCACCCCCTCCCATCAAGAAGGGGTTTTGTTGGTTTTGGGTTTTTGTTGTTTGTTTGTTTGTTTGTGTGGGGTTTTTGTCTGTTTGGGTTTTTGTTGTTTGTTTGTTTTTTTTTCTTGAATGCAAACCCTCCTCAGGCTCACAGGATAGGACTAGGGGGAATGGAACACAGATAGAAATGAGGTAGGTTCGGATTGGATGTTAGGAAGAAATTCTTCATTGTGAGGGTGGTGAGACACTGGAACAGGTTGCCCAGGGAGGTGGTGGAAGCCTCATCCCTGGAGGTTTTTAAGGCCAGGTTGGATGTGGCTCTGAACAACCTGCTCTGGTGTGAGGTGTCCCTGCCCCTGGCAGGGGTTTTGGGATGAGCCATGAGGTCCCTTCCAACCCTGACAATTCTATGATTCTATGCTAGGGGTTGGAAAGGACCTCCAGAGGTCATTGAGTCCAACCCCCCTGCCAGGGCAGGACCACAGAATCCAGCACAGCTCACACAGGAACACATCCAGATGGGGCTTGAAAGTCTCCAGAGAAGGAGACTCCACAACCTCTGGGCAGCCTGTTCCAGTGCTCTGTGAGCCTCACAGTGAAGAAGTTCCTCCTCATGTTGAGGTAGAACCTCCTGTGCTAGAGTTTCCATCCATTGCCCCTTGTCCTATCCCTGTCAACTGAGCAGAGCCTGTCCCCTCCCTCTTGACCCTCAGCACTCAGCTATTGATAGACATTTATGAAATCCCCTCTCAGCCTTCTCTTCTCCAGACTGAACACCCCCAGGGCTCTCAGCCTCTCCTCACAGGGCAGTGCTCCAGTCCCTTCAGCATCTTCGTAGCCCTCCCTTGGACTCTCTCAAGTAGATCCCTGTCCCTCTTGAACTGGGGAGCCCAGAACTGGATGCAATACTCCAGGTGAGGTCTCACTAGGGGAGAGCAGAGGGGGAGGAGAACCTCCCTCAGCTTCTCAATCCAACTAGCGTGGGGCTCTAGACACTCTCCATCGAAGAAGCCATTGCCCATTTCTAATGGCTAAGTGGTCCCAAAGCTCACAGAGAACAAACAACCTCTGGCAAGCAGGATTTCTGTGCTCTGGTGACTACTGCCAGGAGCTGGTCTGCCCTTGGGGGAGCCACCTCAACATGCCTGGCTCCATCAGTGAGGATATTCTTGTGTGGATGAGTCCTCAACACAGCACAGTGAAATCTCCCGGCTGGAGAACTCCATAAGCACATCAAAGAAGAGAACCTTTCAAACACACAGCCCTGTTTAGTCAACAATTAATTACCTAAGGATAGCTTTACTAATGATTAGAAATTTTATATCAAGCAGTGAAGCTTTTCATCTGTCACTAGTGTGTGTTTTTTTTTTTTTCCCTTTCTTTCTTTTTTTAAATCCATTTTAAGGAGGCAAATCTTTCAACCACGCATCCATCACAGAGCTTTCATCAACCACGACAGTGCTCAGCTCAGGAACACCTTGTGCAGGAGACAGCTGGGAGAGAAGTTTGCTATCTGCTGAATGTTAATGAGAAGTGACTCTGCTCTGCTGTGACTTTGGAATCCCCCCCTGCAATCCTGCAACCCTGCCCCGCTTCTAACTGATGGCTCAAGACAGAAAGCCTCAGGCACTCACTCAGGTCTTCCTGCATCTTCTTCCAGTTCGCTGCTTCTGGAGAATCTGGGTATTTCTCCAGCAAGCCATAAAGTGCTTCCTTTACCTTCTGGATCTTCCCTGACTTCTGTTCCAATTCGGCCAAAAATGCCTGGAAAACAATGATTTGAACTTCTGCAGGCAGAGGGCAAGAGAATGAAATCACCAAGCAGGAACGAAGCAGCAACCACAAACTGGAGCTGGACAATTTCTCTTCTTTGCCCTTCAATGAAATCATTTTATTAGCAATACCATGAGCTAACTTGGCTCCAAGAGCAGGGAAAGGTTGGGAATTGCTTTCCAGGAGAAGTTGGAGTGACCCAGCAACAAGGACTCAGAGATAAGCTCCTTCCCTCCTGAGCCAAATGCCTGAAAGCAACAGGGCTGAAAGCAAAGAGGTGGAGCAGAGTGCACTGGCTCCTGCTCCTCTCACCCCTCCTGGGGAAATCCCTTCTCTAAGCCAGGGCAGATCCTCATTCTGCTATGTCTAGTCCTGCTGCAACACAGCAGATCTCTGAGGACCTTTGGGGACAGATGCTCAGCTCTCCAGCCTGGAGCTCTGGAGGAGGAGTTACCTTGTTGTGCTCAGCCTGGGCTCTCATCGTCTCCGTCTTGGTGGGCGAGGAGGAAGCATCCAGCTCCGACAGTGTCCGTTCCTTCGACTCCAGCCACTTGAGCATGGAGCTGGCCTCCTCCTGCACTTCTTGCATCTTCTCCAGCATGGCTGAGAGCTGCTGCTGGCGCTCCCTCAGCGCCTCCCCAAGGCTCTGGTACTGCCGGCTCACGTCCGACACATCGCACTGGATCTCGGTCAGATCTGTTTCCAAAGAGCAGCTTGAGATGAGCACCTCTGCCTGTGCTGCCCATCTTAACTCAGACTAGCAGGTCCTAAGCCAGCCCCAGGCAGGCACAACCAGCCAAGCATGAGGAGCAAGAGGCCAGGCTGCTGTCTGTCTGTCTGTCTCTGCCGCCGGAGGAGCCCTTCCAGCCTCATGGCTTACGCGTGGTGACAGTTTGCAAACAAAGCCAATGCCCCCTGTGGCTGTGGGGCTGCTGCAGGCTGAGCAATGTCCCTGCCCACGATGTCCACAATGTCACTGCTCACACAGCACCACTGGAGAACCTGACACCAAAGCCCAAAGCCATTTTCATGCTCCTGTCATCTGGCTGAAGGGGCGAAGGAGCAGCAGCTAACGGGCAGCAGTTAAAGCTGCTCCTCAAACTGCAGGCTTGGATCCCATCATAACCCCTCAGAACCAATCAACTTAATTGCAGGTCTTAAAATGATCTCCCATTTATCAGCTCTTTACACCACCTGACAGGGTGTTGGGCGCTGGCACCCCAAAAGCTGCCCCTCTCTGTCCTTCAGCCTTGTCCTACACCCTTCATCAGCACCTGGAGCTGCGGCGGGGCTGAGAATTCCCAAGGCTCATTTCACTTGTGATGGGGCTGCTGATGGTGGCACCCTGGGGACAGTTCTGTGGTGTCATGGATGGCGATGCACAGACAAAAAGATAAAGGACAGGGAGCTGGCAAGGTGGCCTTGGCATAGAGGGGGCAGTGAGCTCACCTTTGCACGTGTGGTATCCATTCACGCTGCCTGCTGAGCCTCCTGGGGCAGGCAGGGCAGCACCTGAGCAGAGGGAACAGACAGACAGAGGGACAAGACAGACATGTTAGGAATGGAGCCAGCAAGTGATGAAGGGTCCTTCATGACAGGGACCACACTGGCAACCAAGCAGATGTGGCACCTCCATGGACCCACCTGCCTGGCACTGCTGAACCCACCCTGCTCCATGTGCAGTCTGTTTATTCCTCCTCCTCCTCCCCACACACCCTCACCCCTTGCTCCCCTGCAGCCACTCCTGCCTTGCTGGATCAGCAGCAGAGGAGCTGCAGCTGCCTGCAGTTGGGCATTTCTCCCAACATCACCCAGAGACCATGGTGGATGTGGACTAGAGCACTGGGGATCCCTGGTCCTGTCTCCACACTTGGAAAGCTGCTTCCCTGAGCAGGATTTTGTGAGTTGGAACAGCAAGGGAGGCTGCTGGATGCCTTCCCTGGAGGAATTAACTCCCCTGGAAGGATTAACTCCTCCATATTCTTCTCTTCTTCCAGGATGAAGCTATCTAAACCTGCCTTGATGCATGGACACCCTGCCATTGTCCCCCTCTTGGGCACCAGATGTCACAACCCATGGAGGACTCATCAGGATCACCGTGGGGTAAATCCTTCCCTTTCCCTTTCTAACCACACATTTTAACCCTCACATGGATGTAAGGGGCTGCAGCTTTGGTCACCACACAAGGGTGAGTGTGTGGCTCACCCACAAGAAGCTTCTCCCCACTTCTCTTGGAGCTTTCCCACTGAACTGCTCATCAAGTTAATCCTGACCAAGATATCCAAGGCTGTGAACTCAGTGAGGAGAGGCCCAGGACTTGTTCTCACAAGCTGGAAGACATCTTGGAGCTGGTTTCCAAACCAACCAGACATCATCTCACTGCTTCACAGACATGAAGCCAAAAAGCAAACTACTAAATCACTTCTGAGTATCCCAGGCCTCAATTCCATCCAGATATGAAACCCAAATCCTGGGGGTTGATTAAAACACTCCAGCCCACAGAAGGCTGAAGCACATCACCAAGAACCACCTCCATGAGCTCCCTGTGGGTCTGAGAGTCCAACCCCCCATGCTGCAGCAGCCTGAAGCTCCCATGGTCCATCTGAGCAGTGGTCCATGTCCCCAGGGTGGGCTCATGGCAGGCATGGAGGACTCCAGGGCTCGTTATGCTACAGCAAATGAAGCCAAGGTGCTGGGCTCTGAGCGCTTGGCTGCTGCAGTCATGCAGTGAGCAGCAGTGACTTGAGCACAGGGCCAAGCCCCACCATGCTCAGATCACCACAAGCCCTCTGAAGTTTGTTAAAGGGGGAATGAATTCCATTTCTTGCTTGAGGCAGGCTCAGAGAAGGTGCAGTGGTGAGAGCAGGGTGCTGAGGAAGGAGGCAGCCTTGGGTGGCACTCACCTGTCTTGGATGAGTTGTCAGGGGCTGTGATCTCCACAATCAGGTTCTCCAGGAGGGTCCCTCTGTGACCAACCTCCTCCACTTGGGCCCCCTTCCCTTTCCACTCCTCCAGGAGATCCTGGCCATGGAATCATAGAATCACAGAATGGTTTGGGCTGGAAGGGACCTTTCACAGTCCTCTAGACCAACCTTCCTTGTCTAGCAAGGGGAAACCCTCAGAAATGAGCATCTTTGGGCCTCCCACTCCCAAACTACACCCAGGGCAGGTGGAGGAAGGAAGGGAAACCAGGGAGTGTTCAAGAGAACCTTCACACTGCTTGCCAGGGACCTTTGGATGCACACACAGCATGGGCTGCAGCCCAGCAGCAAGTAGAGGGGAGCCCTAAGATTCCTGAGACCATAGAGGGGAGCCTGGAATTCCTGAGACCACAAAGGGAATCTCAGGATTCCCAAGACCATAAAGGGATCATAAAAGGGGAGCCCAGGATTCCCAAGACTGTAAAGGAGAGCACCTGGGATTCCCAAGAGCATTAAACACCTCCCAAAACTCTGCTTCCTGGGATTCACTCCACATTCCAGCATTTCCACACCAGCTGCCAGCTTTCCCGGTCTGGTTCCAGCTCCCTGTGCCCACCTGGATCTGCTGCCTGCGCTGCTGCAGCTCTTGGGTGCCCAGGGAGGTCTCAGCAGGTGGCATTTTGCCTTCAGTTTCCCTCAGCCACTTCCTCAGGGCCCCGACCAGCTTCCGAAACTCATCCAGTTGCTGCTGGCAGGAGGATGCATCTTTTTCTCTGGGAGTGAAAGGATTTGGGAGAGTCAGAGCTCGTGCTTTGCCTCCCAATTACCCCCCTGAATGTGGCCCACTTGTGTCTCCAGGAGCTCTCCTTTTTCACTCTTCTCACTGCATGTTGCTTAGGAACAGCTCGAGTGGTGCCAGCCAAAGCGGGGTGCATGTCCCAGCCTGCCCCTCCCTGCTGCCCACCCCCCCACACACATCCAGTGGCACTTTTGAGGCCACCCCAGCACCACTGTGATAGTCAACAGCCATGGAACCACCACCACCACGCTGCACTGGGCTTTGTCCCTGGGGAAGCAAAGCTTTTTTTTGGGAAGACTGAGCTCATTCATGCTGGCCCCAGCCAGCTGCAGCCTAGAGGAGACCAGGCTGGGTCCCCCCACAGCTCACATCTATTCAAACCCAT
The DNA here is from genome assembly GCF_027791375.1 of Indicator indicator. NCBI lineage: Eukaryota > Metazoa > Chordata > Aves > Piciformes > Indicatoridae > Indicator > Indicator indicator. The sequence goes on along the minus strand of NC_072042.1, from coordinate 5,486,860 downwards.
CCCAAAGGAACAAGGCAGCCCCCAAATGGGAGCCACCAACCCCTCTGGCTCATGCTCCCTGGCTGCAGCTGGGAGCAGCCTGCACGAGGCCAGCCAGGGGCAGCTCTCTGAGCGGTGCTGAGTTCCTGGGGACTGTGATGGGACTCATCTGCTTGTCCCCATCACATCCCCTCTGTTCAACTGGGAGTTTGGAGGTACAGCCTGGGAGGTGTGACCCCCTCGCAGGGACACAGTTGAGCTCTCAGAATCAGAGAGGTTTGGGTTGGGAGGGACCTTTAGAGGTCATCCAGTCTAACCCCCTGCAGCCAGCAGGGACATCCCCAACCAGAGCAGGTTGCTCACAGCCCCAGACAACCTGACCTGCAATGGTGTCAGGGATGGGACATCTCCCATCTCTCTGGGCTGCCTGGGCGAGGGTCTCACCATCCTCAGTGTCAAGCATTTCTCCCTTCTCTCCAGCCTGAATCTCCCTCTTCTAGTTCAGACCCTCCTTGTCCCCAGCTATCTTATCCTATCTTTAAGTCCTGAAAGGCCACCAGAAGGTCTCCCTGGAGCTTTCTCTTCTCCAGGCTGAACAAGCCCAACTCTCTCAGCCTGATCTTACAGCAGAGGGCTTCCATTATTGTAACCCTCATTTTCTGTGTCCCTGCTCAGGCTGCCATGGCCAGTTTGAGCTCAAGCTCCTGCTGCAGCTCCCCTTTGTCCCCAGTCATAAGGAGGATCTGGGGACAGGCTGCTCTGCTGTGTCACCTCCTGGAGAGCACACGGCTGGGGCAGGCTCCTGCTCCTGCTCTCCTCCAGCAAAGATGCTGTGTGCTGGAGGAGCTGTGGCTGCCCACGCGCTGGGAAAGGCAGGATCCAGGCCTGGCAGCTCCAGGAATGCTTCACAACGCCCCCAGCAAAGGCTTTTTATAAAGCGTCAGCTGCAGCGAGCTGCCTCTGCTGGGCTGGCAGGAGGCAGGCAGGAAGGGTTCACTCCTGCCCCCCACCACGGAAAGGAGATCTCCACAGGGCCCTGATCTGACTCAGAAGCCACCCCCAAACTCATCTCATCATTTCCAGTGGGGGTGGGGAGGCACTGGTACAGGTTGCCCAGGAGGTTGTGGCTGCCCCCTCCCAGGAGGTGTTTTCAAGGCCAGGCTGGATGAGGCCTTGAGCAGCCTGGGCTGGTGGGAGGTGTCCCTGCCCATGGCAGGGGGTTGGAGCTGGATGATCTTGAAGGTCCCTTCCAACCCAAACCATTTTATGATCTATGAATCTCTCCAGGGAGAAGCAGGGGCCCTGGCACTCACCTCTCTTTTGCCACCTTCTGCAGCTGCAGGAAGTCTTTCTTCAGGCTCTGCAGCTTCTCCTGATGCTGGGAAGTGCTGGAAGCAAAGCCACAGGAGCCCAGCTCTGCAGCCAGGTGCTCCAGGGTAGTCAGATCCTCCTGGTGCTGCTTCATCTCCAAGTTCAGCTCCTGCCAAGACCAAAGGGTGATGCTGACCCCACCAGCAGACTGGGGCAGAGGGGATGAACTGGACAGTCCTGGCATGCTGGAGAGACCCTCCATGGGCAGCACCATGAATGGCACCAGCACCAAACTGAGTGACCATGGCTCAGTCCCACCTGCTGCTCCAACTCTGGCTCAGCAAATACCTTAAGCAGCTGCCAGACCAAGTCCTACCACCCCTGGTGCTGCTGTAAGGCCATGCAGTGAAGGGGATGGTGGACTCCAGACCAAGCCAAATCAACCCCCCCCAGCACAAGTGTCTGGTTCCATGCCAGCTTAGAGCATTCCTGAGGCTGTGGCCAAACCAAGCAGGGCACTTGTAGGAAAGCAGGAGGAGGAATCCTGTGCAGCCATGACTGACCACCACAGCATCTCTGAGGCCTTTGTCACATCCTGCACTGCTCCTCCTGCCAGCAGGGTGCTGCTCTATGAACCCCACGGAGATTTGACTGCTGAAACTTTGCTATATTTGGTCTGGGCCCACAGAGCCTGGCAGGAGATCCCTTCCAACCCCCAGCCTGGCTCCAGGGAGATGCCACCACACTCCCCACTGCTGGCAACAACCTCAGCTGCCCCAGGACCAGTCCTGCTGATCCTGCTAGCCTGGGTGTGAACTGAGGGCTGTTCCCCAGGACAAACCACTCCAGAAGAGCCCTGCTCCAGAAGCCCAAAGCAGCTGGAGGCCTCTTCCCTGCCCCTCACCTGGATGTGCTGGGAGAAGGCAGCGATGTCCCTGTCAGGCTGATTGCCCGAGGCCAGCAGCCGCCCTCTGCTCTCCGTGAACTGCTGCAGCTTCTCTGAGAGCTGCTCATAGTGCTCCACCTTGGGGAGGAGACCCTTCAGAGCGTCCTCCCTGGCCTGCTGCTGCTGGCACAGCCTGCCAAAATGCTCTGTCACCTCTGCCAGCTTGCCCTGCAGGGCAGAGGCCGTGGGGCTGTCGGCCGCCTCCATGAACCGCGTCACCATCTCCCGGGTGGCCTCCAGGCAGCTCTTCTGCCTGGCGATGTCCTGCTTCAGCTTCTGTGGGGAGCACACAGACAAAGAGCTGCTCCTGAGCAAAACTGAACTGGTGTGAGGAGGCTGGGCCACCCCTGGGAACCCCCAGGAAAATCAGAGTTGGGCAAGAATGGTTTTTATCCCAGTTTTCCTTTCTCATCTCCCCAACCTGCTCTGCCTTTCCCTGGTGTCTGCTTTCCAAGCCCTCCTTGTTAGCAAAGCAGAATCATGGGATGGCAGGAGTTGGAAGGGACCTCTGGAGATCATGCAATCCAACCCCCCCTGCCACAGCAGGCTCACCCACAGCAGCTTGCCCAGGATCACAATGGCTGGGAGTTCTGGAAGCTCTCCAGAGAAGGAGACTCCACAACCTCTCTGGGCAGCCTGCTCCAGGCCTCCAGAACCCTCACATCAAAGAAGGTTTTCCTTAAGTTCAAGAGAAACCTCCTGGGTTCCAGTTTGTGCCCATTGTCCCTTGTCCTGTCACTGGGCACAGCTGGAAAGAGTCTGGCCTCACCCTCTTGCCCCCCACCCTTTAGCTCTTGCTGAGCATTGATCAGATCCCCTCTGGGGCTGCTCTTCCCCAGGCTCAACACCCTCAGGGCTCTCAGCCTTTCCTCCTTACAGAGATGCTCCAGGCCCCTCAGCATCTTTGAGCCTCTCCTGGACCATCTCCAGCAGTTCCCTCTCCTTCCTGAACTGGGGAGCCCAGATCTGGACACAACACTCCAGGTGTGGCCTGACCAGGGCAGAGCAGAGGGACAGGAGAACCTCCTTTGACCTGCTGGCCAGTACCCAAAGAAAGGACCCTTCCAACAGGTCCACGCCCAAGGTAATTAAGGAGAGGTTCTCATCTTTCTTCTTAAGGTTTTTTGGTGCTTTCAGAAGCTTTGTAGCAGCCCCCCAGCAGCTGCCTGCATGGCTCAGGTCCTGCAGACAGGCGTGGCCGAGGTGGGGAGCCCAGGGAGCAGCCTTACCGTGCTGGTGGCAAGAGAGTCTTGGATGGAGCTGGAGGAGAGTGTGGCTGGTTGCTCTCTCTCCAGGTTCTTCTCAATCTCAGCCACTGACTGGAGGAGGCTCTCCAGGCTCTCCTGGACACTCTGAGACTGGGCAATGGATTTCTGCAGCAGGTCTGAGCGTTCAGCCATCTGCTGGGAGAGGCTCTGGAAGCGGCTCACGATGGCATCTGCAGAGTCCAGCACAAAGGAGAATCAGTGGCAGAGAGCTTCTCACCTGCTGCTCAGAGAGCACCAAGGGTCACACCCTTGGCTCCTGCCAAGCTCTCACTGAGGACAAATCCCTGTCCCCAAACTCAGCAGCATGACAGGGGACACACAAATGGCCAAACTGCATCACAGCCCTCCCCGTGGGCAAGCACAAGCCCTGAATCACAGAATCATTATGGCTGGAAGAGACCTCTAAGGTCATCCAGTCCAACCATCAACCCAACACCACCAGGGCCACTAAACCATGTCCCCAAGTGTCCTGCTACTGCTTTGCTCTGTACCTGTTGTCTCCTGGATGTGCCCATGGTCTGGAGCTGGCTCCCCTTGGATCTCCAGCAGGGACCGAGCTGCTTTCTGGAGCTTCTCCACTGATACCTGATGCTCAGCAAGGTCTCCATGCAGCTGCTGCTTTGATGCAAGACAAAACAAAATCAGTGGTGGTTCCCTGCACCCACAGGATGCTCAGGGCTCCAGTGCAACCCTGCTGAGGGATTCTGTTCATTGATCCCCAAATCAGTAATAAAAATTTTAACGTGGGAGGGAAGGGCCAACCCCTGCTGCAGGCAGAGCTGGGTCAGAGGGCCTGGGCAGTCCCAGTGTCCTCCTCATGGAGTGTCCCACCAGAATGTCTCCTTGGGCAGCTCATGGCCACAGTCCCTGCTCCTTGCTCTGAGCATCTCTCAGAAGTGTTTGGCTCCACCTGATGTGCAGCACTGGGACCTGCTGAGGTCCAGCACTCAACCAGCCAAACCCCCAAACAGACCAAGCCTCTGTCCTGCTGCTGAGCTCAGAGCAGCGACCAAATTCCCACAGAGGCTCCAATGCACCCCAGGAGAACACCCAAGGACCCTGTACCTTAGCACTGGCCAGCTGCTGCTGCAGAACAGCTGGATCTGAAGACACTGCCTCCGAGAGCAGTTTCCCAACAGCAGCTTCACTTCCCTGCAGCCAGGTCCTGAGCGACTCTGCCACCTCCTGGAACTGCTGGTAGTGATCCAGCAAAGTGTTCAGGTGGGAGCCAAGCTTGGTGCACTGCAAAGGAGCAACCAGACGTAAGGGGAGGATGCACACAAGGCACAGAGCAGCCTGGCACTGCTGGAGAACACACAGAAACCAGCAAAAACCAGGAAAAATGGAACCCCACAGCCTTGTCAGGTGTGTTAAAGGAAGCACAGGAGGCAACATGCAGACCAGCACCAAGACTGAGGGATGTTACTCCTACCCTGAAGAAGATATCCTTGTCCTACATAGAATGGTAGGGGTTGGAAGGGACCTCTGGAGATCATCCAGCCCAACCCCCCTGCCAGAGCAGGGTCAGCTAGGGCAGGTCACACAGGAACACATCCAGGTGGGTTTGGAAAGTCTCCAGAGAAGGAGACTCCACAGACCCTCTGGGCAGCCTGCTCCAGGCCTCCAGCACCCTCACAGCAATGAAGTTTCTCCTCATGTTGAGGTGGAACTTGCTGGGTTCCAGCTTGTGCCCACTGCCCCTCACCCTATCACTGGGCACCACTGAGAAGAGCCTGGCCCCTTCTTGACCCCCATCCTTTGGATATCTGGAAACACTGAGCAGATCCCCTCTGGGGCTGCTCTTCTCCAGGCTCCACAGCCTCAGGGCTCTCAGCCTCTCCTCACCACACAGATGTTCCAGTGCCTTAATCATCCTTGTAGCCTCTGTTGGACTCTCTCCAGCAGCTCTCCCTCTCCCTCTTGAACTGGGGAGCCCAGAACTGGACACCATACTCCAGATGTGCCCTCGCCAGGGCAGACCACAGCGGGAGGAGAATCTGCCTTGCCCTGCTGCCCACACTTCTCTCGATGCAGCCCACAACCCCCACGGATGCTACCAGTCCAGCCAGCCCCCTGAGATGTTCTATATGCACAGGAGGACAACAGCAGCCAGGGCTCCCCTCCCAGCCCTGGCAGAGCCCTTCCCATACCTTGGAGTGCAGCTTGGTGTATCTCTGCGTCGCATCCTCCAGCTTGCTCCTGACCAGGCTGCCAGGCCGGGAGCCTGCGTCCCCCGCGGCTCCCTGCACATCCAGCACCTTCTGCCCCGACATGGTGACGAAGCGCAGGTCTCCCTTGTGGGAGATGACATCCTCTGAGAAGCTGCCCTGCCGCAGGAGCAGCTGCTGGAGGGCTGCAGGCTCACTGCCCCCCTGGCACATCCCCTCCAGGTCCTGCTCCGCTTGCTTCAGCCAAGCCTCAAACTCTCCGTGGTCCTGCAGGAACTTGTGGAGCTCATCCCGCAGGACCTGCACCTGCTTCAGCCTCTCCTCTGCCTGGCCCAGGGCGGCTGAGTACTGCTCCTTCAGCCCTGCCAGCCTGCCCTGCAGCCCCTGCCGCTGCTCCCCTGCCAGGCTCTGGCCCTGCCTATCCAGGAAAGCCTGCGCTGACTGTGTGGCCAGGATGATGTCCTGCTGCTGGGACAGCAGCTCCTGGTGCTGGGCCTGGAAAAAAAAAAAAAGAGGATGGTGAATACAGGTGAGGATGTGCTTGTGACAGAGATGCCCACCAGCAGCTGTGTGGCCCAGCTTCTGCACCCTTCCTACAGCACTGCCAAGGTGGGGGACACCCCAAGGCTGGGACAGGCAGGAGAGGAAGCCCTTCTCTGACCATCATGGGAAGCTTCTCTCCTTACCCTGACTGCACCGTGCCATGGCAGCCACCCAGCCACCAACACAGAGGATGTGTCCTCCAGGAAGCCAGGCAGGGACTTCTCCTATATGGAAAATCCCTCTGAATGTTTCAGAGGCCAGATCCAAGTCGTTTGGGGATCTTCTCCATGCTTACCAATATCTAAAGGGTGGGGGGCAAGAGGATGGGGCCAGAATCTTTTCAGTGGTGCCCAGGGATAGGACAAGGGGCAAGGGGCACAAACTGGAACCCAGGAGGTTCCATCTCAACAGGAAGAAAAACTTTGGTGTGAGAATGCTGGAGCAGGCTGCCCAGAGAGGTTGTGCAGTCTCCTTGTGTGGAGAGCTTCCAATCCCCCCTGGCCATTGTGGTCCTGGGCAAGCTGCTGTGGGTGCCCTGCTTGAGGAGAGGGGTTGGCCTGGATGATCTCCAGAGGTCCCTTCCACCCCTCCCCTGCTGGGATGCTGTAACACCACATCCAGCAGCCAGGCTCAGTGCATAAGGCAGAAAGCTTTGAGAAGGACAAGGTGCTGCTCCTGACCTTCAGCCTCTCATACTCCTCATCCAGGCTCTCTGCAGCACTCTCTGCTCCCACAGTGTGGCTGTCAGGGACATCCTGAGCGCCTGTCCCTGCTCGTGTCCCTGGGGCTCTCCCGATGGGATGTGGTCTGTACTCTGGGAGCTCTCCCTTCTGCTCCAGGGATGCCACCCAGTTCAAGAGGGAATCAATTTTGTTGCTGTTCTCCTCCAGCTCCTTGGCAGCTTTCACCTGCAAGCAGAAAGGCTCCAGATCAGAACCACTCATTTTATGCGCGTTCAGCAAAGGGCTGCAAAGGGGAGGGAGTCAATAAGCAACAGAAACAACCAACCCCAAACAGTTTTCCAGCCCCAGCAAACACCTGAGACACTCACAGACCTTCAGACCACATTGTGGCTCTCTGAAAGGGGGAAAGGTGCAAAGAAGCTGGGAATGAAAAACTCAGCCTCTGCTCTGCTGCCTGCCTCACCCTGACACAACCTTGGGACTGCACCTCGAAGGGCTGGGACTCCACACAGGCTTTCAGCACCAGCATGTGGAGGTGCTTAGTGCTCACACTCCCACTGAAGGCCAGCCCAAAGGCAGAGCCAGGTGTGTTCTGCTCCCCCATTTCCTGCTTTAGCACAGGGCCAGGACCAGATGATCTCCAGAAGTCCTTTCCAACCCCCACCGTGCTGGGATTCTGGGATTCCTCCACAACCAGCTCAAGGGTGGCTGCAGCTCTCAGGAGGGGACACAGCATCAGTGTCCCACCTCACCCAGGGGACAACAGAACAGCAAATCTCTTTACACCACATCACCCAGCTGAATACCAGGGCCTTGAGTGAACCTGGTATTCTCACCTGAACCACCAGCCTTGACTGGACCTCAGTATCCACCCCAAGCAGCCCCCTGGGGCTGCAGCTCTTCACACATTACCTTTTCAGTCTCCTGCTGCACTGCAGCACTCACAGCATCCTCCAGCTCCTTCTGGGCCACCTCTGTCCTCTCCTGCAAGGACTGGTACTGCTCCTTGGCACGCTGGAGCTTCTCCTGCAGTGCTGCCAGCTCACCAGGCTCCATCTTGGCCTTGTTCTCCTCCAGAAACTCCTCTGTACTCTTGAGGAGGCTGGCGAAGGAGGCAGCTCGGCTCTGCATGTTCTTCTGCAGCTCCTGGGCAGAGGATGCTGTAAGGCTCTGTGCACTCCCCCAAACCTCTGCCCCTCCCAGCCCACCCCCTGGTGTTTTAAGGCACTGACCTTCACATCACTTTGCCTCTGCTGCAGGGTGGACAGGTCCCCTTGGCTGGCTGCTCTCTGCTGCTCTGCCAAGGTGTCCTCTGCCTGGCAGAGCCAGCGGCTGAGCTCCCCCAGGCTCTGTGCCCGGGCTGCCTGCTGCTCCTGCAGCGTCTGCGGGCAGAGGGAAGGGGAGAGGGGAGAGTTAGAACCAGTGCTGCACCTCCAGGCACACACATGGCTGAAAGGCAAGGTGAGAGGTTACAGCTGCAGCATCTCCTTGAAGAGGAGGATGCAGCACAGAAACAGTTTTGGCAGCTCTCCAGGTGCTCCCTTCTCCCCTCCCAGGCTCTCTGGCTGCAGGAATGGGGCTGGGGTGCTGAGTCCTGGCCAAGCAGAAGATGCTCCCTGCAGGTTTGCCACCATCCCAGCAGGTTTCTCTGTGAGAAGCCTGCTGAGCTGCAGGGCCTGCACGCCCTACCAGGAGAGCTCAGCTCAGTTTCTGTGCCTTGCAAAGCTTAAAACAGCAACAGAAACTCCTCTGAAGAGAGGTGACAACAACCTGAGGTCAGGGCAGCAGCACCACGGAGCCCCCAGACAACCTAAAGAGGTTGGGCTTTGACTCCTGGTGTTGGAGAGGGAACCCAGGAGAGAGACAAAGGTTTCTGTAGCTGATCCAGCTCCTCCTTTTTGCTGCCAGAGCACAACACAGAAGCACCACTTTGAGCAATTGAGCATGATGTGACCTGAGAGTCCCTGCAAGGTTCCTGCTCCCCTTTCCCAGGGGGAGATAAAGGGCTTGAGTTTTTTTTTGGTTTTTTTTGAGTTTCCCTGGACATTTCAGCAAGGTGATGTTGAAACTTGTGCTTGTTTCTCCCAAGTCATAAGATAAAAAAACCAAAACAACAACAGAAGCAAAATTGCAAGAGCCTTCCTAAGAGCTCTTCAGCTGCAAAGCGAGTTCCTCCTGGGTTAGGATGGACAATCTGAAAAGGCAAAGCAAACTGGTTAATAACCACACAAACACACACACACACTCCAGAGAGGACAGGCAAGAGTTAACAGGCAGCAATTGTTAATCAAAACCACACTAAGCCCTGTCCTGACTAAGAGGATCCACGCAGTGATGAGTGCTGCAGCCACACAGCAGAGAGGTGGACTTGGGGTGATTCAGCCTGGAGAAGAGAAGGCTCCAGGGGGACCTGAGAGCAGCCTTCCAGTCCCTGAGAGGGACCTACAAGAAAGCTGGGGAGGGACTTTTGACAAGGGCTTGTAGTGACAGGACAAGGGGGAATGGATTGAGGCTTGAGGAGGGGAGATTGAGACTGGAGATTAGGAAGAAATTCTTTGCAGTGAGGGTGGGGAGACACTGGCCCAGGCTGCCCAGGGAGGATGTGGATGTCCCCTCCCTGGAGGTGTTCAGGGCCAGGCTGGATGAGGCCTTGAGCAACCTGAGCTGGTGGGAGGTGTCCCTGCCCATGGCAGGGGCTTGGAACTGGATGAGCTTTCAGGTCCCTTCCAAGCCAACCTATTCTGTTATTCTGTGATTGTATGACTTGGTTTTTGCAGCTGCATCATCAGCTGCTTCTCTGGGACAGCAAAACCTGAGTTGTGCAGTGGAAATTCCACCTCAGCATGAGGAAGAACTCTATTACTGTGAGGGTGACAGAGCCCTGGAGCAGGCTGCCCAGGGAGGTTGTGAAATCTCCTTCTCCAGAGGTCTTCAACACCTGCCTGGATGTGTTCCTGTGTGACCTGTCCTAAGTGGTCCTGCTTTGCAGGGGAGTTGGACTTGGTGGTCTCTGGAGGTTCCTAACATTCTCCGATTGGAGATTAGGAACAATTTCTCTGCTGCAAGAGTGGTCAGGGATTGGAACAGGCTGCCCAGGGAGGTGGTGGAGTTACCATGCCTGGAGGGGTTCAAGAAACCTGCAGCCATGGCACTTGGGGACATGGTTTGATGGCCATGGTGGGGTTGGGTTGATGGTTGGACTGGATGACCTTAGAGGCCTTTTCCAACCACAGCAGCTCTGGGATTAAAACTGCCAGGTGCCTGTGGTGGTCCCTCTGCACTGGGATTTGCTGGTGGCCTTAGAGGGACCAAGGGTTATTCCCAAAGTGACTCAATGTCTACCAGAGCACCACTGAGGTGCACTACCCAGAGCTCAGCAGGGCTCTGGTTTTGGGGAGGGAAGGGACTTTCCACCTGGGAAGTGAGATGGTAGGAAGAAGACAGACTTTAGATGTGCAATGAGAAGTCATCAGCTGTGAGTGGCATGCAGCTGGAATCCCAGCCAGGAGGTGTGGTGGTCGGGAAGCACTTCAGCCAGCAAACTGCAGCCAGCAGCAGAGGGCTCACAACCTTCACCTGATCTGTCTGCTCCACTTGCTGGAGACAGACCTGCAGGACCTGCAGCCGAGCTGTCACCCGCTCTGAGAGGTCACAGAAAGCCTTCTGCAGCTCATTCAGCAACCTCAGCAGCTGCCTGCTCTGCTGAGGGGTCAAGTCCTGGGCATGTTCTGAGATGAGGACTTGGATGTCGAAGGCAGTGGCGTCCAGCTGAGACTTGGTGTTGGCCAGAGGCTCTTTCAGCTCCTAGGAAGGAGAGGAGAAGACCTGTCAGGCACAAGGATGGGTGCTCCAAACAAGAGCTTTGGCACCAGAATGATGAATTCCAGAAAGCCCAAATGCATCCAGAAGCACCCTCAGCATTGAGGTGACAGCATCTCACCAGGGCAATTATCCAACTCTCCTCCAGCACCTCACCAAGAGGCTCCTTGGACCATGCATGCAGGGTCTGAAGATGACCCCGGCCCAGAGCTATCAGCAGCTCCATCCAGTTCAGCTCTCAAAGCCTCCAATCCCCTGACTTCAATGCCAAAGGTGCTACCAGCAAACAGGAGATGCTGATTCTATGAACTGACCAAATCCTGAGAGATGGATAAATGTTCCTGGGCTCCTCATAGAGTTGATGGAGAGAGGCTGCCCAGAGAGGTGGTGGAGCCTCCATCTCTGGAGTCATTCCAAATCTGCCTGGCCACCACCCTCTGCAACCTGCTCTAGGTGAAGCTGCTCTGGCCAGGGGGTTGGACTCAGTGATCTCTAGTCCCTTCCAAGCCCTGTCATTGTGGGACTCTATGAAAGCAGGGCAGATGTGATGGAGGAAGCTCTCAGAGCCCCCATGGAGCAAGCAGCTCTCTCCACAACACCTCAGAGCCTGGTGGGGATCCTTCCCAGCTGCCCAGCCCTCTCCACACAGCTGGCACTGGAGCATGTTCCTCCAGCAGCCAGAGCAGATGCTTTGTGCACTGCGCTAACAAAGGACTTTGGAGCGAGTACAAGATCGTTGCTCCTGCTGCAACAAAGGATCAAGGCAACCCCTTGGCATGCTCCAGGAAGGAAAGCAGGATTAAAAGCTTCTCCTCCATGCAGAGAACAGCAGCTCCATCAGCCAGGAGGATTGGGGGCATTGCCATGGTTACCTTGTAGCGTTGCAGGCAGCGACTCAAGCTGCTGGCGTCGGGCGCGGGGTGGGAATCGGAGTCCAGGGACCCAGCGGTGCCAGAGACCCAACCCAGCAGCTCCTGGAGTTTATCCTGGAGAGCTTCATGGTGTGCCAAGATTTTAGCCTTAAAAAAAAACCCAAAAAACAGAAAAGGCAGCATTAAAAGAAGGAGCAGAGCACTCCAAGGAGCATGTTGGGATGCTCTGGGGGACAGTGTGAGGACGGTTCCCAGCTCTACCTTTTCAGTTTCTGCTGCCCCACGAAGGTTTTGCAGCCTGGACTCCAGGACATCACTTGCAGAACTCAGAGACTTCTGGAGGTTCTTGGCATCCTTCTCCAAAGCCTTCAGTAATTGCTCAGGGACTTCTTCGGGGGGGTTGGCCACGATCCACTTCACGGCATCCAACTCCTGATTCACTGGGAAGCTCAGCTCCTGCAGCTCAGCTCCCAGGGCCTGAGGCAAGACAGCATCGTTGTGACTCCATCCTCCCACTGCCAAAGCTGAGGAAAGCTTTTGGAGCCCCAGCTCCCAACACTGTGTCTGTCTGCTAGAACAATTCATCACCATCCTCCAGCCCTGCTCAGCTGCCAGCACTCTCCTGGCTGTCTGCAGGCTGTAAAATTCATTTCAGCCAAGCTTAGGTTATTGTCTAAGCAGGGAGGAGAAGGTGAGCCAGAGGCAGTGCCAGAGCAGGAGGGATGGGGTCTGCAGAGCAGTGCCTCTTAAACCTGAGACTGCCCCCCCTGGATGGCTTGCAGGAGGGGGGAAGAGGTACAGGGGCTGTGCATGAATCACAGAAACAGAGTGGTAGGGGTCAGAAGGGACCTCTGGAGGTCATCCAACCCAAGCCCCCTGCTCCAGCAGGGCACCCACAGAAGCTTGACAATGTCCAGATGGGTTTGGAATCTCTCCAGAGAAGGAGACTCCACAATCTCTCTGGGCAGCCTGCTCCAAGAGCTTCATGGCTCCTTAGGTTTAATGTCAAACTTCCTGGGTTCCAGTTTGTGTCCTTTGCCTTTATTCTATCACTGGAGACCACTGAGAAGAGCCCAGCCCCACCCCCTCTTGTCCCCAACTCTTTAGGTGTTGCTGAGCATTGCTCAGATCCCCTCTGGGGCTGCTCTGCAACACCCCCAGGGCTCTCAGCCTTTGCTCCTCACAGAGATGCCCCAGGCCCCTCAGCACCTTTTTAGCCTTTGCTGGACTCTCTCCAGCAGTTCCCTGTCTCTTGACCTGGGGAACCCAGAACTGGACACAATACTCCATGAGTGGCCTGACCAGCACAGAGTAGCAGGGCAGGAGAACCTCCCTTGACCACAGTGGGGAGGGGAGGGATGAGCTCTGCCCTGCCCAACAGCAGCCTGGGACAGCCTGGCTCACCTCTGCCTGGTGCAGCAGGTCCTGCAGACCTGCCAGGTTCTGCTCCACAGGCTGCACCCTTTTGATCCTCATCTCAATGTCTCGCAGCATGGAGAGATAGGAGACCAGCTTCTCATCGTGCTCCAGGCACAGCTTCTTGCTGAACACAATCTACAGAGCCAAAGAGCAAGCCCAGACCCCAGCTTTAGACAGAAAACAAAAGGATTCCACAGGATTCTGTTTTGTTTCCAAGACAAAATCTGTTCCTAGCATTCCATTTCAGGGACTTTCCACTCACCAGCCTTATCTCCAAGATTTACTACAGGAAAAACAAAACAACACCCAGCTCCTTTTTTTTTTCCCCCCAACATCAGGTCAGAAATGGCAGCAGACCTCTGGGCTTACAAGAGAAGTGCCAAAAAAAACCCCCAAAGCTCTACTTCTGAGTCACTTAGAAACAATGCTCCAGCAGAAAGAAGCCACAACTAAGGCTTGAGAGTGTTTGCAGCCAAACATCCCTGGATCCCAAATCCTTCCCAGCTGATACTGCAACACCAAGCTCCAACGCCCACCCCCCAGTCTTCTGGTTGTCCTCTGTGATGAGGACCTTGGACAGATTCAACATCAACCACACATAAAGAGCTCATCAATGGAAAAAAAAAAATAGAGGCTGAACTAGCACAAAGCATCAACTGACCTGGGCTGGCCTGCTGGATTCCCTCGAGGTCTCCAGCAGCTCCCCCTCCACGATCACAGGGAGGAGCAAGCCTCGATCGCCAGCTCCCGGCTGCCTGCTCCTCTCCTGAGGTGCTTCTCCTTGGGGTTTTGGTGGGGCAGGGGCATCTCCTTGGGCTGTGCTGACCTCTTGCTGTGTCTCTTCTGCAAGCTGAAGGACTGAAGAACTTTCCTGCCCTTCTTTGGCTTCCTCTCTGATGATTAATTCATCAGGCAGTTTGCCTGCTGCAGGGCCTGAGGTGGACACATCGCTGATGGTTTGCACCTTCATGTCTTCCTGGGTCATCCTCTCCAGGCTCAATGCCACCAAGGAATCATGACCATTTCTGATCCCTTCTTGAGCTTCTCCTTGTCCTGGGACAAGCTGACCCCCAGCCAGGTTGTCTCTGTCTTTCTCAGAAGTTCTTCTCTTTGTTTTTATATCCCTGCTGCTGCCCTTGATCTTGGTTGAGTCTTGGGCCAAGCCAGCAGTAATTTTGGTGCTCCCTTCATGTTTTGGTTCTGGTGTGCTCAGGACAAACTCCTCTTCCTCCTTCTCTTGCCCTGGAATTTCTTTGGAAACCATGCCAGGAAGGGACTCCTTTTGCACAGAAGGTTTCTCTGGCTGAGTGCTGTCTCCTGGCAACCCAACCTGCTTTGCTCTCTTCTTTTTGCTTTTCTGTTTCTGGGTAGGTTTCAGCTCAGGTCCACTTGGTTTCTCCTGATCAACTGCACCTTCTCCACCCAGTCTGGGGCTTTCTCCTTCAGTGTGTCTGACAGTTCCTGCAAGCTCACCTCCTGCAGGCTTCAGAGGGATGCCAACCTTCAGGGGTTCTCCAGGCTTCATAGGAGTCTTCTCTTGCCCCACAGTAGCAAATTCCCTTGGGGCTGCTGCTGTTCCCTGCTCCAGCCTGCCTGCCTGCTCTCCTTGCTCAGAAGCCACCACTGCACCCTCCTCACCTGCCATGACTCCCTCTGCACTTACAAAACCTTTCCTCCTCCTCCTCCTCCTCTTCTCTTCACTACCCTCTGCACTTGCCAAGTCTTTCCTCCTCCTCTCCTCACCATCCTCTGCACTTACAAAGCCTCTCCCACTACTCCTCTCCTCACCATCCTCTGCACTGGGAAGCACCTCCATGTCCAAGAACTGTTCTTTCTCCATGCCCAATCCCTCTACTTTCTCTGTCTCTCTGTCTCCTTCTTTTCTCTTTGATTCCTTCCCCTCCGCTGCTCCCACCTGGGACCTGCTCTTTGCAGTCTCTCTTTTCACAGCCCTCACCTCCACCATCTCTTCAGGGAGAGTTGTACCCAACTCTGAGGGGTACTCTGGAGTCACTTCAACTTTTGGGGGGGGCTGATGCTTCACACCAACCTCAGAGGTTTCTTGAGGCTTTGATTTCCCTTCTGCTGGTGGCCCTGGGGAGCTCTCAGCAGCAGCACCTCCAGCTGTGTCATAGCTCATGGCTTTGGATGCAGCTTTGTGCTCAGCACCATCAGAGCTCTTGGCAGCCCTGGCAGGGATGATGACATCCTCCTCTTTGGGAGATGTTCTTTCCCTTTTTTCCTGGAAAAGGTGGGGTTTATCTCCTGGGCAGACCTCAGGACCATATTTGGCTTGGGAGATTTGTGCCTCCTGCAGAGCTGCAGCTAATTTTTGGCTAATCAGTTCTTTTCCAACTGCTTCCTTTAAAGTCAATCTTTGCCCACTGCCAGCATCAACAATTCCCCCAGCCCTCATCTGGTTGGAGGCAATGAGTTTGGCCATCTCCTCATCCAGCAGCCCTTCCTCCACAGCAGCCTTCAGGGAGAGCCTCTTGCTGACAGTGCCCTCCACAACCCCTCCGCTGTCTGCCTGAGCCTGCAGCAGGCGCAGGGTGGGCAGGAGGTCCACCTTGCCCAGCCTCACAGCCTCAGCACAGGTCAGCTTCTTCCCTGTCACCTCATCCCTGATGGCTCTGAAGGGATGGACCTCCAGGTACCTCTGGCCAGACTCAATGTCGATTTTACACTTCTTGAGGAACTCTGAGTAGGGCAGGACCATGCAGCTCTCAGGATCTACCATTCCTTCCTTCAGTCCTGAAGATGCCAGAGCCTTCTCCACAACCTGCTTGGGCAGCAAGCCCTCTTTTACTGCTTGAGAGAGGGACAGCCTCTGGCCAGAAGCTGCATCAAAAACACTTCCACTCCCAGCCTGGATTTCTTGCACTTCCCTCTGGAAGTCAGGACTGAGCAGCCCTGCTGACACCGCCTGGGCCAGGGGCAGCCTTTCCTGGGTCTCTGGGTGAACACAGTCCTGCAGGCACACACTTTCAGCTTGCCTCAGCTCATGACACAAATCTTGGTCAATCAAACCATGTTTCATTGCATCCTTCACTGAAAACCTCATTCCAGACCCGTGGTGGATGATTCCCCCAGCAGCAATCTGCTTAGCCAAGAGCTGAAAGGCTTCTTCCTTTTCCAGGAGCCCTTTGGCAACAGACTGGGCAACAGTCAGATCCTGCTTGGTTCTAGGATCCACAACTCCACTGATCTCAGCCTGTAAGCTGAGGAGCTTCTGCCTGGTCACCTCATCAGTATCTTTGCCTTTGGAAGCCTTCTCCAGCTTGACCAGCTCCTTCTGACTTGCTGGCTCTATGAGGCCCAGGTTGGAAGCCAGAGTGACGGAGATTTTTTTGCCACGTTTCAAGTCAACGATGCCTCCAGTAACCACCTGCCCCTCCAAGATCCTCAGGGCTGTTTCCTTGTCCAGAAGGCCAACAGCAGCAGCATCCTTGACAGAGTAGACAAAGTTATTGCCTGGGTCCAGAACGCCACTGATGGCCTTGTCAGCTGTGAGCACCTTCTGGAGAAGGTTCTCATCCATCAGACCCTCTTCAATGACGTCCTCAGTAGTTAGTGATTCACAGGTTTGAGAGTCAAAGAAGCCACTGAACATCTTCATCTTCTCCATCAGCTTCACAGCTGTGTGGCTGGACACCAACCCATGGGCTACTGCTTCATTCAGGAGAAGAGTTTTGCCTGTCTGCTCATGGATTATGCCACCACTTTGGAGCTGTGTCAGCAGCATCTCCAAAGTGTCCTCCTCTTCCTGCTCTGCAGGGGCTGGCAGGGATGTTCCATCCCCACTCTCAGCATCTAACACTGCTTCCCTTTCTCCTTCTTGCACTCCTAGGACACCAGGGGCTGGCAGGGATGTTCCATCCCCACTCTCAGCATCTAACACTGCTTCCCTTTCTCCTTCTTGCACTTCCAGGGCACTTTCAATGTCCTCACTCTGCCACTCTGCTCGCTCAGCCTCTCCAGTTTCAGGGAGCCCAACCTCCTCTCCTCCCACCATGCCATTCTCAACTGTTTCCTTGTTAAGCAAATAAATCTTTCTAACCTTTTCTGTCTCTAGTTCAGGTTCCTCCACCCCCTGAGACCTCTCTGCCATGATTTCCAGTCCCTCTCTCCACTCTGAAGCAGTCACTGTTATGCAGAGCTCACTTTTCACAACCATCTCACTCTCTGATGCTTTCCTCTGATCTTTGATGCTTTCCACTCCATCTACTGCAGTAGGCTTGGATGACTCTTCTGCCTCAGTCATCATCTCCTCTGATTCTCTGAATCCACTACCAAGCTCACCAGGATGTGCTGGCACCAATAGCTGTACCTGATGCTTGTCCTGGCTCGTAGCAGCCACTTGGTCTCTTCCAATCTCAGCATCAGTTTCACTCTTGATCATTCTCTGTTTGCTAGAAATCTGCTCTTGCTCCTCCACAAGCAGGAAGTCTTCTGCATCCTCCAATAAGAGGCTCTCAGGTGCCAACACCACCTCCCCATTCTCCAAGGCAGCTCTAGGTGGTAGGACCTCTTTGCTTAGTTCTTTAGGAGGAGCAAATTGAAGCTCAGGCTGCTCTAAAGCTAAGCCATTGCAAGGTTCACCTTCTGTACCTGCCTTGAGCTTCTCAAAGCCTTCCCTCTCCTCCAACATGTGTGCATAGGATCCATTTTCTTGGCTTTGGATGAGGGCTTTAGTGAGATTGTTCAGCTCTCCATCCACTAAGAGCAGCTTCTGGCCATCCTGGATGTTGATGTAGCTGTGGGTCATCAGGTGGAACATCAGCCCTTCCTCACTGCTCCTTAGCAGAGAGTCACTTTGCTCTTTGGGACCTGGGGGGCCTGGGCCATGCCTGCTGCTGCCTGGAGAGCCAGCAGGCTGCACGCTGCCCATGACATCAGGAATGAGTGTGGACTTCAGCTTCTTTGCCACATCCCTCTCCAAGATGCCATCTTCCACTGCTTTCTTCCAGGACACCACCTGGGTGGTCTCTGGTATAAAGACAGCTTGAAGGAGTTGCCTCTTGCTGAGGATCTTCCCAGCCAGCTCCGCAGTCAGCACTCCCTGCTCCAGAGCATCTGCTACCGGCACAACCTCCCCTGTCTCTGGCCACAGAAGCCCCACAAAGGACCACAAGGATTCCAGGACCACCAATGCCATCCCTGGGGCTACCAGCCCTTTCCTCACAGCCTCATCAATGGGCAGTCTCTGCCCCGTGGTGGGGTCGATGATGCCACCTGTCTGAAGCTGCCTCACGAGGAGCGCTCGAGCCAGGTCCTGGTCAAGCAGATTCTGCCTCATGGCTTCATCCACAGTCAGCCTGTGCCCTGTCCTGGGGTCAACAATGCCACCAGCAAAGAGCTGGGCTTCCAGCAACCTGAGCATGACCTCCCTGTCTATCAGCCCTTCCTGGGCTGCCTGGAAGATGGTGACCTTCCTGCCTGCTCCGGAGCTCAGCACCCCACCTGCCAGCTGCCTGACTGGGAGCAGCCTCAGGCCAGTCTCTTGGTGGAGGATGCATCGGTGCATGAGCTCAGGCAGGCTGAGCTTCTCAGCAGTGTTGGGGTCAATCAGGTCCTTCTCATCCTCCAGGTGAGACAGAAGCCTGGAATAGAGCTGGGGGGGCAGGAGCCTTTCTTGCACCGCTGTCTCCATGCTGATTCTGCCGTGAGGGGCTCTGAAGCCACCTGTGAGGAGCTCAGCTTGAAGAATCTTTAGCCCAACGTCCTCACTGATCCTCCCCTCTTCTATGGCAGCAACGACAGGGAGGAGCTGCCTCCCTTCATGCCTGACTTCTTCCACCTGCTGGAGAGCATCCTTCAGTTCCTGCAGCACCTGGAAGGTCCGGAGATCGATGATGTTTCTCGCCAGACCTTTCTCCAAGGAGACTTTCTCATTGGTCTCTGGAATGACTAAGTCAGATGTGATAACCTGAGCCTCCAAGAGCATGAGGCCAGTGTCCTGATCTACAAGACCTCTCTGCATGGCACCAAAGACAGGGAAGATTTCTACTGTGCCAAGATCGATCACTCCTGCCACTGCTTCGCTGCCCTAGAACAGAGAAAGAAGGAGAAGAATTCAGTCAAAATGGAGCTTTTTCAGCCCTCAGACTGCATGAGTTCCCCCCCAAAAAAAAGTTCTAAAACCCTGAACAGGCTAGAAAAGGGTCCCAAAGTGTTTGAAATGCAACCCCAAAGGCACCACAGCAGGCAGATGGTGCAGCTGCCAGCTTGCACGCTGCCAGCAAGTTCTACTGCTCCTCTAAGTCCATCACCCAGGGCAGCACCGAGCTGCTTCCAACATCCACCAAGAGTAAGGCAGCAAAGCAGCAAGCAGCCAAACCCAGAAGTGCTCCTGATGCTCCACGGACAAACAGAGAGAAGGAGACCACCAAGCACACCAAAAGCCATTCAATGACTCCACTTTCAAAGAGTAAAGACAAACCCAATCCCACCACGGAGAAAAAACACCCCACAGACATCCACTTCAGAGTACCTAAGAACCTCTCCCAGCACAGCTTCCTGCCATGCTTCAAACCCTGCATTTCCCAAGCAGATCTCAAGTGGTGGGAACACCACAGCCCTCCCAGAGCCATGGAGCAGCTCCTCAGCCACACAGCCTGGCCATGCATTAGGGCAGGAGCTCTGCATGCAGGGCAGCTCCCTGAGCACAACCACCTGCCCTGCCTGGCTCCAGCTTGTGCTCTTCAGGCAGGGCAAGAGGAGAAATGCAGGAAGTTGGAGGTCCCAGCATGGGAGCAGTGACAGACTGGGAACAGACCATCTACTGTGGTGTTTCTGGAGGGAATTTTCTCTCCTTCCTGCTATCCCCACAGGCAGGGCAGTAATTAATTACTTAAGTAATTAAGTAAGTAAGTAAAGGCTCTTTGGGTGCTTGGGTTCCTCCCATTCCCACTGGTTGGGTATGAAGGGGACCCAAGCACTGCAAGATTTTTGTGGGGCTAGTGAGGAGGAATTTGAGATTGTGGAATGAATTCCTTTTGCATCCCAACCAACCTCTGAAGGTCTTTTATTGGTGAGTCTAACAGCATGGCTGGCTGGGGGGATTTGAAGCTGTGGCACAGCTTAGTTATGGTATAGTGAAGGATGCAGCCTGCACCACACTGGTCTGCAGACCCCAAACTGCTTTCTGCTGGGGAGATGGAAGTGAACCTGCTGGAAAATCTGCAGACCTCTCACTGCTTTCTGCTGGGGAGATGGAGGTGAACCCCCTGGAAACCTCCCTAAGCTCTCCACCACCATCACCAGGCTGCAACATGCACGTTCGGAGACGAACAAGCCACAGAAAGACAGAGGAGAGAGGGGCTTGGAGGAAAAAAAAAAGAGAGAGAGATCTAGAAGGAGATGGGAGGGAGGAAAAGAAGGAGGTGGAGGGGTAAAAGGCTTTTACTTACCCGAGTTGCAGGGTGTGCCTTGAGCAGTTAAAGACAGAGCCTTATGGAGCAGTTCAGCCGTATCACACACAGTGTAAAGCTTGGTGTTAGCGTCCAGCATGCGACTGTTTGGTTTGCAAAAAGAACCTCCCCCACACACATACACCCAGAGAGGGGGAAGGGGGAGGATGGGGATCCATCCTTTTTCACTTTGGGTTTGGGTTGTTTAAGAAAAAACAACAACAACAAAAAAAAAGCCCTCAGGGGTTAGTTCAAACTCGTAAGCAAGGCTGTCAGTTAATCTTTAAAACACAGTTGACATGAAACACAAACTGTCCAGGGCACACATCATGCTCAATTGAAGCTTTGCAGTTTTGCTCTGGTCAAACATTTCTCTTGTTTTGACAGTTGGGATGGGGGGGGTTTGGGTTTGTTTCTTGGAGTTTGTTTGTTTGTTTGTTTGTTTCCAGCAAGCAAATGTTAAAAAGAGGTTCCTGATGCTCCCTCTACAGTGAAGCAACTGCACCGGGCACAAGAGCCACAGGGATGGGCTGGCAGCTGATGGGGGAGGACAGCAAAAGTCCTGCTGCCAGCTCTGGTTTGCTTTGTTGGGCTCTGTGGAGAGCATGAGTGAAAAGTGGCCCAAGCCTGAGCCCCAAGGTGTGCTCATGCTGCAGCAATCACAGAGTCATTTGGGTTGGAAGAGACCTTTAAGATCATCAGGTCCAACCCTTAGCACTGCACTGCCAAGGTCACCACTAAACCATGGCCCTCAGCACCACATCTCCATGGCCTTGAAACCCCTCCAGGGATGGGGACTCTCCCAATACTGCCCAGGGCAGTACTGGGAGTCCCCATCCCTGGAGGGGTTTCTGGGGAAGAAATTGTTCCTCATGTCCAACTTAAACCTCCCCTGCTGCAACTTGAGGCCCTTTTCTCTTGTCCTGTAATTTCTTCCTTGGGAGAAGAGACCAACCCTCACCTGCCTCCAGCCTCCTTTCAGGCAGTTGTACAGAGCCAGAAGGTCTCCCCTCAGCCTCCTCTTCTCCAGACTATGCAACCCCAGCTCCCTCAGCTGCTCCTCACCAGCCCGGTTCTCCAGACCCTTCCCCAGCTTTGTTGCCCTTCTCTGGACCTGCTCCAGCTCCTCAATGTCCTTCTTGGAGTGAGAACCCAAAAACTGAACACAAACATGAGAACAACCTGGCAAGCCCTAGAGAAGGCTTTTGCTCTAAAGTCATTTTCCTGCCCAGGAGGGAGGAAAAGGAAAATGAATCCTTTCCATGGGCAGGCTGCTCTCAGTTTCACTCCTGGCAGCAGCAGCAAAAGCATCAAAGCTGTGATGTCTTAATGGTGACAGTTTGCTCACCACAAGCTTTCTGCTGCCAGCATGAGGGCTAAAAGGCTCCCAATGGAAAGCATTTGCTGCACTGAGGCACCTGCAATGGTGCTGGAAAGGCCAAGCTGGAGAGAAACACTCAAGGTTTAGGTGAGAGCTGGGCAGGCAGATTCCAAATGAGCAGCCCCCATCCCCTTCTGCCTAGGAGTGGCTTGAGCTGGGCTTCACTCACGGCCCCAAGAGCCAAAACCTTTCGCATGGTCAGATCTGAGCAGGTCGTTGCTTCAGAGTACAGGGAGCCAGCAAGCAAAGAGACAAATAAATCCATTGAGACAGGTACAAACATGTAGAGAACACATACACCTGGCACTGACCAAGACAGAGCCCAGAAGGAGGCACCCTCAGCCCTCCCTACCCAGCAGACCACAGATGGGGACTGATGGGAGCACTGGGAGATGTCAACAGGGTCCAGCTATGGGTGGTGAAGGTCTCCCAGGTCAGCTGAGGGCCTGGTTTGATGCAGTTCCACTGGGGAGAGCAACTTCCCTCAGCCACAGCTGAGGCAAACCCCTCACCAGGCCCTCAGACATGGCAGATGTCCTTCTGCAGGAACCTACCTTCTGGTGTCTCCTCCTGTGCCCAAGAACATTCCTCAGAGGACACAGATGTGCTACCAGGACCCTTCCCAGGACAAAGCTCCATCCTTGCCCACCCACTGTGACCAAGCCAGCCCTTGGGCACAGGGCAGAGCTCTGGTGACAACCATGGCAAAGGACAACCCTTTGACCTGGAGGACTCCTGCTTGGCCACCAGGGAACCAGCCCAGCCTGGATGCTTCCAGTGACACATGGACAGAAGAGAGGAGAGGGTAACCACGTGCAAGTGAGAGAGTGGACAGGCTGGCAGTGGCTGGTGGCCACAAGACACACAACCAAGCAAAACCTTTTTCACAGCCTGAGGAGTGTCCTGAGGCCATGCAGCCCCGGGACTGAGTGGGCAGCAGTACCTTCTGCTCTGCCTCCTGAGCCAGCTGGCTCTGGAGCTGCTGCAGCTGTTCCGTGGAGTCGTTGCACAGCACCTGGTAGGTCTCCTTCAGGGCACCAATCTGAGCAGAAATCTGTTCCTTCTCTGGCTGGGAAAGCCTGCAAGGGGAAGGGGAAATCTCTCAGGCAAAGGGCACAAAGCAGCTCCCAGCTCTGCAGAACCAGAGGATTGGTTTGGTTGGCAAAGCCCTTTGAGATTACCCAGTTCAACCAGTCTCTAACTCTGCTAAGGCTGGGGCTAAGCCATGGCCCTCAGCACCACATCTCTGCCTCTTTGAAACACCTCCAGGGGTGGGATTCAACCACCTCCCTGGGCAGCCTGGGCCAGGCTTTGAGGACCCTTTCAGGGAAGCTTCTTCTAATGCAGACTAACAGGTGCAGGAAAAGGCCAACCCCCCTCCAGGTGTCTTCTTCCCACTCCTTGTCCAGCTCAGCTAAAACCAGCTTGGGCAACTGAGCTCTGACCTGCTCTGATCACATCCCAAATGTCCAGGGCTAGATCCCTGCTGAATATTCTCCCAAGAGCATAAATGACTTGCACATTTCATACAGATAAGAAAGAATCCCACTGCCACCCTCAGCTCATCACTGGTTTTAATGGGAGTCAGGCACTGGAGCCCCTGGACACCAGCCCTAAGGTGTCTCATCTCCCCCTCTGCTCTCCCTGCCTGCCTCCCCCTCAGGTCACACTCACTTGTGGCTGTGTTTTGCTAGGAAGATCTGGGAAGTTTTGATGGCCTCAGAGACCTGCTCCTTCTTGGCAGCCAGCTCCTCATTCAGGGCCTGTCAGGAAAAAAGAACAACCCAGAAGAAATCAAGCAGCTGAATGGAGTCAGCTGTGGGAAAAGAGCAGAGGTTAAAGCAGCTCTGATGGCTGCTCCCAGCTTACCTGCTGCTCCACGATGGACTTCTCGATGTCACCCAGCTCTCTGCTGCCAGCAGCAGCTGTTCTGCCCTGCACACTCTGCTTCAAGCCCAGGGCCCAGCCCAGGAGCTCCTTCACCTTGTCCACGTGCTCCTGCTTCTCCTCCTCCACCACTTTCTGCAAAGAGAGGAGGGAGGAAGATGCCCACATCAAAAGGGACCCAGAAGGACATTGAGGGGCTTGGAGCAATAGAGCTGCTGAAGGGTTTGGAGAACAGGGCTGGGGAGGAGCAGCTGAGGGAGCTGGGGTGTTCAGCCTGGAGAAAAGGAGGCTGAGGGGAGACCTTATGGCTCCCTACAACTCCCTGAAAGGAGGCTGGGGTGAGATGGGATTGGTCTCTTCTCTCAAGGAAGAGGTGATAGGACAAGAGGAAACGGCCTCAAGATGTCCCAGGGGAGGTTTAGGTTGGATATAAGGAACAATTTGTTTCCTGCAAGAGTGGTCAGGCACTGGAACAGGCTGCCCAGGGAGGAGTCTCCATCCCTAGAGCTGTTCCAGGAAGTGCAGATATGGTACCTGGGGACACAGTTTCATGACCATGGTGGCACTGGGCTGACGCTTGGACTCCAATGACCTTAAAGCTCTTTTCCAAGCCAAGTGAGTCTGTGACTTCCAAAGCTAGAGATATTCTCAGGCCATGGAGCAGAACCCTTCTCGGGGGGTGCTGGGAAACAATGCTGCCCATTTTGGCCAGAGCTCAGGACCACACAAGGCCTTTACCTCCTCCTCCTCCAGCCTGCGGAGCGCGTCGCTGATGTACTTGACGTGCTGGGTGGTTAAGGTCACCAGCGCCGTGTAGCGAGTCCTCAGATCCATGAACTGCCATGGGGAAGAGGGGAGGGGGAAGAGGGAACATCAGCCACCACTGCTGGCTCTGGAGGGATGCCTTTCAGAGCAGGTGACATGGATGAACCAACTCTCTCTCTCCTGGGAAAGCACCAAACCCTCCCTCCCCTCCCCGCCCCAGGCACCTCGCTGACCCCCACACAGCATCGATGGAATGCAGCAGGTCTGATGGGGAAGGGTTGTGGCCACACAGGGCATGCTGCACAACACTGGAGTGAAGAGGACACTCTGGTCATGGACACTGGGATGGGTGCTCAGATCTGACGAGAGGGCTACCAGGAGCTTTTCATATCCACACGGAGCAGACAGGACCTGGGGTTGCTAAAAGGTCTCACCCCGAAGTTCCACACGGAGGAACAAGCTGCTCTGGGTATTTACCTCACAGGGGTGGAAGGGCTGAGTTGACCCTGCTGGATTTGACCCAGGGCTTCCCAGTGTAGGTATCTCACACTGGTGCTCAGAGCACTAAGCCATCCTGCCTGGCTGTTGGGAAGAGCAGTGAGGATGGAAAGGGCATTTACACACCAGAGGCACTGCACAGCAGTGCTTTGCTCAGCATCACAGAAGCTGCCCCCTGGCCAATTTCTCCCTGGGGGTGCATGGCCAAGCTCCTACCTCCTGGGTGATGGCATCGGAGGAGGAGAGCATTCGCCGGCGCTTCATGGGCGACTTCTGCTGCGACTCAACGAAGGCTCTGTAGGTCATCAGCTGCAGCTCATAGTCCTGCAGGTGCAACCAGGGGTGGAGAGAGATGGAGCAGGAGAGGCCTCAGCTGTGCTGGGGCCCCAGCAGCATTATCTAGGTGCAGGAAGGGATAGAATCCCAGAATCCCAGCGTGGTGGGGGTTTGGAAGGGATCTCTAGGATCATCCAGGCCAACCCCCCTGCCACGGCAGAGGCACCCACAGCAGCTTGGCCAGGAGCACAATGGCCAGGGAGGGTTGGAAGCTCTCCAGAGAAGGAGACTCCACAACCTCTCTGGGCAGCCTGCTCCAGGCCTCCAGCACCCTCACACCAAAGAATTTTCTCCTCCTGTTCACATGGAACTTCCTGGGTTCTAGTTTGTGCCCATTGCCCCTTGTCCTATCACTGGGCACCACTGAAAAGAGCCCAGCCCCTTGCTCATGACCTCCACCTTTTAGATATTGATCAGCATTGATCAGATTCTCTCTGGGGCTGCTCTTCTCCATGCTCCCAACCCCATGGCTCTCAGCCTTTCCTCCTCACAGAGATGCTCCAGGCCCCTCAGCATCTTTGTAGCCTCTGTTGGACTCTCTCCAGTACTTTCTTGTCTTGAACTGGGGGGGCCCAGAGCTGGACACAACACTCCAGATGTGACAGGAGCCCTACCTTGACAGCAGCTGAGTATTGCTGGGAGAACTTCTGACACTGGTCCAGCTTGGCTTGATTCTTCTCGATTTCTGCAGCCAAAGCCTTCACACAAAATTCAAAGCACAAAGAGTTGTCAGGACAGCTGCTGTGAGTGCTGACCTGGATTGCAGTCCCCATCCCTCCCCTCCTGGGTAAAAAAAAAACCAAACCGAAACATTTCTCCTCTTCAATTTTTTATGCAAGGCCTCATCTTCACCTCAAGCTAAGCAGAGCTTCTCCCAACTACCCAGACACCCAGCTCAGCTCTGCAGCCTCTCCCCCCTCCCACAGCACAGTTCCAAGCTCACGGATGGAAAGACTTCAGGAGAAGAAAGGAAGTGCCAGAGCAGGCAGTGCAGTGCCAGTGCTCTGCAGGCAGCAGGGGTCCTGCCTCACCGTCTGCTGGCTCAGCTGCTCTGACAGCACCCTGCTGTCCTCTGCCTGCCCTGGCTTCATCAGCTCCTGCTGGATGGTGATCTGCTCAATCCACTGGATCAGGGCACCGTGGCACCGCCGGTACTCGCTCAGCACCTCCTGGATGCTCTCCAGCTCCGTGTGGCTAAGAGGAGAACCAAGAAAAATAAGAAGAGGACATAGCAGAGTGCTCAAAGGGCCCAGGAGGCCAACAGCATCCTGGCTTGGATCAGCAGTGGGGTGGGCAGCAGGAGCAGGGCAGGGATTGTCCCCCTGTATTGGGCACTGCTGAGGCCACGCCTGGAATACTGGGGTCAGGTTTGGGCCTCTCACTCCAAGAAGGACATAGAAAAGGGCAATGAAGCTGGGGAAGGGTCTGGGGAACAGGGCTGGGGAGGAGCAGCTGAGGGAACTGGGGTTGTTCAGCCTGCAGAAAAGGAGGCTGAGGGGAGAACCCCCGGCTCTCTACAACTGCCTGAAAGGTTGGAGGCAGGTGGGGGTTGGTCACTTCTCCAAAAGGACAAGCAACAGGACAAGAGGAAACAGCCTCGAGTTGCCCCAGGGGAGGCTTAGGTTGGACATGAGGAACAATTTCTTCCCCAAAAGGGTTGTCAAAGCCTGGCCCAAGCTGCCCAGGGCAGTGTTGGAAGTCCCCATGCCTGGAGGGGTTTCAAAGGCATGGAGATGTGGTGCTGAGGGCCATGGGTCAGTGGTGGATTTGGCAGTGCTGGGGTCATGGCTGGACTCACTGATTTTAGAGGTCTGTCCCAGTCAAAAACTATTGAATGCTTCTATGAACTGCCAGCACAGACCAGAGGGATACCCCAGCCCCCAGCAGGAGCTGTGGGCTAAGCAGGCCGTGGCCAGGTCCCAGCTGAAGCAGGCAGGGGGCTCTCACCGGGTGTCGAGCTGGGCACAGAGGCGCTGCCAGCGGTCCCACAGCTGGCTGCCCTTCTCCTGGTAGCGCTCCAGGTCGATGCTGCGCTCCTGCCTCAGCTGGTACAGCTGCTCCCCCACCACCTTGGCCTTGGCCATCTCCTCCTCCAGTGTGGAGAAGATGGAGCTCTTGTCCTTCACTTCCCCAAGCCACTGCTGCAAAACCAGCAAGAGACAGCAGCAGGTCAGCAGCGTGGAAAGCAAAAGGCAGCTGAGATGTCCTTAGCAGGGAGCTGAGCACCCTCCGAAGGGATTTGTCTTCCTGCAGCCCTTAAGCTGCAGAGCTGGTTGCTAGAGGAGGTGCAAAATGGAGGGGGACACCATCTGCCCAGCTTGCAGCAGGTCAGATTTGCTCAGCCCCTGCCCTGCAGCATCAGAACACAGAGCTGCCAAGATGCTGCCAAGTGCCAGCATCAGGAACAGTGTGGCCAGCAGGACTGGGGCATGGATTTGCCTCCTGTGCTGCCAGCTACAGGGAGGCAAGGAGATGGCAGCTGGTCCAAACTGAGCAGAGAAAGGGAAGGACTCTGCTTGACAAACCCCTAAGTGTTGGCTGGTTTCTGCTTGCTCACCCTGGGAGGGAAGAGCACCAACCTGTAAGGTGGTCCTGTGAGACTGAATGGCTGCCAGGTCAGCTGGCACTGCCTCCTCTTGGCTCAGCTTCACCTCATAGCCTTTGACCAGAGACTCTGCTCCTTGGGTGGCACGAATGATGACATCAACAGTCTTCAACCTGGCAAACCAAATGCAGGCAACACAGTGACAGCCACAGACTGGCACAGGTCCTCTTGATCATCAGGTTGGTTGCACCCTCAGAGGGATGGAGCTCAATTAGGGTCACACAATCCCATGGAACCATAATAAAGGTTGGAAGAGACCTCTGGAGATCATCCAGTCCAACCCCACTGCCAGAGCAGGGTCACCTAGGGCAGGTCACACAGGAACACATCCAGGTGGGTCTTGAAAATCTCCAGAGGAGACTCCACAACCTCTCTGGGCAGCCTGCTCCAGGCCTCCAGCACCCTCACACCAAAGAATTTTCTCCTCCTGTTCACATGGAACTTCCTGGGTTCTAGTTTGTGCCCATTGCTCCTTGCCCTGTCACTGGGCACCACTAAAAAGAGCCCAGCCCCTTCCTCATGACCTTCACCCTTTAGATATTGATCAGCATTGATCAGATCCCCTCTGGGGCTGCTCTTCTCCATGCTCCCAGCCTCAGGGTTCTCAGCCTTTCCTCCTCACAGAGATGCTCCAGGCCCCTCAGCATCTTTATGGCCTCTGTTGGACTCTCTCCAGCACTTGTCTCAAACTCAGGGGTCCCAGAGCTGGACACAACACTCCAGATGTGACAGGAGCCTCTGGAGATCATCCAGTCCAAACCTCCCACCAAAGCAAGGCCACCCAGAGTGGGTTGCATATTTGATGACAGCCAGGTGGGTTTGGAATAACTCCAGAGATGGAGACTCCACAGACATCCTGGGCAGCCTGCTCCAGTGCTCTGCCACCCTCAAAGTGAAGAAGTCCCTCCTCATGTTCAGATGGAACCTCCTGTGGTCAGGTTTGTGCCTGCAAGCCCTTGTCCTGTCACTGCACACTGACTAAAGCCTGGCCTCATCCTCCTGACACCCACCCTTGAAGGACTGATCAGCACTGAGATGATCACTCTCAGTCTTCCCTTCTCCAGGCTAAAAAGCCCCAAGTCCCTCACCCTGTCTTTGTAAGAGAGATGGTCCAGACCCCTCCATCATCACCCAGAGCAAGGTGTGTCAGAGGGCCAGGAGGAAGGTCTGCAGCAGAAATGGGCAGACTCAAAAAGCTGTTTGGGGATGAGAAATGTCCCAACTCACTTGTCCAAGTAGATGGAGGACAGCCTATACATCTGGTCCATCTTGCTGACCACCAAGTCAAGCTCTGACCGCAGCTGGGGCGTGCTGGACCCTGCGGGGGCCTTGTCCAGGAAGCTGTAGCACCTCTCAGAGAAGAACCTGAGGTCCTCCTGCGTGCCGCTGCAGGTCCTCCTGCGTGCGCTGCAGGGTGGCAGAGAGGGCAAAGAACATCAAAGGAAAGCCCCAAGCAAGGTGGACCAAAAAAAAGCAGGACTGCTGCTAGAGTTTGAAGGGGAAACTTTAGCCTAGATCCCGACTGCAAAGACTGAAAGTAAAATAAACCACCATGGGATGCAAGAAGGAAAGCAATGGTGAGGTCTACAGAGAATTCATTGGATTGCTAACGGGAATACAGAGCAGGGGCATGAAGAGGGGGGTGTGAGGAGTTTTTGTGTTGCTCATAAATTGTAAATACATCTATATATTGTCCCTATATTGTCCCTATATTATGTATTTAGCACATATCCATTGCATTCATATTTCTAGACTGCAGTTTGCTTGTAACTAGAGCTCCATTTGCTTCCATCCCAAACTGAGCTGCTCTGGAAATGTTATTTTGGGGGGGTGTGTGTGTAATTCTCTCAAATTAGTTGGGGGGGGGATAATTTCAAATATAATTCCTTGGCAAGGGAGGTGGTAGGAGGTGAATCACAGAGCCCCCCCTGCAGAGCTTTGGCTGCGCAGAAGGCAGCAGGAATCTCCTCAAAGCCTGCTCAGTCCGGACCCACCACCCACACACACTCACCTCAGAGGAGCTAAAGCTAATTTGGGGTACAGGCTAAAGACCAGTGGGGCACCACACCTCCCTCCCCTCCCTCCACACCTGCCAGCAGCAGGCCTGACCTCCTGCTCTGCGATGCGGATGGTGTTCTCCTGGATGCTGTCTCCCTCTGGCCGGGAGCCGCTGGGGGCCTGGATCCTGCTGCCCAGCCTCTGCTCACACTCCTCCAGGTGCAGGTGGATGTTCTTCAGCTCTGACAGGTAAGTCCTGGCAATGGTCTCGTCCTTGTCTTCTGCAAGTCACAGACAAACCAAAAGAGCAGCTCAGATAAGCCCAGCCAGTGCCTACCCCGCGTGGGACCTGCTGGAAGCCCCCAGCACCACGGCACTGAGGTCTCTGCTCAGGTGGAAAACACAGGAACTGGATCATCCTGAGGTGTCCAAGAAAGGTGTGGGCATGGCACAATGGGACATGGTTTAGTGGCCAGGGTGGGGTTAAGGTCAATGGTTGGATCTCTCAGAATCACACAGAATTAACCAGGTTGGAAGAGACCTCCAAGATCATCAAGTCCAACCTACCACCCAACACCATCTGATC
Organism: Indicator indicator; assembly: GCF_027791375.1. Lineage (NCBI taxonomy): Eukaryota > Metazoa > Chordata > Aves > Piciformes > Indicatoridae > Indicator > Indicator indicator. The sequence goes on along the minus strand of NC_072042.1, from coordinate 5,456,384 downwards.
AACTAACCCATGGCACTGAGTGCCTCATCCAGACTTATTTTAAACACTTCCAGGGATGGTGACTCCACCACCTCCCTGGGCAGCACATTCCAATGGCCAATCTCTCTTACTGTGAAGAATTTCTTCCTCACATCCAGCCCAAACCACTCCTGGCACAGCTTGAGACTGTGTCCTCTCCTTCTGTCCCTGGTTGCCTGGGAGAGGAGACCAACCCCCACCTGGCTATGGCCTCCCTTCTGGTAGTTGTAGAGAGCAATAAGGTCTCCCTTGAGCCTCCTCTTCTCCAGGCTGAACAACCTCAGCTCCCTCAGCTATAGGGCTTGTGTTCCAGACATCTCAGAGGGCTTTCCCAACCAAACCAATTCTATGATCTGGTTCAAAAGCAGCCAAGAATGAATCCAGCCACAGGGCACCTCACATGATGGAGCTCTGGAGTCCTCGGTCTTTGTGGGACTCACAGTGCTGCTGTGTCACACGTCACCACCACCTAAGATTAACTGCAAGAAGAACTCCTTGCTCAGAATGCATCCTAATGACTTGAACCCATCTCCAACAACTCCAGGGTGAGGGCTCAGCAGTCAAGCTGCCAAGTCAAGGAGCATTGCTCTGCGGGAAGGTCGCTGGACAAAGGCCCAAACGCTTGAATGGATGGAGACATGAAGAGGGCAGCTGCTCCCATCAACAACCAGCAGAAGAGCATAGAATCATAGAATGATAGAATCAGTCAGGGCTGGAAGGGACCACAAGGCTCAGCCAGTTCCAACCCCCCTGCCATGCCCAGGGACACCTCACACTACATCAGGCTGGCCAGAGCCTCATCCAGCCTGGCTGCAAACACCTCCAGGGATGGGGCCCCAACCACTTCCCTGCACAACCCATTCCAGGCTCTCACCACTCTCATGGGGAAGAACTTCTTCCTCACATCCAGTCTGAATCTCCCCACTTCCAGCTTTATTCCATTCCCCCGGTCCTGTCACTCCCTGATAGCCTAAAAAGTCCCTCCCCAGCTTTCTTGTAGCCCCCTTCAGATACTGGAAGGCCACAACAAGGTCACCTCAGAGCCTTCTCCTCTCCAGACTGAACAGCCCCAACTCTTTCAGTCTCTCCTCATAGGAGAAGTGCTCCAGCCCTCTGCTCATCCTGGTGGCCCTTCTCTGGACACCTTCCAGCATGTCCATACCCCTCTTGTAATAGGGGCTCCAGAACTGGATGCAGCACTCCAGGTGTGGTCTCACCAGAGCTGAGCAGAGGGGGAGAATCACCTCCCTTGCCCTGCTGGCCACACTTCTCTTGCTGCAGCCCAGGATCTGGTTGGCTCTCTGGGCTGCAAGTGCACACTGACAGCTCCTGTTGAGCTTCTCATCCACCAGCACCCCCCAGGATGAAGCCATCCCATAAATCCTTTGTTTATGAGGCCCCACAGCTCCTGGTTAAGCCATCAGCCCTCTGAAGCTCACCGTTCTCCATGGACTCCAGCAGCTGCCGGATGTGTTCCTTGGAAGCCTCCACTTCCTCCTCCAGCCGCAGCCGGTCGGACACTGAGAAGAGCTCTGAGTCTCGGCTGTCCTGCAGGAAGTCCTCATAGTGTGCCTGGAGGCTCTTCATGGCTTGCTGGCACTCCCCTTGGGCTAAGGATCTGATCTGTGAGAGGGAAAGCAGCACATCTAACCCCCAGGAATGACTTCCTGCCACCCCCTGGAGCCACCCTCCCCAGCTTAATCACCTTCCTCTGCCAAGTGAGCAGCAAAGGGAAGTTCTTCCCTACCGGCCTCGTGCCTCCCTCACTCCCTAATCACACAATTATTTCACTTGGAAGAGACCTTTCAGGTCATCAGGTCCAACCCTTAACCCAGCAACTACCAGGTCACCACTAAACCATGGCCTTCAGCATCACATCTCCACAGCTTTGAAATCCCTCCAGGGATGGAGACTCCCTGGGCACTGCCCTGGGCAGCCTGGGCCAGATCTTGACAACCCTTCTGGAAAAGAAATTGTTCCTCATGTCCAGCCTAAACCTCTCCTCTTGTTCTATCGCTTCTCCCTTGGGAGAAGAGACCAACCCCCACCTGGCTCCAACCTCCCTTCAGCCAGCTGTAGAGAGCAGTAATGAAACACCAAGGCCACAGCTCTGATGCTCTTTTTGTTAGGAAAAACTTTGCTCAGAAGCCCCAAGCTCAGCTGTTCCTACTGCTGAGGCTGTAAAGACCCTTGACTTCCCCAACCCTGCACTTTCTGGTCTTCCCTTCCTCCTCAGCCACCTGAAGAAGCCAGGACCATGAGCAGCACAGCCCCAAAGCCAACAGAGAAGGTCCTACCACACCTTTTCCATGCTGAAGCTTTGCACCAGGGCAATGTCCTTCCGCAGGTAGTTCCAGGAGATGAGGCTCTTGGTGTTCATGTGGAGCTGGTGCCAGAGAGCCATCACTTTCTGGTACAACTGTTCTACCCTGCAAGGGCAAGGAGCAGATCCATCAGCCCTGGGTCTCCTCAGTACTCTCTGACCTGACCCTGTCAGTCCCCCAGCCATTGCTGCCCACTTCAAGGCAGTGATCCCAGCCCAGCAGAGGCTCCTGCTACCCAGTTCCAGAGACCCTTGAAGGGATTCCCCCCTCCCAAAGCATCATTTTTCTTTCTGCAAGCTACTGCAGCCGTTTCTGTGCTGCAGCCTGCAGCTGTATAACCATGAGGGGTTTCTCTCCTTGCACCCAAATCAGCTGTGCCACCCATTCCTGTTTCTCCATCCCAGCTCCTCTCCCACTCCCACCCTGGATCTGTCTCCTCCCATGGCACCAACTCCCTCCTCACCTCCCTGCCACTGCACCTCTGGGACTCCCTTGCAGCAGAGCAGTGAGTTACCTGTTGGCCATCTCGATGGCCTCTTTGTTGGGTGGGGGGATCAGGAAGCAGACAGAAGGCACCATGGCCTCGTTCCCTGTGGGGCTGATCACCTTCCATTTGGTCCTCTGGGAATTGTCCTCCAGCACACATTCATCATTCCTGCAGATGGTGATCTGGAGAGGCACCAACACCATCCAAGCCATCAGAAACCAGCAGCAGGGCTGCACGCCCCTGCCCTTGCTGCCAGCTCCCAGCCAGACCTGGATTTGGGTTTGAATCAAGCCAAAAGCCTGGCACAGTGCCAGGCAGCACAGCACACACACGTCTGGAGAGGAAGGGACAAGGAAGTCAAACAGAGCTGGCTGCCACCCACGTGCTTCTCTGGTGGGGAGCTGGAGCCCATCCTCCTCGGGGGAAGGAGTTTAGCTCCCACCCAGAATAGATCTGAGAGGTGGAGATGTGCTCCAGGAACAACAGCCACACCATTCCCCACCTCCTCCCTTCCCACCCCATTCCTCCTCCCCATTGACAGACACCAGGGAGCTCGTCCTGGCTGCTGCTAGAATCACAGAATCAGTCAGGGTTGGAAGGGACCACAGGGATCATCCAGTTCCAACCCCCCTGCCATGGGCAGGGACACCCCACACTAGACCAGGCTGGCCAGAGCCTCATCCATGCTGCCCTGCCTTGTCCCTGCCTCCCCTTCCAAGGTCAGCCCAACCCCCCTGGCAGGCCTCACCTCGATCTGCCGATAGTCGCAGACAGCCTTGATGGGCACTGTGCTCTTCACAAGGTGCTCAGGGTTCCGGGGCCGCAGCTGCACGATGCTCTTGGAGCGTCCCACCAGGCTGGCAACGGAGCTCTTGGACTGGATGAGCTGCTCCTTCTCATCCTGGCAGGGAGAAGGATGAAGGTCCAGTTGCTCCAGGTAGAGGAGAGGTCTCCTCCAGGCGTCTCGGCACCACCTCCCCACCACCACCACCACCCCCCCAGTGCTGGCCTGCTGGGATCTCAAGGGCTGAACAAACACAGCAAGAGGATCCTGCTGCCCTAGCAGGATGGGAAGAAGGGTTAGGAGAAGGGATGGGAAAGGAGAATGGACTTCAGATCCAGGTGGGACCTCTCCACTACTACTCCCACTGCCCTGCAAAGCCACATGCACGCCTCTGGCTCGTTTGCTGCTTGGACAAGCAAAGATTTCCTTTCAAAAAGGAAAAAAAACCAAACCAAAACAAAACAGAGAACACAGCATACACCAAAACTGAAGTCCCAGTAGTTGGAAGGGACAAGTTCCAGCCCAAGGCTGGGGACAGTTTGTTCTTTGGAGACCACAGAAGCATGCTCCCTTTCCTAAAGCAGAGGGTGAAGGTGAAGGCTGGAATGGAGAGACAATGGAGTCTGTGGATAAAACACCTCAGGAGAAGGGGCTAGTGGTGGAGTGATCACACAGGTCCCTGGGTTTGGCCAGAAATTGGCCACTTGGAGGGAAAATGTTGTGTAATTGATTGCTTCAAGTCCCTGCTGGGTTCCATGATGGCACAACCCAGAGGGTGACAAATCTCCCTTGGAGCATCCTCCAGCACCGATGGGGGACGTGTGTGGATCACAACACTGGCAGCTTAGGGGCAGCTCAGCCTGTTCTGGCTGCAAAAAAAAAGGATCCCAGAAAGTTGTTGTCCCTCATGCTTGGTCCTCTGGGGGTTGGTTAGTGTGCTAACAACGATGGAGGATCATTGAATGGTCAAAAAAATAGAAAAAAATTAAAAAGGAGAAAGAAAAGAATAAATGATTAAATAAACTACCTGTGCCTGTCCCAGGGAGCATGATTGGAAGAAATACAACTTTAACTTATTAGGTAAGAGACAGAGCTGAGCTCAGGCCAGCTGCCCCCATCCTGAGATCGTGGCCACCTCTCCAGCTGCCCAGATGAGCCTCTCCCACCCCAGCTGCTCCCTGCCAGAACCCTGGGACTGCTAGGCTCACAAATAGGGACCCCAGGAGCCAGGCTGGCTGCTCCATGTCCTGGTAGTGCTGGAAAACAGACCAGGACAACCCCACCAAGAGCATGACAGAGAGGATGGGATCCCCTCCAGGAGAGATGGTGAGGCCTAGCTCAGCTGGTGCCCCCCTCACAAACACCCAGTAAGTGCCCCCCAGCTTCACTGGGGTCTCGCTGGAGGTCTGTGGCATGCACCAAGAGCAAAGCCAAAGCAGCCTCCTGACTCCACACACTCAAAGGTCACCTCCTGCAGCAGCTCAGCAGTGAACTCACCACCCAAAGCCTCCCCAGGCTTGGGTTCAAACACCACCTGATGCTTTGCTCCTTGCATTTTGGGGTTAGGCTGGGGTTGGTTGTGTCTTTTTCCAGGTCAGTCGAGAGAAGCTCATGGCCGGTGGGCTGCCCTCTGCTATGCCACAGCTAAGCCAGGCCACGTGCTGGAGCTCAGCAGTGCCAAGCCTCCCTCTCCACATGCAGCCAGGCTGCCCTGGCTCTGCCCCCACCCTCAGAGCCACGATGGATTAACATGGGATTTGGTCCGGATAAAGCACAGGCATTTCCCTGCATCCCACCCTGCTCCCAGCCAGCACCAGCTCAAAAACACAACCAGCAGCATCCTCCAGGCTCTGCACAATGTCAACATCACCAGCTCCATGCAGACCAGGATGGTGTGATGGGCATCCATGGGGATGAACCAGGGCAGATGTTTGATTCTGCCACATCTCAAAGCTAGGAGACAGCCCAAAGAGCACAAGCTGCCTGCTCTGCACCCCGAGGACACAGCAAGCTGCTGAGCAGTGCCTCCAAACAAGAGCAACCCCAGATCTGGCACCCATGGGCACTGCCACATCCACCCAGCCTGCACCCCACAGCCAAGCACAAACACAAGCAGCAGCTCCAACCACAAGCAGAACACTGACTGAGAAGCAACCCAAGCACATTGCACAAGCCTGCACCGCCCAGCTGGCCCTGGCAAGCAAGAAGTCACCCAAGCACTGCTGCTGAGTCAGAGCAAGAAGGCCACCCATTGCCTGCCTGGCTGCCCAGGGTGGTGAGGATGTTGGAGAACCCACCATGGAGTCCTGCAGCAGGTCCTCCAGCCGGGTCAGGCTGGTGTTATGGTCACAAGAATATTTCCTTTTGATGGAGTCCTGCAGGTTGCGCAGGTAGCTCTCCGACTCCCGAGCGTCGCTGAAGAACTGCCAAGGCAAAAGAGGGTCATGGAAAGATGCACAAGGGCCACCTGGAAGCACACAGCCCTCTGAGGAACCACCCCAACATCTCAAGCAGCAGCTCCTGATGCTATTCTGCCCCTAAGGCAGCAAAGGAGTCCCACAAGGATGGCCAGAACTATGTGGAAGTTGATCCTTTTTGCCCTAGCGAGGCATCCCCCCAGGAGAAAGAGATGATTCAGGAGAAAGCAGCCCCCATGGGCAACCCAACTCCCTCCTTCCCCCTCTCCCACAGGGTTGCCCCTCCAAAGTACCTGGAAGTAGGCAGCATTCTCCTTGACATGCTGCTCCACACAGAGGCAGAGCTGCTTTATCCACTGCCACTGGGTCTGCACGGCGGCGCTGTAGGCCTGAGGAACACAGGGCAGGAGGTGAGCAACCAGCACCTCCCTGCCACAGGGAGGACACAGCTGCTGGGATGTACAACAACAGGCCAGACCTGGCTGCATCCAGACACAGGCAGGAAGGGCAGGAGAGCCTGGGCTGGTGATGCTGAGGGGTGCAGCAGGCATGGGTTTGCTTTCTTCCACCCCAGGGAGAAACCTCAGGGAGAAATTTGTCCCCACAGCCCTTTGCTTCACCACCACAGCTTCCTCCAAGAGAGCCAAGGCCATTCCCTGTATCACCTCGCTGCAGGACAGGATTATCCAAGTCTATCTGTGCCTTAATTTGAGGTGGGGATTGTTTGGGAATGGCCTTGAGCCCAAACCAAAACAGCCCTAGCACTGCACTGCTGCCTTTCCATCACCGTAAAACACATCCTGAGCCCCAGCTGGCCAGGTGATGGTGAGACAGCAAATGGCCCAGTCCTAGGTGAGATTCCTGGGGCTCCTCCCAGCCTCCTCCTTGTGCTTGCTCACCTCGACAGTTTGCTTGGCTGGGTGGTTCTCCAGGGACAGCAGCTCAGCTGTGTCTTGGAGGGAGCAGAAGATGTCCTGCTTCTCCTCCAGCTCCGCCGTCAGCTCCTGCAGGAAGGACACAAGCAAAGTGCAACTCAGCTACAGGGAGCAGCCTCACTCTGACCACAGAGCACAGGATCCCAGAATCCCAGCAGGTGAGGGCTGGAAAGGAACTCTGGAGATCATCCAGCCCAACCCCCCTGCCTGCTCTGGTCACCTAGAGCAGGTTACCCAGGATCACACTGCCCAGGTGGGTTTTGAATGACTCCAGAGATCTGGTGAATTCCAGAGGTGGATTTCCCTGCCACTCTGAGCAGCCTGCCCCAGTGCTCCACCACCCTCAAAGAAGTTCCTCCTAGCATCCAACTACTACAACATGCAGCATGGAAACCCTGCAGTAAATCCCAAAGGATCTCAGGGAAACCAGCACAGCTCATGGGAGCACCACAGCTGATTCCCACTGGGATGTCTCCTGTGCACCAAACACATGGGGCAGATGCAGCACAGGTACTGGAAAACTGCCCAGGGACCTCTTCAGATGATTGTGGAATGACAGCAACTTCTTTCTACTGCTTTAAAGAGAACCCATTTTCCTCTTCAGCTGAGGCTTCTTTTTCCCTTCATCTGTTCAAGATGCCTTCAGTTCCCAAAAGGACTGAAAACACATCTTTGGATGCCTTTTGGATTGAAAAAACACTTTGCTGCACTTCCTGCTCTTCCATCAGCTGCACTCACGAGCTACAAGCTTCATGACTTGGAAGGAAGCATCCAAACTCTGGGGACCTGAGGTTTGCTGGCAGCTGAAGGTGGCACAGCAAAGCAAAAACAGCTGAAGGTGGCACAGCAAAGGAAGCTGAAGGTGCCACAGCAGAGCAAAAGCAGCTGAAGGTGGCACAGCAAACCAAAAACAGCTGAAAGTGCCACAGCAGACCAAAAACAGCTGAAGGTGGCACAGCAAAGGAAGCTGAAGGTGCCACAGCAGAGCAAAAGCAGCTGAAGGTGGCACAGCAAACCAAAAACAGCTGAAAGTGCCACAACAGACCAAAAACAGCTGAAGGTGGCACAGCAAAGGAAGCTGAAAGTTCCACAGCAGAGCAAAAAGCAGCTGAAGGTGGCACAGCAGAGCAAAAACAGCTGAAGGTGGCACAGCAGAGCAAAAAGAGCTGAAGGTGGCACAGCAGACCAAAAACAGCTGAAGGTGGCACAGCAGACCAAAAACAGCTGAAGGTGGCACAGCAAAGGAAGCTGAAAGTTCCACAGCAGAGCCCAGGCAGCTGAAGGTCCCACAGCAGACCAAAGGCAATTGAAGGTCCCAAGGCAGACCAAAAGCAACTGGAGGTGCCACTGCACCCCACCAGCCCTGCCCCTTCACTCACCATGAAGTAGTTCCTCTTGGCTGCAATGTTGGGGTTGTTGTCACTCCAGTCATAGGCCAGCTCCTCCTCCTCCTTCTCGTTCAGCCAGATCAGCTCAGCAGTGGCTCGAGACACAAACCCATGCAAGCTCTGCAGGTGCCTCAGGCGGAAGCTTGAGGTTTCCTGAACAGAACCAAGAGTGAGGGTGGTGAGACACTGGAACAGGTTGCCCAGGGAGGTGGTGGAAGCCTCATCCCTGGAGGTTCTTAAGGCCAGGCTGGATGTGGCTCTGAGCAACCTGCTCTAGTGTGAGGTGTCCCTGCCCATGGCAGGGGGGCTGAACCTGGATGAGTCTTGAGGTCCCTTCCAACCCTGACAATTCTATGATTCTATGATTCTTCTTTCCTGCTCTGAAGCCAACCAGTTTTCTTCCTCCCTCCCCAGCCTTGGAGCAGTGCAGCAGGGATGGACCCCATGGTCTCCAGGCTTTGACTGAAGCCCAGCTGGAGGTCCACTCACCATCAGCTTGCAGTACTGCGTCTCCAGCTTGCCCAGCGTCTCTGTGTAGCTGGCACGGAAATTCTGAGACATTTTGCCCTGAAGGATAAAAAAATGTCCCTGTTAGCCAACACAGGATGGCATCACCTGCAGCCCCACCCCCAGATCTTCCTCTCCGGCTTTGCATGAGCAGCAGGAGGCACAGAGCATGGCTTGGGGTAGCAACCTCCTGCACCAGCCCAGCAGCAATTCAGAAGCTCCATCCTTACAAATCATCTCTGCCCCAGGCACCTTCACCCATAAGAGCTGATCCTGATGCCCTCAACCTTCCTGCACACCTTGTGCCATGCCCTGTGCCACCAGGTCTGTGCCACCTCACCTCATACATCCGAGCCTCCTTCACGCTGGAGCCCAGCTCCTCCACGCTGCTGTGGATGTGCCGCTGGGTCTCCAGCTGGGTTTCCACACTTGGCAGGTCTGTTCCCCACTCTGCCCTCTCCAGTCTCATCTGAAACAGGCCAAGAGGTCCAGGTCAGCACTGCTCATCTGAAGGAGCATCTCTCCACATGACACAAGGGGCAAGGAGACCTCTGAGGTCGCTCAAGAGAGCGCAGACACCACAGGAGTCCTGGCAGAAGGTCCTAACCCAACACTGAGGGATTTCTGGGGCAGCCTGCACAAGCTTCACACACCCCTAAGGGACTGACAGCATCAGGAGGGATTTGCCTCCAGCTTTGAAAGGATCTTCAAATCCCCACAGATCAGTAGGGTCACAAGGGAGAAAGCCCAACTCAAGAGAAAAACGTTGGTGCTCTCCAGAAACCACCACAGCAATTACTCACAGATAAAGGCAGGAGGAAGCCCAGACCAGCTTCCAACCTTCCTACCCCAGCGTGAACAGAGCCAGGCCGCGATGCCCAGAGAGCCAGAGCTCACCTGCATCTCCTCCACCCAGGCCAGCAGCTCGTACACGAAGCGGAGGCTGCCTTCATCTTCTGAAGAGGAGATGGCCACCAGCTCTGTCCTGGTCATAGGCTTCCTGAACCAGGAGGCAGAGGAGGTGTGCAGCCCTTTTGTCAGGGCCTCACCCTTCAGGTGTGCTGTGCTCAGAGTGGAGGTGGGCACCAGCTCCAGGGTGGAGAAGTGCCCTTTCCTGTAGAGGTTTGTGCACTCCAGCCGCAGCGTCACCAGCTCGTCCTGCAGCCGCATGGTCCTGGAGGGGCAAGCACAGCTCAGCAGCTGACACTCACACACTGCCTCCTTCCCCAGCCCCCTCACCACCTTTCTGCAGCTCCCTCTCACCTGAAGACCAGCTCCTCCAGCTGGTAGTAGTTCTCATCCCGCAGGATCTGCACGTCCACCTGCAGCTGGCGGAGCAGCCCCTCGCACTCCTGCAGGTAAACCACCACGTCCGACTCGTACTGCGCCGGCTGGCCCGACTCCAGGTGAGCAGCATCCTGCCCCGGGAGAGAGGAGACTGAGGCCTGGGTCCCCTCAGCCCAGAGAGCACTACAGGAGCCCAGAGAGAGGACACCCCACAGGAGCCCAGAGAGAGGACACCCCACAGGAGCTCAGAGAGGACACCCCACAGGAGCCCAGAGAGAGGACACCCCACAGGAGCCCAGAGAGAGGACACACCACAGGAGCCCAGAGAGAGGACACCAAAGGAGCCCAGAGAGAGGACACCAAAGGAGCCCAGAGAGAGGACACCCCACAAGAGCCCAGAGAGAGGACACCCCACAAGAGCCCAGAGAGAGGACACCACAGGAGCCCAGAGAGAGGACACCCCACAGGAGCCCAGAGAGAGGACACCCCACAGGAGCCCAGAGAGAGGACACCACAGGAGCCCAGAGAGGACACCACAGGAGCCCAGAGAGGACACCACAGGAGCCCAGAGAGAGGACACCACAGGAGCCCAGAGAGAGGACGACCGAGGAGCCCAGAGAGAGGACACCACAGGAGCCCAGAGAGAGGACACCCCACAGGAGCCCAGAGAGGACACCACAGGAGCCCAGAGAGAGGACACCACAGGAGCCCAGAGAGAGGACAACCCACAGGAGCCCAGAGAGGACACCACAGGAGCCCAGAGAGAGGACACCCCACAGGAGCCCAGAGAGAGGACACCCCACAGGAGCCCAGAGAGAGGACACCCCACAGGAGCCCAGAGAGAGGACACCCCACAGGAGCCCAGAGAGAGGACACCCCACAGGAGCCCAGAGAGAGGACACCACAGGAGCCCAGAGAGAGGACACCCCAGGAGCCCAGAGAGAGGACACCCAGCCCAGAGAGACCCAGAGCCAGAGGACACCACAGGAGCCCAGAGAGAGGACACCACAGGAGCCCAGAGAGAGGACACCACAGGAGCCCAGAGAGGACACCACAGGAGCCCAGAGAGAGGACACCACAGGAGCCCAGAGAGAGGACACCACAGGAGCCCAGAGAGAGGACAACCCACAGGAGCCCAGAGAGGACACCCAGGAGCCCAGAGAGGACACCACAGGAGCCCAGAGAGGACAACCACAGGAGCCCAGAGAGAGGACACCACAGGAGCCCAGAGAGAGGACACCACAGGAGCCCAGAGAGAGGACAACCCACAGGAGCCCAGAGAGGACACCCCAGGAGCCCAGAGAGGACACCACAGGAGCCCAGAGAGAGGACACCCCACAGGAGCCCAGAAAAGATTCACAGAATGGTTTGGGTTGGAAGGGACTTTGAAGATCCTCTAGTTCCAACTCCCCTGCCATGGGCAGGGACATCTCCCACTAGATGGGTGCAGGGGTGCAGGGCAAGGGCTGGGTGTGAAAGAGGCAGGAAAACAAAGAGAGAAAGAGAAAACTGAGGGAACAACCCCCCCCACACTCACAGCCTGCAGGGTGTTCTTCGCCAGAGTCAGTTTCTCTTCACAGCTCAGAGCACCATTCTGGATTTTGTTAGCAATTTGTAGCAGCAATTCCAGCCTGAGGTGACAAGAAGGAAGGAAAAAAAAACGGATGAGAGAGGAGCTTCGGGATTGTCCCTCCAGCCAGAGGAGCAGGGGACATCCCCACAGGGCACAGCACTGCCTGCCGTGGGCACAGCACCGACCTCTCCACTGCCGGCCGCAGGAGCTTCTCTCGCTCCAGCATCTCTATGATGAGCTTGCCCCACTCCTCCTCCACATCGTTGGGGTGGTAGCCCTGGGGCAGCTTGATGCGTCCAAACTCAATCCAGACCTGGGGAAATCACCAAGAGGACAGCAGGTTCCTACCTCCTCCTCCTGGAGCTGGGCTGCGAGGCAGCAGCTCTGCCTCTGCTCCCGCCGCGTCGCATCTCCCTCGCTGCATCATTTATCCTCAGGGTTATTTCCACTTCTCCAAAACAAACCTGAGCTGAGCACACTTCAGCCTTGCTAAAAAGCACAACCTCCCCCACCCAGCAAGCCTGCAGGGAGCCACGATGGCTCTCACCTCCAGCTGTTTGTAGAGCTCCTCTATCCTTCCCTTCTCCTGCTCTCTCGCTGGGATTTCAGTTTCTTTGAAGTGGATGTACTGGTTATAAAGTGCCTGGGAGGAGAGAAGCTCATCAGAAACCACTCTGGGGAATGCCACCACCCAGCTCTGGGTGCTAAGCACAAGGGACATTGCAGGTGGACCTTGTCCAGGACTTACCTTTAGCTCTACAGGGTTCTGGGGGAAGGATTTATCTGACATGAGTATCGTGTGCTGCTTGATCCATGAGATGAGGGACTCCAGGCGACTCTGGTACTCCAACCACCTGGAATCCACCTCCTGCAGGGCAAGAGCATCCTTGTGGACCACTGCTGGTGGGCAGCTCTCCACGGGGGAGAGGCAGAACCCGGCCTTGCCAAGCAGAGCACAGAAGGACCCAAGGTGCCAAGGTCACAGCTATGAGGTGAATCATTCGCCTGTGCCTCCCTGCTGTGAGGCCATCCCAGGTACATGAAGCCTTCTTCATGTACAAGGAGGAAGATTCTCCTCACAAGCTGCTCCCTGGAAGCCAGCTTGGCTTTCCCAGGAGCTCAAAACCCAGGGCAGGTCCTGCAGAGTCTGGAGAACTCCATGGCCCTAGGGGCACACTGGTAGTTCACAGGGCAGAAACCTTAATGGGGAAGCTCCTTCCTTCCCTCAAGCCTCTTCGACCCATCAGCTACAGCAGACAGGGAGCTTCCAAACCTCCCTACCAAATGTTATGGACACAAACTGAAACCCAAGAAGGTTCCATAGCAACATAAGGAAAAAAATTCTTCACTTATGAGTGTGTCAGAACCCTGGAGCAGGCTGCCCAGGGAGGTTGTGGAGTCTCCATCGCTGGAAGCATCCAAAACCCAGCTGGATGCCTTCCTGTGGGCTTTACTCTGGATGACCCTGCTTTATAGCAGGGGGTTTTGGACCAGATGATCTGCAGAGGTCCCTTCCAACCCCAGTCACGCTGGGGGTTGTGTGAAAGCCTTCCCACAACAAGCAGCTGCCTGCCAGGTCGCTGGTGCCAGCCCCCCAGCCCTCAGCCCACGGTGGTGGTGCTTACGATGGCGCTGATCCCTTCTCCTCCCTCGGGGACTTTGGGGAAGGCATCGTAGATTGAAGACACATAAGTTATCACAGACTTCTCATCTGGAGAGGGGACATCCACGTCTGGCAAGGAGGAAGCAGAAAGGACAGTGAGGAACAGGAGCAGGGTGGCAGCTCCCCTGCACCAGCTGCTTCCCACCGCTGCCCACCTTCGGCATCCAGCAGCCGCGTCACCCCCAGCCGCTCGGCGATCTCAAAGGCCTGCTCCAGGTTCTCCCTGTTGCTCTGGATCTGCACTCTCTCCATGTCCACCAGATCTGGCCTGCAAGACATGCCCCAGAGTCATGGGGTTGGCAAACAGCACAAGGTGCCCAAGGCAGAGCGTCCCAGACGGGCACGGCCGGTCCAGGAGATTCCTGAAGGCTCGTCGGAGCCTCTGTGCCAGGCTGGTGGCTCTTTGAGGGCACCTGGGCTGCAGCACCTCCCCAGCTCATCCCCTCTGGCAAGGGGATGCTCAAGCTGTGAAAGAAAATCTGGCTTCCAGCTACCAGGAGATGTTTTCTCATGGGTCCCCTCTGCTATTCTCCTGCAAGCACTCAAGCTCCTGCAAGCTCCCCATGCCCAAGCAGCCAGGGCAGGAGCTGGCATTGCTGCCCCCAGCTCTGAGCAGGCAGAAGGTGTTGGGGGTTGTGCTGTCTTCTCAGGGAGCTATGAGAGGTTTAATGGCTGCTTGGGAGAGCTCTGAGGTGCTCTGCTGAAAGCAGGGATGGAAGTGCTGCTCTTCAGGGCGAGCAGGAAGGGCAGCACTGACACATGAAGCACTGCAGCATGCCCAGCTTAAAAGCTTTTCCTTTTTTCTCTCTCTGCCCAACCTCAAAATGGTTTTTGTCTTGCAACCTGATGTATTTTTTTGGACCACATGGATCCTTGGAGTCCTTTCCAACCTGGCATTCCGTGTTTGTTGCTCCTTCCAAGCATCCACACCCCCTCAGCTAGCTGGCAGATGATTTCCAGGTAAAGGAGATCTTGCTCCCTGCAAGCTTCACCTACATCTCCAAGCACTCCTGACCATCACCAGCTGCAGTGGTGGGGCAGGGACCCCCGGGGAGGTCCTCAGCCCTTCCTCCCACCCAGACAACTGCCCTGCACTGCTCCTACCTGTATCTGTGGATGAGGGCGTTGAACATCTTCCCATCGCTCCAGCATGAGGAGAAGTTGGTGCACTTCACCCCAATGTACCCTGCTGTCACCTTCTGTGTCCAGAGCAGCAGCTTCTCCTTGGCTGACATGTCCCCTGACTCCCCACTGATGTAGATGTCAGAGATCTGCAAAGAAGTGGCACAGCCATGGGGTGATGCAGGAGGAGGAAAGACTCCACCAGGCTCATCCAGTTCCTGTGAACTTGTCCCCAAGACCTGGCAGCTACCAGGAAGGACAGGAGGAAACTCTTGGTCACCATGGAGGAGAGGTCATAAGGGAATGGACCACTGGAAATGCAGAAGAGCACCTGGACACTGAGGTCTGGCATGGTCTGGGACGATCCAGGTAGGTGAGGGTCATTTGCCAGCCACATTTCACTGGGGCACAAGGTGCTGCATGGGCACAAGGTGCTGCTGGGGCACACACCCAGCCCACCTCAGCCATCACCAGACCACAGCTTCCTACCACCACCCAGCTCCCTGCAGCAGCTCCTCAGCCCAGGCTCCACTCTTGGGAGCAGCTGCTGCCACACATCTCCAAGCACAGTGGAGAGCAGCAGCATGCAACCAGCTGCCCACCACATGTTCTACCAGCCCTGTCCCTCACTTCAGCCAGGGCTTGGGGGACACCTCTCTGGTAAGCTGTGAACCCAGGTGGGTCCCTTCCCACCCTGTGGCAGCAGCAATGGTTCTGCACCTTCCTGCACAAACCCACCCTGAGGAGCCCCCAGCACCCTCAGACACTCAGAGCTCATGCAGGGATGGTTGCCCCCATCCTGCACCACCCATGGCTGAGCAGCAAGGGAGCACCAAGAGGGGACAGCTGATGCCACCTCTCACCACTGTAAAAAAAAAGCTTTAAAAATCCCAACCTGAGAAGGGAGAAGCAGCACTTGGAGGTGCTGGGTGAGAGGATGTGGGGCAGAGAGCTCTCCCCACCCCCACCTCCAGCTTAGGAGCTGCTCGGAGTGAGGTCACCAGCTCCATCCCAGGGAGAAAGGAAGGATGGGGAGAAGGCTGTCACACCCTTGCTCTGCCTCGCCCAGTGCCAGGGGGTGCTGGTGGCAAGGGTGCTGTGACCCAGTTCCCCAACAAAAGAGAGCACCAGGCACAGAACTCTCTCAGACAGACGCCCAGCACTGGCTGCAGATCCCAGACTGGCACGTGACGAGGCGCACGTGTGCCCGCATGCCAGCGTGCTCCTGATTGGCACAGCTCCCTCCTCCCCCATACCCCCCCCCCCCAGCTCCCCAATTAGGACAATTACCTCCCCTTAATTAAGGGGCAGACAAAGGGGGAGATGGGAGCTGCTTGGATTTTGCCTGTGGAAATGCAACTTGAGCTGTCTCCCTGCTGGATTCCTCCTCCTGGCACTGCAGGCAGAAGGTGTGCCAGGACCACAGCCCTGCCTACCCTGAAAATACCCAGCTGGCTTTATCCCCCTCTCTAGGTACACCCAGTAGGGTGCTGGCATTGCCCAGATGCCAGCTGCCAGCAATCCCTTTGCAGCAGGGGGCAGGGAGCTGTAGGATTATGCTCCTGTGCCGCCAGCGGGGAGGATGCTGAGGCAGGGCATGGAAGGATGATGCTGAGGCACGGCAGCAGCATGGTGCTGGTGTCATTGGTATGCTGCAGCTCACCTCCCCTCTCCCCAAGCCTGATATGTTCAGCACACACAAAACTGCTCTTTGTCAGCTGCTGCCACACCGCTGCTGCCGCTGCCTTTAACTCCTCCAGCCCCAGCTTTACCCTTAGGGGATGCCAGGACCCACTGGAAGAGCCAGGATGATGCCCTTGGGTGAGCAGCAGGATGGGATCCTCCACACCTTGGGAGCCACAAACCTCCTCCACCTGCCCAGCACTCCCTTGTTGATCACCCAGCTGCTCTTAATTAAGAGTGGAATGAAACCTCCTCTGGGCTCTCCCATCAGCTGTGCCCCACCTGGGCTCTCCTGCCCTGCTGCCCACCAGGGAGCCCCTCATGGCACCCAGCTCGGATGAATCCTTTCTCGTTCACTCATTCACACAGCACTGGGGGTCTCCAGCCACAGGGCCCTTCCCCGAGGGCATCCATGCAGGAGACCCTCCTAGAGATGTGCTTAGGGAGGTGCAGGATGCGGCACCAGCCCCACCCTCCTTTCTTCACATGTCTGTGCCAGGACAAAGATTTAGGGAGGCACCAGTGAGAGGAGAGAATGGAAACTCACAGGACTTGGGGTCAACCCCTTCCAAACCCTTCCAGCATCAACCTTGTGCATCAAGCAACTGGTGGCAGGATGCTGAAGGCCAGGTGGTGGCTGTGACACCAACCCCAGTCCAGCAAAGGTATCTGGGACAAAGCCTCTTTCCTGCCCCTCCAGCCATGTGCTTGGCCAAACCTTCAGCCCACTCTGTCAGCCCCAAAGAGCAACCTTCAGACAACAACAACTGGCTCCAAACCACAACAGCGTCCTCTGCTCTTCCTCTCAGAGCCCACTCAGAGCACCCTGAGGCCCTGCACCTCCATGTCCAGCTGCTGTCACCCACCTGGGAGTGGGAAAGGGACAGCACAACCTCATACCCAACCCAGCAGCCCCACGGGCACAGGTGCCACCAGTGACAATGAGCACGCTCAGAGGCACCTAGAGCCCATGAGACCACCAGCTGCACCCAGCAGCTCTGGTGACAGCCACCCTCTGGCCACCCATGCCAGGAGCAGAGGACAGGAAGGGTTAGTCCCAGGGGATGCTGCTTGGATGCTGCTTTCCTGCTGGAGATGCTCAGAGAGGAAAAGACTTCAGGAGCTTTCTGCACCGGAGCCCTCCTGCCCGTGCTCAGTTTCTGTCTCACCGAGATGCCCATTCCCAGAGGTCACCAAAATCTGGGATTCACTGAACCAGGTCCCCCCACCCCGCTCCAAACAGTGTGACAGACACTGACCATTCCTCCAGCTGTCCCCGAGCTCCCCCTCCAAGCCTGGCCCTCTGCAGTGACCCTGTGGCCACCTTCAAAGGGAGATGCTGTGGTCCCCCCAGCTCCAGCAGCCTTGGCTGGCCGGCGTGCCAGGTCACTGCTGTACCCCGAGGAGCTCTGGGCCATGCCACCACTGTGCCAGCTGAAGGAGGATGGGCTGCGGGAGGTGGCCAGTCCACGTCCATCCCCCTCCCCAGCCCGAGATGATGGCAGTCCTGAGGGTCTCCCCACGCTGGAGTTTTCCAGGTGATCCACCATGGGGGACGGTGTAGACAGCTCTGAAACGGTGCCCGGCTCCGCTGTGGGGGAGCAGGTCCATGCCGCGCTGGAACCAGCATCGTTGCTGCCTCCTTTTCCCCAGGCAGCCAGGCTGCTGCCAGCCCCTGCCTCCCGGCTCTTCGCTGGCTCCTCGCTGGCCGCGGTGCTGGCTGGGGCCGGGAGCCCCTCGGCGGGGCCGAGAGTGCCCTCGGGCAGGGGCAGCAGCACCGCCCGGCGGTTGCCGGTGCCGCTCCTCTGCAGTTGCACCAGGCGGCTCACCGCCTTCTCGCAGCCCTTCTCGGCCGGGTTGTCCAGCAAGCGAGCGATGACGGTGGTGCCTTCCTCCGGGGAAGTCCCCGCCGCAGCCGGCCACTGCGGCTCCAGCACCAGGCGAGCTTTCCGCAGCTCCCCCTGGAAGCTTTCCTTCACCTGCACGATCAGCCCCGGCTGCAGGGCTGCCGCCGGCGGCTCCCCGCCGGGCTCCTCTCCTCCTTGCTCCTTTGGGGCTGCCTTCGACTTGGAAGCCTCCTCATCCTCACCAACCTCCGGGGCCGGCAGCTCCTCCTGCGGGGCTGCCTCGGGCATGGCTCTGCTCTTCCCTTTCCTCCTCCGTTTAAAGCGCACCCTTTTTTTGGGAGGCAGGGGCGCCTTCCCCGCGGCTTTTTCCTTCTGCTCCTTAACGCAGCCCAGAGAATTCCCCATCTCCTCCTCCTCCTCCTCCTCCTCCTCACCGCCAGCAGGAAGGCAGCTAAGCGAGTCGCCAGCTCCTGAATCAATCCCGAGCTGGGCTTCATGGGCTCCACAACGCACGCCCTACACCGTGCCGCGGACTACCCCTCCTCGTCCTCCTCCTCATCATCATCATCGTCGCTGCCGTTCCCTCCCACCAACCCCGCCGCCGCTGCTGCCGCGGCTCCAGACAGCCATCTTACAGCCTGGGAGCTGCGAGAAGACAAATTCAAAGCATCTCACTGCAGTTCAGAAATCACTTGACCTAAAAGCAGAGGGAAAGGGGATTGGCTGCGGCGTCCTTCTCTCCAAATATGAGGTAATTGGAGCACAGCCCTCGCCAACACAAACAGGGAGCAGGAATGGAGCTGGGAGGGGGGAAAAGGAGAGAGTGGGATATAATTAAAAAAAAAATCCACTACAGCCAAGGAAGGTTGGCAAAAGGTAGCATAAAGGAAAACAAAAAAAGGGGTGGGAAAGAAATAGGGGATAAAAAAATATATATAAATATCTAAAAGCAGGGAGGAGTCAGAGCAGCTCTGCATGAGCAGGGAGCTGCCGGCTCCCCGCAGCAGGGTCTCTCCTGTTTGATCCTTAATTCTTAATCCCCGGAGCCCCCAAGGGGCTGGCCTCCTGTGCCCACCCTCCTGCCAGGCTCAGCCGGCTCAGGAGCAGCTCAAAGGAAAGCTCTAAGGACCTGGGATGGCTCCAGGCAGCTGCAGTTGTGGGGTGCTAACAGGCTACGGCAGCACTGATGCTGCCCATCCCAGTTTGTCCCAGTCTGGCCCCCGTGCCCTGCCCCTCTCCTGAAGCTCCTGCCCCAAATGCTGCCAAGGGCAGGGGGTTGAGGAGCAGGCAGCATCCTGACTGTGCTTGCCAGCTCTGAGGAAAGAGAGCAGGGCAACACACACTGGAACTGGGGTGGGGCAGAAAATGGGGGGGGTAGCAGGGCAGAAAATGAGGAGCACAAAGATGGGGGGGATTGAACTGAAACTGGAGTGGGGCAGAAAACAGGGAGCAGGGGGGCACAAAGATGGGAGGGGACTGAACCAAAACTGTGGTGGGGCAGAAAAAGGGGAGCAGGGGGCACAAAGATGGGAGGGGATTGAACCATGCTCCAGTGAGCAAGGCTGGGAGGGGAGAAACAACAAAGAGCAACCCAGGAGGTGATAAAGAGACCCAGAGACCCCAAGAGCTTCCAGAACACGGGGAGCAGCCCCCTCACCTTGACCACTCCAGCTCCCTGCAGAGCTGGCAGTGCCCAGGCTCCACACCAGCATCAGCCCACCCCAAAGCTCTGCCCAGGGTTCTCCCAGCTGCCTGCCCCCAAGGCAGCAGCACTGGGACACTGGAGATTAAGAGGCTGACAATGGAGTTACAACCCCAGAAAAAATCCTGTTAGTGCAGGCAGGGAGCAGGCTCCCCAGCACCAGCCCAGCTCCCCAGGGCCACTTGTCACCTGCCATGTCCCCCACAGCAGGGTGGCAGTGCCCCCTCCCAGCTGGGCAGGGACCATCAGCACCTCCCAATCTCCCCCCCTCTCTGGTCTCCTGCAGCAGAGGATGCACCAGGGCAGGGCCACCCTGGAGGACAGCAAGGACAGGATGCCACCAGGCAGGGCCCCACTGGAGATGATGATGACTCAGCAGCATCCAGACCCTGCTCGACCTCAGCTGCTTCCCAAGCCACAACATGGCCAGAGCACTTCAGCAGCAGCCTTAAGCCCCACTTAGCCCCAAGCTCTCCCCAAAACCTCTCCCAGAGGCACTCCCCACATCCTGCAAAAGAAAATCTTCCTTAACAAGGTCTCAAGCCAGTGCTGGTCACCTCTGGAAGATGCCAGCAGGGATGTGAGGAGGAACTTCTTCACTCTGAGCAGAGCCCTGGAGCAGGCTGCCCAGAGAGGTGGTGGAGTCTCCATCTCTGGAGTCATTCCAGACCCACCTGGACTGTGCAGCCTGCTCTAGGTGAGCCTGCTCTGGCAGAGGGATTGGAGATGATCTCCAGAGGTCCCTTCCAACTCCTGTCATTGTCATATGGCAGGGAGCCAGGACATGGCAGCTCCCATGGGCTCAGGCCCACAGTGGAGATGGCCCTGGAGCCAATGTCACATCAGTAAGGAGTTACTGACAGCAGCACTGCTCAGCAAAGCCCCACATGCCAGTGTGGCACTAAGGCCCACCTGAGGGCATCAAAGCTACAACAGGATGACCTGAGGCTATCAAAGACCCCAGACCCCATGTTACACCAGCATCTGCAGCACACCCATGCTGAAGATGGTCCTCAGTGGGTTCTCCAGCACCACAGCAGGATCAGAGAGCTGCTCACATCCCTGTCCTGAGCTGCTGCCATGCAGCTGATGTTCCCCATCCCAGCAAAAGATCCCACGGCTGCAGTAAGCACCTCAGGATAACATTCCTACATAGGTGGGAGCTCAGCCTGTGGACCCTTCCAAATTTCATAGATTGATAGAATGGTTTGGGTTGGAAGGGATCTTATCCTCTAGCTCCAAGCCCCTGCCATGGGCAGGAACACCTCCCACCAGCCCAGGTTGCTCAAGGCCTCATCCAGCCTGGCCTTGAGCACCTCCAGGAAGGGGGCAGCCACAACCTCACCACCCTCACTGGCAAGAATTTCCTCCTCACCTCCAGTCTCAATTTGCTCTTCTCCTCCAGAGACTTCATCCAAAGCAATCAGCCACCACCACCAACCCCAGTGCCAAGCAGGAGGCCACCACACAGAGCCCATCACTAATGGCTTCATCAAGTAAACAATGAGGACAGGCTGTTGCTGTCCCCTGCCACTGGTCCTCACGGCACTGCAATGTCTGCTGACCCTCCAGAGCACAGCTGCCTGCTGGCACCACCACGGAATATGTGGAGAGACAGATGCCAGCACCCCGTGGAGACCACGTGCTCCTGCTGCCCACCCCGTGCCCTGCAGCCAGAAGCTCATCACCTACCTGGAAGTGGAGGATGATGGTCCAGATGAGCCCCAGGGTGAGCTTGGGGTTGCCATCTGTGATGTCATCGTTGCGGATGTTCACCAGTTTCACCTGAAAGAGAGGCAACAGGGTCAGAGCTCCCCCTCAGCTTCACCCACAGACACCAAGTGTCCCCCACCATGCTGTCCCCAAGGTCACCCCAAGCACTCCGGACATCTGGAGTGTTGTGTCTCCCCCTGGCATCCCCAATTCAAGACAGAAAATTACTGCAGAGAGTCCAGTGGAGGCTGCAAAGCTGCTGAGGGGCTCGGAGCATCTCTGTGAGGAGGAAAGGCTGAGAGCCCTGGGGGTGTGGAGCCTGGAGAAGAGCAGCCCCAGAGGGGTGCTTCACAATGCTCAGCAAGAGATAAAGGGTGGGGGGCAAGAGGATGGGGCTGGGCTCTATTCAGTGGTGCCCAGCAACTTGACAAGGGGCATGAACTGGAACCCAGGAGGTTCCATCTGAACAGGAGCAGAAAATTCTTTGGTGTGAGGGTGCTGGAGGCCTGCAGCAGGCTGCCCAGAGAGGTTGTGGAGTCTTCTGCTCTGGAGGCTTTCAAGACCCAGCTGGATGTGTTCCTGTGTGACCTACCCTAGGTGACCCTGCTCTGGCAGGGGGGTTGGACTGGATGATCTCCAGAGGTCCCTTCCAAGCCCTACCATTCTGTGATTCTAGCCAGATGCAAACCAGATTGGTGCTGCCCTGCTGTCCTTGCAGCCATCTTCCCAGGACTGCCACCTGTTTTGGACTCTTCTCCTGCAGTCCCTGCTCCCCAGCACTCAACAGGACCCCCTGAGCAGTCTCTAGCAGGAGTGTCTGAGGTGAGACATCCCAGCAGAGCAGCTGCCACCATGTCATCAGGCTTCAAAGGGAAAAGCTGCTTCATGCAGGTAGAGAAACAAGCTCCCAAGAGCCCCTGGCAAAATGTCTCTATCAAGGGGTTATGGAGGAGGAGGAGGAGGGGTTGGAAGCAGCTCAGCCTCCCTGGAGTGGGCCACAGGCTCAGATTTATTCAGTGCCCTCAGGCCAGCAGAGGGGGAAAGGTTTCTGCTTCAGCATGAAGTGGTACAATTCATCACCCTCTCAGCATTATCTGGGAAGCCTCATGGTGAGGAGGCCTGACCCAGCAGGTAGAACAGGACACCTGGCCCCAGGGCTGCAGGGCTTGCACCTGCACAGTCAGCAAGTCTCGGGATGCATCCCACTGCTCCAGGAAGGATCTGCCCTGGGAGGGGTGGGAGATGCCTGCTTCCTGCCAGCTGCACAAGCACTGCAGGGCCAGCACCTCCCAAAAATCTGGTGGTGTCCTGCAAAAGCTGAAGGATGGTGGAGCCCAGGAGGACAAGATGTCCCTGCTGCCATCCAGAGGGGTGATGCCACACAGACAGGCTCCCAGCTGTGCCAGCACCAAGACCATGAGCGTGTGGGGCTGGGCAGAAGCCCCCAAAGCTGGTGGGGAGGTACAGATGTGCCACAGCAACCACTGGGATCTGCCAGGGAGCCCCAGCTGAGGCTTTTGGGGCACAGAAGTGACATCTGCATATCCCTTCCCAGAGCTGGAGTCTGGCCCCTCACTTTGATCCTGGGCTTTGTGCTGCATGAGTGGTTCTGAGAGTGCACAACACCTCCAGGGGAAAGTCCTCTG
Organism: Indicator indicator; assembly: GCF_027791375.1. Classification (NCBI taxonomy): domain Eukaryota; kingdom Metazoa; phylum Chordata; class Aves; order Piciformes; family Indicatoridae; genus Indicator; species Indicator indicator. The sequence continues at coordinate 5,433,288 of NC_072042.1, read as the reverse complement.
ACAGCTGGGCTCAATCAGCACGACAGAGGCAGGAACACCACAGTGTGGGATGCTGCTGCTGCTGCTTCCCAGCACTCCTCTACGATGAGAGGAAATGGCTTCAAGTAGCCTCAAGCGGCACCAGGGGAGGTTGAGGTTTAGGATATCAGGAGGAGGCTTAGGAGATTAGGAGAAGGTTTAGGTTGGATAGTAGGAACTATTTCTTTCCTGCAAGAGTGGTCAGGCACTGGAACAGGCTGCCCAGGGGGGTGGTGGAGTCACCATCCCTGGAGGTGTTCAAGAAGCCTGTGGGCACTCGAGGCCATGGTTTAGTGGCCGTGGTGGGGCTGGGTTGATGGTTGGGCTTGATGACCTTTTCCAACCTTAATGATTCTATGATTCTACCCTTCCCAAGCCCTGCCCAGGAGAAAGAACCAGCAATCAGGCAGCCCTGCCCCTGGAGGAGCCCAGCTCAGCCCTTACCTGCCGCTGCTTCAGGAAATCCAGAGCGATCTGCACGTTCTGCAGCCGGTGGAAGCGCATCCGACCCTTCTCCCGCGGCTGCAAGGCAGAGGGGGCAGCTTCAGGTCAAGCTCAGGTCAGGCTGCCCAGGTCAGCAGCACTCCACATGCACAGCCACCCCCCACATGCCCCTGGAGCTGCCTGCAGCAGCCTCCCACACTCAGCGTGCTGCCTGACCCCCACTGTGCACTCCACACCCCCTGCTTTATCCTCTTGCTCTGGAGGCAAATCAAGTCACTGCTCCTCAGGATCCTGCTGGAAGAGGGCAGAGAGGCCATGGTGGGGCATGGAGGTGGGAAGACCCTGAGATCTCGACCTCTCTGAGACCCCAAGAGTGCATCCAGGCTCAGCCTCCAAGATCCCAGGGCAGGATCTCACCCACCCCATGATGGGACTGATGATCTTCAAGGTCCTTTACAACCAAAGCAGTTCTGTGATCAGCCAGACAAGCTGGGCAGAGGGCTGAGCAAAGAGGGATTGACTCAAGTGGGTACAGCATCCATCTCATCCAGGTGGAAGCAGAGAGAGGTCTGCTCCATGCCAGAACATGGGGACACAGGCAGGGACTGGCTGCAGGTCCCCACTGAGGGCAGAGAGACTCCAGCCTGCAGGGGTGGCTCAGCTCCTCTGGCATGGGACTGCAGCTCCACAAACTATCTCTGAACCCTTGGAGAAGAAGGCAATGAGACGCCAGGACTGTGCTCATCGTGGCTGCTGCAGGAGTAGCACATTCTGAGGTACCCTGAGGCTGAGCTCTGCCCAGGGGAAGGGCCTGGATGCTGGATCTGCTTTGAATCAGGAGGAGGATCAACACCCAAGTCCTGTCCTAGCTTCAAAAGAAGGCATCACCAGGATGTTCTGAACTGCTAGGATACCCTAAGTGCTCCGAGCCACCTTCCTTCCCCACTTTGATAGGGAGGAGCTGCCCCTGCAAGGGGAAGAGCTCTCCCTGCAAGGGGAAGAGCTGCCCCTGCAAAGGGAAGATCTCCAGGGCTCAGGAGACCAAATGGAAAGCCCCAGCTCCTCCTGCAGTGCCCCAGGTGGGAGCTGACACCTTGCTCCAGGGGAGGCTCACCCAGAGCCCCAGGGCTGGGAAACACAGCTTGTCTGACACCTGAGCAAGGTTTTGGGGTCCAGCCCCTTTGGGGTAACCCTTCACTGGGGTAACCCTGACATGCAGGAGGTTGCTGGTCACACTCCAGTCCCCACAGTGGCACCAGCCCCCCCAGAAGGTGCCTGTGCCCAGAGCCTGTCCATGCAGTGTGAGGTGAGCAGCAGCCCCCATGGGCGCAGCGTGCAGGACCCCTCCCGCCCCGTGGAGGGTCCCCATGCTGGCACAGCAGGTGGGTGGCGTGCCCTGACTGCTGGCTGGCACTGCAGTGCACGCCCAGATGGTCCAGTTGGGGTGAGCAGAGCCCAGGAATGAGCCTTCTGGTGTCTCTCCACTCTTCCAGCCTCCCCGCCGCAGACCCCGGCTCGGGGTGGCCACCTCGGGTGGGTTTTAACCCGGAGAGGGGAAGGTGGCAGCTGCCAGTGACACTGGGCTGCTCTGGACTATCTGTCGGCACTCCAGTGGCCACCAGGGATAGGCTGTGGCCGGGCCAGGCTCAACCTACTTCTTCATCATCATCATCTTCCTCCTCACGCTCCTCGCTGCTCGCTCGGCACCAGGCTGGTGCTCTCACCAGGCGAAGGCTCCTCTGAGCTGGAGGCTCTACTTGCTAACGAGGAGGGGAGGGACAGTGGTGACAGGAGGGTGACACAACAGGGAGACAGAATGGAAACCAAAAATGCAAGACCCAGGTCAAAGGAAAAAACCAAGAGAGAGAGGAGGAAGGCAGCTGGAGCCTCGAGCAGCCTGCCCTAGGGGAAGGGGTCCTGGCCTGTGGCAGGGGGGTTGGAAGGGGATGGTCTTTGAGGTCCCTTCCAACTCAAAACCATCCTGGGAATCCAGCACAGGGATTTCCCACTGGCTTTGGAAGCCAAAGAGAAGGAAGCTGCCTGGATCACAAGCAGCTTGATCCAAGTTTTCAGCCCCCACAAAAAAAACTGAGTTGGCATCTCTAGAGGGTAAGGGAGGTAAATTTGGGAGGTCTTTGCCCAGATCCTATTTTAGGGGAATGCTAAAATAATTCCTGCTGTGCTACCCTGTGACAGCAACTGGGATCTTCCCAGAGCTGAGTGAATGTGTCAAGTCTGAGAAGGAGGAGGAGGAGGAAAGAGGAAGGAGGGGGACTCTCTGATGCTTGTGGTGCTGAGGGCCATGGTTTAGCACCAGCCTTGGCAGAGGCAGAGAATGGTTGGACTGGGGGATCTTAAAGAGCTTTGCCAACCAAAATGATTCTGTGATGCCCAGGATGCAGGAAGGGGTTTGCATGCCACCCACTGCTCCAAACCCAACTTGGGCAGGGGCCAAGAATGGGGCAGGAATCTCAAATCTGAGCTGAGCTTTGGGGCAGGTGGTCACAGGAACCATTTTTTGGCCAAAGCCACTCTTAGCTCTCGTTTGAATTAAGGAGCCAAGTCTAGAAGGTGAAACAAGTGCCCAGAGAGGTGCTGGGGGCATTCCAAACCCACCTGGATGTCAACCTGTACAACCTGCTCTAGGTGAACCTGCTCTGGCAGGGGCTTGCACTTGCTGATTTACTTCTCCCAAGCAACAGGACAAGCAGCAATAGCCTCAAGCTGTGTCAGGAGAGGTTTAGGTTGGAGATTAGGATGAATTTCTTTCCTGCAAGAGTGCTCAGGAATTGGAACAGGCTGCCCAGGGAGTAGATGTGGCTCTAGTGGTCATGAAGGTGCTGGGCAGAAGGTTGGACCAGATCTTAGAGGTCTTTTCTGACCTTAATGGTTCTATGATTCTATGATCTCCAGAGGTCCCTTCCAACCCCTATCACTGTGTGATCCTGGGGCAGCCTTCAAAAAGAAGGCTCTGCCTAGGGGACCACAAGCCAGCAGGCTTTAATCACATGTTTTGGTGGTATCTAGGAGACCATCCTGGGGAACAGGGCTTTGAGGGGAAATAAATCAAATAATAGCAACAACAACAACCATTAATGGTAATAAAGAAACGACAACAGACACCTGAAAACAAACCCACGGCATAAGAAACGACAGCTGATGGCTGGGAGCAGAGGGGAGGAGGACAGAGGGGGCTTGGAGTTTGGGTTGGGGGGGGACACAGCAGCATCACTGCCCAGCTTGGAGCACTTACCAGCTTCACTCCTGACAGCACCTCCAGGAGGGAGATGAGGTTGTGGCCATCTCGAAGGTCTTCGTAGAGGTCATTGATGTGCTTGCGCACCTGGGGAGGGGTGGGGAGGGGAAAAGCTTTGGCTCATTGGATTCCCTCAGCCTCCTGTGCTGGCTGCAGGGCTGCACAGTGGTGCCTCCAAGCAGACATCTAACCTCCCATCCCATTTCCATCCATCCAGAGATGAAAACCTGGATGAGCCAAGCAACAGCCCAGCCTGAGGCCAGCTGAGCCACAGCCATGCTGTCCCCTTCCCTGGATCACTGTGGGACAGCCTGAGAGTGCTCCAGGACCTGCCCCTGCTGCTCCCCAGTGCAAGCAAGGAACAGGCTTCAGAGGCACAGACCCCAAACCCTTGCAGGACCACACATGCTGCTTCATTCTCTCACCAGCTCCTATGCCCCCATGGCACACAGGGGTGCAGCCCATCACATCCCCAGTAACAGGGATCCCAAAGGAACAGGGGGACTGCCTGCTCTGCCCCCAGCAGGATAATCCCACATGGAGGGGCCAGAAGCAGCAAAGACCAAGGAACCATCCAGAAACATCATTAAGGAAAAGCAGCTTCCTGTGTCCCAAAAGACCTGGCAGAACCTACTGCCAATTTTTCTCCCCAAACCCAACTGTGAAACCATTTTGGACTCCAGGCAGCCCCAGAGCTCTGCAGAAAGGGGAGCTCAGCCCTGAGAATCGTTTACACCACCTTAGAGCATCCCAAACCACAGCACTTGCTGCCATCTGGGAGCAGAGCAGGCCCCTGTGGGGCAGGAGGGCTGTGAGAGGCTGCTCTTCCCCCAGACACCCAGAGCCTGGCCAGGGATTGTACTTGGCTGCAAATCCCCAGATGGTTTCCTTCAGCAGCCTCAAGACTTCTCCTGGTTTGTTTTGTTTTGTTTTTTTTTCCATCCTCCTCCTCTGTTAAGATTTAAGAAGTGGCCAAAAGCTTGCCACAGAGGTTTGCAAAGCTGGCAGGGAAACAGCTGTTCTGTGACACCTCCTGTCCAAACAACTTCTTTTTCTTCCTCCTTCCTTTTCCCTTTAGCAAATGAGGAATTAATTAGAACCCCCTGGCATCAACCAAGAGCAGGAGGAGGCACCTTGTGATGTGATGTTAATCTTACTCAGCTACCACAAACCATATCCCCTGGCACATTTTGGGGCTCCTCTCCACGAGGAGAGCCCTTAAAAGGTCCCCAAAGCCCCTTCTGCCCTGGGGAGGGGGGCACAAGGAGGGAGCAGCCCCATGCTGGGATCCTCTCCATCATGCCAGCTGCCCACAGCCCCACGGAGGAGGATGCAGAATGCTCATGTCAAGAGCTGAGGAGGCAAATGCAACGATGGTGATGCCACAGTGCCCTCCAAAGGCACCAGCACATTCCCTCTGCTGCCATCTCTTGGGTACAGACACATCCCCTCCCCCCCCAAACATTCTAATCCAACAGAAAAACTCCCCAGGTACAAAAATAAATTAAAAACCATGTTAAAGAAAAAAAAAAGAAAGAAAAAAGGGCATTTGTCTGCCTGTCCTGAGGCAGGACAGATGGACAGCTGGGTCATTTAACCAGCTCCATCAACAACTCTGTGACTCTTACCTTCATCAAGTGTTTATTGACCCATTTAGTGAAGGTTTTCTTTTGGACTCTGTCCCGTTCATCTGTCAAAAGAAGACAAAAGCAGCTCTGGGTCAGTGTTTCTCATGCAGAAACTCCAAATGACTTTGAAATGAAGTGAGGAGACAAAGAGGAATCACCCAGCAAGTGCCAGGACCACTGGACCCATCCTACAGCCAAGGAGCAGAACAGAAGCTGCTTATTGAAGGGCTGGTACAGGATGGGGCCCTTCACAGGGCTGGGAGGTAGAAGCATCCACCCAGCCAGAACAAAAGTCCCTCTTCTTTTTCTTTTTTTGGGGGGACGGGGGTGAGGGAATGGTGGTATAGAAATTAAAAGGGTGGGTGACTGAGATGGGTAATGGCTGCAGCTGGCAGTGACAACTTGAACCCCCAAAATGAGTCATAGAGGCCACAGACTGGCTGGAGGTGGAAGGGACCTTAAAGATCATCCAGTTCCAACCCCCTGCCACAGGCAGGGACACCCAGGTTGGTCAGAGCCTCATCCAGCCCAGTCTTCAACACTTCCAGGGATGAAGCATCCACAACTTCTCTGGGCAACCCATTCCAGTGTCCTACCACCCTCAATTCTTCCTAATATCTCATCTAAAGCCTCTTCTGTGAGGTCTTCTCTGGTCCCTTCTGTGCCTCCTGGTTACAGTGCAGGGAGAGAGGAGAGGTTTGCTCAAGCCCCCCTGCCCCTTGTTTTAAGGAGGGTGTCTCCCCTCCCCTGCCTGCTCCAGGAAGGTTTGAGCACATTATATAAACCCTGCAGATGTCCCATGCCAAGCCTCTGCTGGGCACCAGCAGCCTGTGCAATTAGCAGCTTATTCTGCTGCTGTATTTTTGGTTCATTGGATTGTCAGGATTGAAGGTTTATTTCTGTCCCACAGCTCAGCTGCCCTCGCCTGGGAACTCGGAATGCTGGTGGGACACAATGTGGGTGTCATCCCCAGGGGGTTCCAGTCCCTAGGGAACCCGTTGAGGAGGGATGGGATGGGAGATTGTGGTGATACCAAGCAGGGATGTGGGACTGAGGGAGCTGTTGGCAGGTTCCTCCAGGCACAGAAAATGATATCCCATGAAACACAAATGAGATGAAAGGAGAGGGCATGGGGTGGCACCAACACCACTGGAGGGTCCTGTGGGGTTCAAAGGGGTCCCACTCAGCCCCCACCTCACCATATCCAGGCAGAAAGGAAGGCTCAAGTCAACTCCAGCAGCCAGCCCTGTGCCAAACGGCATCACCTGGGTGCCTCAATTCTGACCCACGTGAGCCCAAGCTGCCAAGCACTGCCCCACATCCAGCCCAGGGGGTCCTGGGACAGGGTGGGACAGGTTGAGTCCCCCTAACCCAAGACACCCTCCCAAGACACCCCTTTGACATCACAGCCCACCAGCTGTGGGCAGCAGCACCTCTTGATCTGGCAGAGCCAACACCTCTCAGCCCAGGCTGCATGTCCTGCCCAGACTGCTCCACATCTGCCTTCCCAGGCTGAGGAAGGAGTCACTGGGAGGGGGACCTGCAGTGGCCAAGCCCTCAGGAACCTCCCCATGTCTCAACCCATGCAGATTTGAAAGCACCATCTCACATCCTTCCTCCTCCTCCCCCCACAGCTTCCCCCACCCGAAAGCAGGGCAGCAGCACACGCGGCAAGGCCAGCAGCAGGTCCCCTCCCTGCACCCCGCTCCGGCCCCAGGCCAAGGCACGGAACCAGGTGCCACCAACAGCCACCCTAACTCCCCAGCTGGCCTTGGCACAGCTTTCCCAGGACGATGCAGCTCAGGCATGGAGCTGGCACCGCCAGCCGCCGCCTGCCCTCGGGAGCTGTGTCTCCCCCACGTGTTTTTTGGGGACCTTCCCTTCCCCCGACCCACCCAGAGCGGCGGCGCCAGGTCCCTTCCCAACCGTGGCGTTCCCTGGGGGTGGGCAAAGCTGGAGCCACCCCCGAGGGCAGGGTGGGTGCTGGGCAGAGCGGGTACTAACCGATGCAGCACATCCGGCACACCAGGCAGGCGCTGAGCCGCCTCCTGTCCCCGGGCATTTGCCTCCTCTCCATCGCCCGGGATGAGCAGCGCCAGGTCCTGGCACAGGGTGGGAAAGGTCTTCTGGGGCGACCCTTCTCCCAGCTCCTGAGGAAGGGTCTTCTGCAACGGGCAGCACCCGCTCGCCAGCCTCGGCCCGAGTGGCTGGGGGACTCCTCCGGGTGACTTCTCGCCCGCAGCTCCTCCCACCGCGCCACTTCCTACCCTGTCACCCCCAGCGCCGGGCACCGGCCGCCGGTCCTCCTCCGGGGCACGGCCGCCGAACCCACGGCCACCTGGTGTGCCCTGCTCCTCGGGCTGCCAGCGAAATCCTCCACGGTCCCAAGCTGCTCGGAAAGCTCCCGGCCAGGAAGGGCAGAGCTGCTCCCTCCCGCCAGCCAAGCGAGCGGCGCAGTGCGAAGCAGGGTGCGGAGCAGGGTGCAGAGCGCGGCACCGGCCGGGGGCGCAGGGCACAGGCTCACCCCCACGGAGCTGGGCACTGCCCTGCCAGCAGCCTCTTGGCTTGTTTTCCCCTCTTCTTGTTTTCCAGTTAATTGCACTGGGGACGGGAGGGAGGGACAATGCCAGGCTGTTCTTTGCGCTCCCTCCTGCCTGCCTGCAGTAGCTTCTTCCCAAATCATTTCCCAAGTCCCAAACGCCGGAGCTGGGAGCAGGTCACAGCCCGGCTTGGCACGCGGGCAGATAAGAGAGGGCCTCCTTATCACCACCTCTCTTCCTTTTCTTCTAAATATAATCCCTCTGCAGACCTTCTGCCGGGAGGGTGAGAGGAGCCAGGCTGCTGGCAGGGGATGGCAGGAGCCTGGCCCCAAGCATGGCAGGGAGCAGGCAGGGTCGGGGTCGCGTCACCGAGTCCCACGCGGAAAGGCTGCAGCTGGGCACCTCTGGTGCCGTTTCCAGGGGGGTGCCCGCAGGCCAGCAGCTCCTCAGCACACTGCCTCTTCCCATCTCCTGCAAAAATGGGGAGTTTTCCTCCTTTTTTGCCCCCCCCCTTTTTTTTTTTTGCTCCAGCTCAGCACCTTTGGGTCGTTCCTGGGCTCTGAGCAGATGCCACCTCCCCACCCTGTGCTATTGTCTGAGCTAATCATAATGCCCCCTGCTGCTTACTAATGATGTTAGGGCATTGCAAGCTTATCTCTCCCTGCCTAATCTTTCCTAGAGTCATCCTGATAAAAGCAACTTGTTGCAGCCTCCCCTCCCACCCCAACCTCTGTTCGCTGGCCCCAGCCACTGTGACCAGCCAGGGACAGTGAGCAGAGGCAGTGGTGCAGGTAGGGCATGGCCAGAGGGAATCTGCACCACTCTAAAGAAGTGCCAGTGTTGGGTGAGGGCAGGAGAGGCTGACCATGGAGCCTTGGGTCCCCCTGCACCCAGGGCACAGAGCAAACTGGTGACAATGACACAGGGGACAGTTTTCAGTCCCTCTGACAGCACGGGAGCTGCTTCCAGCTGCAAAGTGCCTTCAAGTTGCTGCTTTCTATGTGAGACTCACGGTGATGAAAAGCTGGATGAGCAACAACCCAGCCTGGGGCCAGCTGAGCCACAGCCATGCTGTCCCCTTCCCTGGATCACTGTGGGACAGCCTGAGAGTGCTCCAGGACCTGCCCCTGCTGCTCCCCAGTGCAAGCAAGGAACAGGCTTCAGGATGCACAGCCCCAAACCCAAACATGCTGCTTCATTCTCTCACCACCTCCTATCCCCCCACTGCACACAGGGGCACAGCCCATCACATCCCCAGTAACAGGGATCCCAGAGGAACTGGGGTACTGAGCCTGCTCTGCCCCCAGCAGGATAAAGCCCACGTGGAGGGGCCAGAAGCAGCAAGGACCAAGGAGCAGAGATGGCTGCCCAAGGGGAAGGAGGGGTTTGAGGGCTTCCCACTGCTGCTGGATCCCCAGGTAGTGGGGGCAATGGGGACAACCATCCTGCCCCATAGCTGGTTTCCAGCATCCCCAAACCAGAGCCATCAGTTCAGCCAAAAGAAAAATTCCTACACATAGAATCATGGAATTGTCTAGGTTGGAGAAGACCTTAAAGATCATCCAGTCCAGCTCTTACCAGACCCCAGGGCCCTCAGGCATTTGTCACTGGAAGAGATCCTGCAGGCATTGGATGCCAAAGACCCTCCCACCACAACACCCATCACAGACATTTCCCCCCTCAGTTTGCCTGCAGCAGTGTCTGCCCTGGCAGCCTGCCTGGCCCCAGCAGCTCCCAACATGCCCAGCCAGGAGCTGCTGCTCCCCCCAGGATCTCTCCTCCATCATCACTGGCCTCACTTGCTGCCAGGCTCCATCACCCTCCACCTCCTCCTGCCTTGGGCTGCTGCTGCTGCAGCCCAGGTCCAGCCCCAGGCACTGGTGGGAGCCCAGCCAGGATGGAGGAGCTGGAATTAGGCTGTGCCTGAGGTTCCAGTGTCCCACATCAGCTCCTTCAGCCTCTCCTGCTGGGAAAAAAAGTTTAAAAGCCTGGAAATTGCTCCCAAGCTCGCTCTCTACTCCTGCTCACAATTCCTGGAGACATCAGATGGGGCTCTAGGAGGGAGGAGATTTTGGATGGAGCCTCGAGCAACCTGCCCTAGTGAAAGGTGTCCCTGCCCATGGCAGGGAGATGAGAACTGGATGATCTTGAAAGTCCCTTCTGACCCAAACCAGGCTGTGGTTCTGTGAGGACATCTCCCAAGCCATGCTCAGTGTCAAGGTGGCTCTGGACATTACACAGCAAGAGGCAGCCCTGTGCTGAAAGAGGGTTTGTCACAGCTTCATACCCAGAAACAAATTCTTTCAGCACTGAAAGCCACCACTTCTGCCCTGAACCCTTCAAGACAGAGAATGGGAAGGTGCTGGATTACTTTTTTACTGTGGTACTTTTACAAAAGGGGGCAAAAAAAATTCTTCACAGTGAGGGTGGTGAGACACTGGAACAGGCTGCCCAGGGAAGTTGTGGATGCCTCCTCCCTGGAGGTGTCCAAAGCTGGGATGAGGCATTGAGCAACCTGGGCTAGTGGCAGGTGTCCCTGCCCATGGGACGATCTTTAAGGTCCCTTCCAACCCAAACCATTCCATGAACCTCTGATACAGAAAGCTCCTGGCTGGCTCAGGAACATGAGGTATTTAAAATATGCTGGCTGCCAGCTCAGGAGCTGACATAATCCACCCTGACAGGAGAGCAGAGTGGGCAGGATCTCCAGAGCCTTTTGAAACAGGGAGAGGAAATGGTGCCTGATTCAGTCTGGAAGAATGCAGAGGAGATACCTGTGGTGGAAAAGTATCCAGCATCCAGATATTTAATGGAAGAGACACCTGAGAAGGGCTGATACAAAAGAGACCTCTAGGTGGATGCTCAGCAGAGTATCAAAGGGCAACAAATGCTGCTGCAAGATGAGCTTGTCCTCCAGGATGCTGCGCCCACAGGGAAGGAGGGAAGGAGGGAAGGAGGGAAGGAGGGAAGGAGGGAAGGAGGGAAGGAGGGAAGGAGGGAAGGAGGGAAGGAGGGAAGGAGGGAAGGAGGGAAGGAGGGAAGGAGGGAAGGAGGGAAGGAGGGAAGGAGGGAAGGAGGCTTCTCCTGCTTGCAGCACTTGCACCAGGGTGTTCCCTAGAACAAGGGATTTGCTTCTGTACTGGGCACTGGTGAGGCCACACCTGGAATACTGGGGTCAGTTTTGGGCCCCTCAGTCCAAGAAGGACATTGAGGGCTGGAGTGAGTGCAGAGAAGGGCAACAAAGCTGGGGAAGGGTCTGGAGAACCGGGCTGGGGAGGAGCAGCTGAGGGAATTGGAGGTGTTCAGCCTGGAGAAGAGGAGGCTTAGAGGAGACCTCACTGCTCTCTACGACTGCCTGAAAGGAGGCTGGAGCCAGGTCATGGTTGGTCTCTTCTCCCAAGGAACAAGTGACAGGACAAGGGGAAATGGCCTCAAGTTGCACCAGGAGAGGTTTAGGTTGGACATGAGGAACAATTTCTGTCCCAAAAAGGGTAGCCCTGGCCCAGGCTGCCCATGGAAGTGGTGGAGTCTCCATCCCTGAAGGGATTGAAAAGCTGTGGAGATGTGGTGCTGAGGGCCATCATTTAGTGGTGACTTGGTAGTTGCTGGGTTAAGGGCTGGACTCCATGATGTGAAAGGTCTACTTCCAACCAAAACCATTCTGTGATCCCCACAGGGCACAGCAGCAGGTTGGTGGCACATGGGTGAGGAACAGGGAGGAGAGAGTCCTACTGGAAACACAACCCAGATGGGGCTCAGCACTTCACTGCACACCACTGCCTGGACACTGAGGTGAACTTAGGGGACAGAGGACAGTGTGGCACCAGAAGGGATTGCAGCCAGGCTGGGTCAGTGGGTAACAGGCAGCTTCCCTGCACAGCAGCACATTTGCACAACACAGCACTGATATTTCTCTCCTGGTAGTTTTAGGGGAGGGAGGAAGGAATTGTATCAAAGAATCATGGAATGGCAGGGGTTGGGAAGGGACCTCTGGAGATCATCCAGTCCAACCCTAAAGCAATATCCCAAAGCAGAACCTCAGGAAAAGTCCCTGTGGGACCTCTGGAGATCATCCAGTCCAACCCCAAAGCACTATCTGGGGGAAAGTCCCTGAGTGCTGTCCAGGCTCTGCAGTCCTGCTGCTTTGCATGGAAAAAGTGAAAGAAAAGAGGGAATTGGTCACGGACACAGGGAAAAGGCCCCATGCAGAGGCAGAGGCGAGGCCAAGCCTCGCTGCAAAGAAAGAGAAAGGAATCAAAACAACTAAATCCCAGGAGAAGAGGCTGGGAGAGGGAAGGAGCTACTGAATCCTTGTCTGGAGCCGGAGCTATCACACATGCCTGTGCCAAGCCCTCTCCCTCCTCAGGCAGAGGTCATGTGCAAGCCCTATTTTGGGAAACTGAGGCAGGGTCAGCCCCAGCTGCTCGGCCAGCTCCCAAGGAGCTGCCGGGGCCGCGTCCTGCCGCTGTCGGTGGCTAACCCTTCCATGGCCAGCAGCCGGAGCCAGGAGGTAGAACAGCAGCCACGTGTTGTGGGCTTATGCCGAGAGACAAAAAGCAGCTTCGTCCCCAGGCAGACACCCCCCATCCCAGATGCTCCCACCCCAGCACGGGCCAGGAACGGGTGACGAGACCAAATTTAGGCACCGAAACCTCTGACCCACCTCCCCCCCCCCCGCTTCCATGAGGGCCAGGGCCACTGGGAGGATCCCCAACACCGCATCCTCCCCTTCCTCCTCCCCACCGGCCACGTCCATCCCTGCCTGCGCTGCTGCCACGGCTCCCGGGGAGGCAGAAGAAGCCATGGCCCTTGCTGGTGGCACTTCGGCCATTTTAGTGCCCCCCCCAGCCCGGGGGCCAGCCCTACCTTCTCTGCTCCGGCTCCTCCAGTACAGGACGCCGGCGATGCCCAGGACGTGGCTCAGGACAAAGGCGACGGGCGGCAGATAGGAGCTCTGCGAAAGAGGCATAGTCTCCTATTCCCAGCTCGTTATCCCAAGCCCAGCTTGGAATTGCTTCCTCCCAAAGCTGCTGCTGCTAAAGCCCAGCATTGCCGGGAGGGCGACGGGACCGGGAGGCCGAGCTGCTGCCTGTAGAAACTTCTGAAACTTCCTGCCCTGTGCCTCTGCCCCCAGCTGGCTGCAGCCCCGGAGCTGGCAGGGCTTGGGGACAGCCAACGACGCCGGGACGGGGCCAGGCAGATTTGGGAGCTGAGGAAGGGGGTGGGAAGAGGCAGAAAGTGAGCGTCAGGACGGCTCAAACATCTTCCCTCGGCGTTCAGGCGGCCAAACTTTGCCTTCCCCCCCCCCGCTCCCCGTTCCGGGGGGAGAGCAGAGACGTCACCTCCTCAGCTTCCATTCCCAGCCCCGCTGGAAGCTCGGACGCGGCCACAGCGAGCGGGGACCGGCGGCAGCCGCAGCGGCTGTGCCCTGCTCCTCAGGGGGAGCTTGAGAGAGGCACCCAACCACAGCCCATCCCGCTGGGTGACAGCCCGGTGTCCCCTGCCCATGGTGATGCCAACACGGTGAGGGCAGCTGGGAGAGGTGGGCAGCGCTCGGGTGGTATTCGAGAGGCATCAGGGGTTTGGTACCGCCCAGCTGCTTGCAGGAAACACTCTGCCCAGCAAGAGGGGCAAAAGTGAAGGAGACCAAGTTTGGGCTTCTGGGAGTTAGGTACCCCAAGCAGATCTCCCTCACCCACCCTGGGTGCTCAGTTAATGCTTTCGTTTCCAGGACACCCCCGGAGTCTTTGGGCAAGCACCCACAAAGGTGCTCTGATATTAAAGGCAAAAGTTCAGCCAACTCCTGGCCTCTTCTGCACCCACTCACCACTACCATGACATCATCCACAGCAAGACCTTCCAGCCCAACCCCATGGAGGAAGGGTGAGCAGGGTGCTGAGGGTTCCTCTGGTTGTTTTGCTTTTTTGGAACTGTTTGTGGCAGCAGAGGCACAGAAACAGCCCAGGGAAACAGAGAGCAGGGTGGCTGTTACCCACCCCAGCCTGATTTCTGTTGTAACCACAAAGAACTGGGTGGAGAAGCTCCTTGCAAAGCCTGCTTTGCTTTCAGAGCCGTCATGAGACAGGTTCCCCACACCAGAAGTTTACCCTTAGAATCACACTGATGGAATCATTTGGGTTGCAAGAGATCTTGCAGATCATGGAGTCCAACCATCAAGCCAGCCCTGCCAGCTCACCACTAAACCATGGCCCTCTGCACATCTCCACAGCTTTTCAGTCCTGCCAGGGACAGGGACTCCACCACAGCCCTGGGCAGCCTGGGCCAATGCCTGACCACTCTTGCAGGAAAGAAATTGTTCCTCATGTCCAACCTAAGCCTCCTCTGGTGAAACTTCAGGCCGTTTCTTCTTGTCCTCACTTCTTCCTTGGGAGAAGAGACCAACCTCACCTCACTGCAAACTTCCAAGGAGCTGTACAGAGCCAGGTCTCCCTTCAGCCTCCTTCTCTCCAGGCTGAACACCCCCAGTTCCCTCAGCTACTCCTCACCAGCCCTGTTCTCCAGACCCTTCAGCAGCTTCGTTGCTCTTCTCTGGACCTGCTCCAGCCCTCAATGTCCTTCTTGGACTGAGGGGCCCAAAACTGAACCCAGTATTCAAGGTGTGGCCTCACCAGTGGACAGCACAGGAGGATAATCCGTGCCCTGGTCCTGCTGATATTAGGCCTGGATGTTGTTGTCCATCTTGGCCACCTGGCTCATCCTCACCCAGCTGTCAGCTTTGGACTCAAAGCTGTACAGAATCAATGCTCCTTTTTTTTCCCCCCTGCCTTTACCTTCCCAGAAAGACTGAGACAAGAGCCATTACCATCACCAGCTCCACAACACGGGATGGTGAAACCACACAAGATCTGGGGCGTGCCACCCAGCTGCAAGCAGATATTTCTCTTGTATTTATAACCCTTGTACTCCCCAAACCCAACAGCCCCAAGCTGCCCAGGGCCCCCCCAAGAAAACCACAGCACGTTAAACCTGACAGGCCCAGGGACTGCATCTCTCCACCTTGGATCTGCACCACCCACCACCTCCTAACGTGCTGGGTGATAGAAAATGCAGAGAGCCACCCCAGGGCTCGCTGCTGTTGCAATGTTTTCCAGAGCTTCAGCCCTGCCCAGATGAAAAATATCCCAGCATAGTTTTCATCTAAAGCAATCTGCTTTCTGTTAAGGCAGGGGAAGGGCTGCAGGAGGCAATGAGGCCACCATAAATGGGCCTCGTGGTCCACCTTGAGCAGGGCAAATAGCAGCCTGCAAGGCAGAGAGGGGATGGGGACAGGGGGTTGGAATGTGCCAGTAAAATGAAAAAGGTTCTGGGAAGCAGCAGTTGGTTTTCTCCATCCCCTCACTTTGGCTGTACCTATGGCTGCTTGGTAGATCCTGGGGGCTGCATGTGCAGAAGGGTCAATAAAATCATAGTCACAGAACGGGTTGGAAGGGTCTCCCTGAAGGTCACCTAGTCCAACCTAGAGGGACTCTGGGTCCATCTCTCTCTACAGGTCACCTAGTCCAACCTAGAGGGACTCTGGGTCCATCTCTCTCTACAGGTCATCCAGTCCAACCCCCCTGCAGTCAGCAGGTTGCTCAGAGCTCCATCAATCTGGATCTTGAATGCCTCCAGGGATGGGGTCTCCATCACCACCTCCCTGGGCAACCTGTTCCAATGTTCCACCACCCTCAGAGCAAAGAACTTCAGTGGTGCTCTGAGTGCTGCCAACTGCAAATCCTGGGGCAGAAGAGACTCTTTCAATACACACAAACAAATACAAATCTTTTTTTTTTTTTCCTCTCTATGTGGGCATAGATATAAATAATGTATATTGCTGGGTTTATATACAGCCATCCCCTGCACCAGGACACTCCAGGGACACTGGGGATCCCCCACATCACCCCACTCACTCTAACACACTTCCCCACCCCCACCCCTTGCCAGCATATGCCTGGCACAAGCTACTTGGCCACCTCTTGCCACTGCAGGAAGCCGATAACAGCCACAACCCAGCCAGCAGTGGGAGATCCGGGGTGCAGGGAGCCAGTGACAGGTTTTGGGATGACCCCCCCAGATTCTGGGGGTTGCCCAGCCCCGGATGCAGCTGCCAGTTGCAACCCCAGCACGAGGCTGGGCCCCCCCACCATGGAAACCACCTCACACACCCAAAACACAAACAGCTTCCTCAGCTGCCACCATCACCTCAGCCCGCAAAGGAAAGGGGTGGGGAGAGGACACCCAGCTCCTGCCTGCTCAGGAATCTGGGGAGCAGAGAGGCTGTGGCCCCACCTTGCAGGGCCCCCCCACCTTGCAGGGCACCTCCTGTTTCACAGGGTGCAGCATTTTGCATCCTTGTGTATCACCCCAAGTGGCACCACCCAGAGCGCAGCTCACCCCCAGCACCCTGCCTGGGTTTGAGGGTACCCTGCGGGAGGGGCTCTGGGGGTTCCATTGCCCTGGGCACCCCCCCCTCACTCCAGCCATGCCTCTTGCCTGGAGCTGAGTCACCCTTGGCTCTGGCCAAGAGTCTCATGTCCAGGACAGATTTCCCCCCCCCCCGCCATGTGCCTCCCCGGTGAGTAATGCTCAGCCGGCACCGCGCTGCCGGCTCCGGCATCTCCTTATATGACTTGGGGAAGCTGCTGGGCAGCGGCAGGCGGGCACCGGGCACGGCCAGCGCTCCCCAGCACCACTCCTGGGGTGCAGAGACCCCAGCACCCTGGTGGGTGATGCCACAGGGATGCTCCAACGTCCTCTGGCTGCCGTTTGAGGCTCCGTGGGCTCTGGCCAAGCGCCAGTGTCCCAGCCCCGGGAGGTGGCAGCCAGGTGGCACTGTCGAAACACCAGAGCGGGCATGGCTCTGGGGATGGTGGCTGCAGACAGAGCTAGCAGCTGGCAGCAGAGGGTTTGGGTGAAACATCTCTCCAGGGCTCTGTCTGAGCCCCCCCATAGACAATGTCTTAACCACTGCCCCCCAGCCAAGCCCAACAAAGTCCCCTCCCATCACCCACAATGGGCACTGCTGGACGTGGAAGCAGCTGTGAGGACCCTGCAGGGTTTTACACAGAGGTTTCTTTGCCCCACATGGGTTGGGGGTGAGGGGGTGGCACCCCACACTGGGAGGGGACACTCCTCACCCCACAGCAGGGTAAAGGGTCCATCCAGCAGCGGTGCTGAGCACACACAAACTGATGAATGCCGAGCAGGAGCCAGGTTTCCTGCCAGGCTTCCTCTGCTTTCCAATTTCTGATGTTTTTTCCTCCTTTCTGGGAGCTCTGAGGGCAAATCTGGGTCACTCCTGGAAGCAGCTGAGAAGTGCTCAGGAGGGGCAAGGAGACTCTGGGTTTGGAACAGGGGTACTCAGCTAAAGCCCTCTGCAGGGGCAGGTCCCACGCCTGAGTGAGGCAAGGAGCCCAGCGTGGCTCTGGCATCTCTGACAACTGGATGGGGGGGCCAGCACTCAACCCAAAACACTGCACCCCTAAACCCCAAACTGGGGGACAGAACACACACTCAGCCAGGCTCAACATCTCCCCTTGGATCATGGCATTCCTCACTTGAAAACCTTGGGAAGCTTCTCCTAGAGCTTGGCTAAATCCATCTGGTCCAGCACTCAACCCAACCCACTGCACCCCTCACTAACCCCAAACTGGGGGTACAGAGCTCACACTCAGCCAGGCTCCGCATTTCCCCTCGGATCACGGCATTCCCCACTCGGGAACCTTCTCCTAGAGCTCAGCCAAAGCCACTCCACTGCACCCTGCTCACAGAGAAGCAGGGGAGGCGGCTGCGGACAGACAGACAGACAGACGCAGCGGCAGCCGCACGTGCCGGCGCACCCCCCGGTGCCGACAAGCACGGGCAGGACCCTGCTGGGGCGCGGGGGCTCAGCTCCACCCTGCCCCGGCGCCAGCGGCCCTGGGAAAGGGAAGCAAGAACAAAGATGACGGTCCTTGTGATCTAGGCTGCTAAAAAACAACACAAGGTGGAAAAGGGAGCAGGCCGCGGCTCCTGCCGCTGCCCAACACATCCCCGCGGGACCAGCTCCCCTGCTGCGGCTCGGGGAGACCTCTCCCCGCGGTGAATCAGCAGCCCCTGCGTGTGCGGGCAGAGCCCAGCAGCCTCTTGCCAGCCGGCGAGCACCGGCGCCCGGCCCTGCCTGCCTGCCTGCCTCTGGCTGCTGGCACAGCAGGAGCATTCCCCACGTTCAAACGTTTCCTCCTGGCTTTCATCATCCTGGAGCGTGGCATCATCAAACCAGCCACCAGGAAGGGTGGAAGAGACCTCTAAGATCATCAGGTCCAACCATCAACCCAGCACCACTGTGCCCACTAAGCCATGGCCCAAAGGGTCATGCCAAGAGGGATGGGGACAAGTCTGCAGGGTCACACATTGTCCAGTCATAAAGGGTGGAAAAGACCTTGAAGATCATCAGGTCCAACCATCAACCCAGCACCACCGTGCCCACTAAACAATGGCCAAGGTATCATGCTGGGAGGGATGGGGATAAGTCTGCAGGGTCACACATCATAAAGGGTGGAAAAGACCTCTAAGATCATCAGGCCCAACCATCAACCCAGCACCACCATGCCCACTAAGCCATGGCCCAAAGGGTCATGCCAGGAGGGATGGGGACAACTCTGCAGGGTCCCACGTTGTCCAATCATAAAGGATGGAAAAGATCTTTAAGATCATCAGGTCCAACCATCATCCCAGCACTACCATGTCCCCTAAGCCATGGCCCAAAGTGCCATGCTAGGAGGGATGGGGACAAGTCTGCAGGGTCCCACACTGTAGAATCATTAAGGTTGGAAAAGACTCAATGACTGAGGCAGCCCCATCCAGACCTGGATAGTCCCCATTCAATCCTGGGTTTGGGGTCTCTTCTGCACCAGCCCTCTCCAGACCAGCATCTCCATCAAGGGGTGGCACAAGTGAATATTTAGCTGCAGATCTCTTGGTGGAGGAGCTGCCCACGCTGCCAAAGCCTCAGACCACCACCACCACCATCAGTGGTGAGATCTAAACTCTGAGGAACTGGAGAAAGGAAGCACTGCTGATAAAAGAGGAGATGTTCCCCTTTCCAGCAGACAGCAGGGCACCAAAATAAGAATTAGAGCTTAAAAAAAACCCACCCAACAAACTTCCCTTCCCACAGCAGCACTGCTTCTGCTGGGACATGGGACAGGACCCTAGGGATCACCTCACTGCTGGGAGATGCTGTGTTCAAAGCCAGGCTGCATGGGGCCTTGAGTTTAGTGACCTGAGACCCCCAACCTCCTCCTCCAACAAGGACCTCAGCAGATCCTTGCACACAGCCAGCAGCTTTGCCCAGCCACATGCAGGCTGTGCCACCCCAAGACACATCTCATCCAGCTCCTCTCCAACACTGCCCAGGCTTTTCAAGCCTCCCTCTCTGCAGGGAACCCAGCAGGTCAGGCTGAAGAGGTGGCCAGGGTGATCTCACCACTTCTTCCCTGGTGTTACAAATCCATAAATCCACCCTGTGCCCGGCAGGCTCCCCAGCTGACGGCCAAGGCTGTTGGGATTCTGCTGACACAGCACTTCAGGCATTATTTCATCGCTTCCCACTTCTCAGAAGCCTCTTCTGGTTTGTCACCCCCTCTGAGGACGCTGGCAGGGAGCCCTACTGTGCTTGCTCATTCAATGATGCCATCAACAGGCAATCCAGGTTCCGGGAAAGCACTGAACCCCACTGAGCTGGCATCAACTCATTGGCATCACCCCACGGGGAGAGGGCAGGAGGGAGCACTTCGAGGGTGCTGGAACCCTGGAGCAGGCTGCCCAGAGAGGTTGTGAAATCCCCTTCTCTTGAAACTTTCAAAACCCACCTGGACATTGTGAGCCTGGAGAAGCTGACCCTGCTTTAGCATGACCTCCAGAGGTCCCTTCAAAGCCCCACCAGGCTGGGACTCAGTGATGGGGACAGGCAGCAGCTGGGTATTGGGGCACAGCCAAAAGCAGTCAGCCAAGGGGTGAGGGCAACTTTTGATGTGCACAGAGGTGCTGCACGAGAAGGAGGAGATGAAAGTGGTGCCACAGGCAAAGAGGATGGAGATGCACAGGGGGAGGATCAACAAAGATCTCCCAGTAGCAAAAACTATTGGCTTGTGAGGAGTGAGCAACATCCTGGCAGCTGTGGGCAGGAGGAGGCCTTGCTTGCATGCCCATGTGCAAGAGGACACACATGTCTGCACCTTTCCCAGGGGCCTGTGCTGACATGATGAGGTGGCACCTTTCCCAGCCTGGGGGAGGAGGAGAAGGAGGAGGAAGAAGGTGATGCCATCTCCAGGTCCCTCCCTGCCCCTCCGGCCACAGGGACACCACCTCCACAAAGCTGCCGTCTCCGTGGCTGGGGAAACAGCCGCTCCGAGATTCCCAGCACACCCCAACTGCACCTCCATGGAGAGGAACACACAGCAAACCAAGAGAACACCCAAAAAATCTCACTGCCACATGTGAGGGAAGCCCTGGGAGAGGTGAGCAAGCAGAGCCCTGTGCCAGAGAGCAGCCCAAGGTCTGGATGCATCCTGCAAGCGGTGCCACCATCTGCAGAGGGGCTGAGCACACCCAGGACAACAATGACAGGAAGGCTGCAACCTTTCTGCTGTGAGGCCAGGCTAAGAGAGTTGGGCTTGTTCAACCTGGAGAAGAGAAGGCTCCAGGGAAACCTTTTGATGGCCTTTCAGGACTTAAAGGGGCTGATCAGAAAGCTGGGTTAAGACTTTTGAGCAGGGCCTGTTGTGACAGGACAAGGGCTGATGGTTTGAACACAAAGAGGGAGATTCAGACTGGAGAGAAGGAAGAAATGAGGGTGGTGAGACCCTGGCCCAGGTTGCCCAGAGAGGTGGGAGATGCCCCATCCCTGGAACCATTCCAGGTCAGCCTGTCTGGGGCTCTGAACAACCTGCTCTAGTTGCAGACATCCCTGCTGACTTCAGGGGGGTTGGGATTGGATAACCTCCAACCCAAACCATCCTACAATTCTATCATTAAACACCCCAAACCCTGGAGAAATCCTCCAAACAAAGCCTCAAGCCCCAACCTCTCTTGAGGAGCCAGACCCCAGGGCAGCACAGAGCTGCAGCCCAGCACAGCCCAGCTCGGGGGAGCCAGGGGTCAGAGCCTGGCCCTGGGCTCATCATTGGTCGCTCAAGGCCAAGCTTTGCGCTTCCCACAGCAGAGGCTTAGGGAGCAGGAAAGCCCTGGAGGGGGGGAGCCGAGGGCTGGCCCTCATCAAACCTCCTTTTCTAGCAGCTAACAAAAGGCCTGGTGTCTGGGCAGAGGGCTGTTATTCCAACACCAACCAAGGGCTGCTTGGCAGCAGGAGAAACGGGGAAAGGTTGTGCTGGTGGGAACTGGCCTGGCTTTGTTCGGGGCAGGCTCGGGCGCTGTGTTTGCACAGGCTCCACGCAGCAGCTCACAGCCTACGTGGGGGGTGGCAGGGATGGGATCCCCCAAACAGGGCTGCAATGGGGCCATCAACAGCTCAGACCCCCCGGGACTGCTCCCCACAAGCAGTGATGCAAAACTGTGAGAGAGAAGCAGGAGGGAGCTTGCAGCCCAAGCTCACACCTCACAATCCAAGTGTGCAGCCCCAATGCACCCCAAGAGCACACCCTGCAGCCCAAGCATCAAGCCCAAGCCCACATCACAATCCAAGTGTGCACCCAAGAGCACACCCTGCAGCCTAAACATCAAGCCCAAGTTCACCTCACAACCCAAGTATGCAGCCCAAGGATGCACCCCACAGCCCAAGCATGCTCCCCAAGCTCACAACTTGCAGCCCAAGCATGCACCCCAAGAGCACACCCTGCAGCCCAAGCATCAAGCCCAAGCCCACATCACAATCCAAGTGTGCACCCAAGAGCACACCCTGCAGCCCAAGCATCAAGCCCAAGTTCACCTCACAACCCAAGTGTGCAGCCCAAGGATGCACCTCGCAGCCCAAGGATGCTCCCCAAGCTGCTGGTAGGAAGCTGTGTCCCCCCCCACCACCACTACCTTTTGCTACTTTCAACCCCAACAGAGCAGCCCAGGTTTTGACTGGCCTCATCTCTTCCCAAAGATGAGGACAACCAGGGGACCGATGACCCCCCCAGCCTGCCCAGGACAGGAGATGTGCAAAACCCTCTCAGAACTGGGGCTCAGAGGGAAGGAACCTGACGATTTCTCTCTTTTTTCCCCCTGCAAACAGAGGGCAGGCAGCAACCTTGAGCCCTGATCTCATTAGATGTCCCAAACTAAGCAGTGTGAAACCTGATTAGTGCTGTGGGGGAGGGGGTGACAGCTCTGCCAGTCAGCCCCAACACCCTCCCACCCAAGATGGGGAGTCCCAGCCCCATTAGGAAGCCAGGGCTGGGGAGCAGGATCTGGATGTGGTTCTGGTGCTTCCGTTGAGCAGGAATGCTCCCAGGCTCACGCTGGGGCTTGACTCATGGCTGTGCTGTGCTCTGAAGGGATGCTTCACCCCCCCCAGCTGCTGCCACTGGTTCCTGACCTTGGCTTGCAGCAGCAGAGAGGAATTTGGGATTAAAAAAACCCAGCCAAAGAGAGGAGAGGCAGGAGCCTGAAACTTCTGTTCCCTAGAGACCTGCTCTCCTGCAGAGAAACTTAATCCCCACGAAAAAGCAAATTAAATAATCCAGTTGCTAACTTTATGCTCTGCTTGCTTCATTTAAACACCAGCACAGCGCCAGACCTGCTGGATTCCACCTGCCTGGCCCAAGCCCATCAGATGCTCCTAGGAAGGCTGAGCTGGACCTTCCTGGAGCAAAAACCCAGCTCAGGCACCACGAGGTTGTGGTGGGAGAGCTGCACATCAGTGGGGAACCTCAATTAGGGCACAGGTGGTGAGTCCCCCTGGCCAGCTGTGCTCCCCAGGGGACACTTCACAAGGTGGCCAAGCTGGAGGAGAGGTGACCACAGTTCCCTGGGAGCAGCCAGCCAGGTCCTCCTCCCTGTGCATTGACAGAAGGCACTGGGAGAGACACATGCCAGAGGAACCAAAACTCCCTGAGGCCTCCACCCGAGCTGGCCAGGCCAGATGGTGGCCCTGGATGTCTTATCACACCCAACCACCTTGGGTGGCCCTGGCCTGGGCTGCTCCTCAGTGAAGGCATCACATGATGGCACGAAAGCGGCACACAGAGACCAGCTGTGGCACCTCCCTGGCACCAGCCTCCTGCTCACATCCTCCAGCTCCCTCCAGGACCGGTGTCCTACACCTACCAACTCCTCTTTCTGAGCAGCAGAGCCAGGCACAGGAGCCACGAGGAGCTCGGTAGGAACAAGCACAGACCCACTCACGGCTGCTTGGCCACGGGGGAAAAAGAATCTGAGCCCAGTTCCCCTGGGGCAAACAGGTGGCAGTGCCAAGGTCAGATGAAGGCAGGAGATTACAGTGGAGTGCAGAGGAGAGGGCTGAGGAGATGCTGGGTTTGAGCCTGGCTGCCCACGTAAACAACAAAACTCCTCCGAAAGCGAAACCAGGCAGCCTCCTGCTGCCGGGGAAATGAACCCAGCAATAAATTTGTAATCAAATGGAGTTTGCTGAGCCCAGCCCGAGGCTCTTTGTCACCTCGGGGCCGTGGCAGACGCTGCCCCGGGAAACCCGAGCTGGAGGCTGTGTGGAAAGTCCGGGTGACCCCCAGCCCCCCGCGGCAGCGGATGCCGGGGCAGGCACCAGCCCCTAGCAGCATCCTTTGTCCCCCACCGTGGAGCCAGGGATCTGGCAGGACCTCCCAGTTCCATCCCAGTGGTGCACTGGGAGGTTCTCCAAGCCCTTCACCCCAACCCAGCAGGGCTGACAGCGATGGATGCTGGCAGCCAGCCGGGGGTCAGGGGCCTGGACTTACACACACAGACATTTACATATGAAATGCTCCCAGCTCCAATATCCTGCTGCCTCCACCTCCCCCGGGGAGATGAATAGAGATGAGGGGGGAGAAGGGAACAGAAACCTCTCCAGCAATAAAACCTCTCCCTTCCCTCCAGCTTTGTCCAGCCCTGCAGCTGACAGGCAGGTTGGAGGGCACATCTGGGGCTGGAGAGCACATCTGGGGCTGGAGAGCACATCTGGCTACCCAGCAAATGCCAACTCACCACGGTGAGATGCATGGCACAGCCCACAAAGGCTGGCACCCCTTCTGCACCCATAGGAAGCACCCCAGCAGTATGAGAGGGGTGGCTGTGGCTACTCAAAGAGCCACCTCACCACCTTCAATCATAGAATCTCCTGGTTGGAAAAAAGACCTTAAGAGCATGGAGTGCAGCCACAACCTAACATCTCCCTGCACACAACTCTTAGACCATGTCCCTAATCTCCTCTTCCAAACAGCTTTTAAATACCTCCAGGGATGGTGACTCCACCATCACCCTGGGCAGCCTGTTCCAGTGCTTGAGAACCCTTTGGTGAAGAAATTTTTCCTGACATCCAACCTCAACCTCCCCTGGTGCAAATTAAGGCCACTGAAGCATTCCCTGTCCCTTCCCTGGCTTCTGCTCTGCTCAGTTTCCTCCATTTCCCTGCCAGCACCTTCTGAATGGTAGGACAAGAGAAAAAAGACCTCAAGTTGCACCAGAGCAGGTTTAGGTTGGGCATGAGGAAGAATTTCTTCCCCAGTAAGGGTTGTCAAGGCCTGGCCCAGGCTGCCCAGGGCAGAGGTGGAGTCCCCATCCCTGGAGGGACTGAAAAGCTGTGGAGCTGTGGTGCTGAGGGCCATGGTTTGGTGGTGACCTGGCAGGGCAGGGTTAGTGCTTGGACTTGATGATCTGAAAGGTCTCCTCCAACCAAAGCAACTCTGTGATTCTGTGGATCAAAGCCACAAAGGCTGCAGCAGACACAGCTGGTGACAGCCAGCAAGTCGGCGTCGCTCGGACTAGAGGCAACAAAACAGACCTAAAAAAAACGGAGATTTGGCTTCTCGGGGACTTGCCACTGGTGGTTTTTGCATTCCCCTTCTGCTCACAGGAGCAGAAAGTGCCAGGAGTGCCTTGCTGCAAGCAGCCAGCACTGCCAGCAGGGCTCTGGGCAGCACCTGGAGAGGGGCTGGCTGCCAGCTCAGCTCCTGGAACCAGTCACCTTGTAAACCCTGCTAATAATGTCACTCCTGATGTCATCTCTGCTGCTCCCACCTCGCTCTGTGGGCAGGAGGGGGATGTGCTGAGCTGCAGCTGGAGCCCAGAACCTCCTGCTCAAGCACAGGAGCTTCAGCAGCACCCATAAAAAAAAAAACAAACCAAAACAGACTGGGGACACTGCACCCAACCTCAGCACCCATCCCTGCTCCAGCTACCAAAGGACTGCAGACTAGGGGACAGCATGGCCAGGGGACAATTTGACCACCTCCAGCACAGCCAGACAGGATGGAAGAGAGCTTAAAGCTCATCCAGTCCAACCACCCTGCAATAAGCAGGGACATCTTCAACTAGAGCAGGCTGCTCAGGACCCCAACAAACCTGACCTTGATTATCTCCAGGGATGGGATCTCCACCACCACCTCCCTGGGCACCCACTCCACTGTTCCACCACCCCTCCTAGTAAAGAACTTCTTCCTAAAGTCCAGCCTCAAGCTCCCCTGCTCCAGTTTCCAACCATTTTCCCTGCTCCTAGTGCTACATGCCCTTGCAAACAGCCCCTTCCCAGCTTTCTTGGAGGCTGCCTTCCAATACTAGAAGGCCATCAGAAGGTCTCCCTGGAGCCTTCCCCAACTCTCTCAACCTGTCCTCCCAGCAGAGGTTCTCCAGCCCTCTGATCACCTTCCTGGCCTCCTCTGGACCCGCTCTAACAGCTCCACATCCTCCCTGCTTTGAAAGCCTTGTGCTGGAGACTCAGGGCTCCTTTCCCATTGATTTCCAGCGCCAGCTGCAACGAGGCTCAGGAAAAATTTATGACAGGCAGGCTAAGAAAGTGAGGGATGCAAGAGAGGGATGTGAGCGAAGGATATTCCTGCCGGAGGCGATGGCTCAGGGCAGCTGTCAGCCACTGAGCCGCCGGATTAACCCTTCCACGTCAGCCCCAGCACGGCACGGG
Organism: Indicator indicator; assembly: GCF_027791375.1. Classification (NCBI taxonomy): domain Eukaryota; kingdom Metazoa; phylum Chordata; class Aves; order Piciformes; family Indicatoridae; genus Indicator; species Indicator indicator. Next base: position 5,407,347 of record NC_072042.1, on the reverse strand, counting down.
AGGGTGGGGAGGCTGCCAGCTCGCCAGGGTGACAACTCCCTTGGCTCCCAGCTAAATCAAACAGAGAATTGATTCACCTTTGTTATAGGGCAGGATCAGCTGGTGCAGCCCAGCCGTGCCGAGGCCGCGCCGCGAAATAAAAAGGGTGAGTCGATAATTGTCACTCAGTGACAGGCAATGGCATCCTGGGTGCCTTCTGCTTTGCTTTCCACCTTCTTGCTAGATCATAGAATGGTTTGGGTTGGACTCTGAGATCACTGAGTCCACCCATTGACCTAACACCACCATGGCCATGAAGCCATGTCCTGAAGTGCCGCGGTGAATCCCAAGAGCAGGATGGGAGGCTTGGAGCAAAAAGCTTCTCTGATAGCAAGGAAGGAAAAAAGAAAGGAAGAGTCACAGAATCTCCTGGCTGGGAAAGACCTTAAGACCATGGAATCCAACCACCACCTAACATCTCCCTGTGCACAACTCTCAGACCACGTCCCTCAGCTCCTCATCCAAATGACTTTTAAACACCTCCAGGGATGGGGACTCCACCATCTCCCCGGGCAGCCTGTGCCAGTGCCTGGTGATCCTTCTGGTGAAGACACTTTTCCCTGATGTCCAATATAAACCTCCCCTGGTGCAACCTGAGGCCACAAAGGAAAAAAAAAAAAAAAGAAAAGAAAGAGGAGGAACAGCAAGGGAATTGTTCACCCCTCCTGCTGCAGCCAGAGCACCAACGTAAACCAAGCCCTCACCCGCAGCCCTGGCTGCTGCCTGCTGCAGCACGGACAATGGCCACCAGCCTCCAGCCACCTGCCAGGGGCTGGCCCAGCACGATCGAGTGTCACAGGCAGCTCTCAGGGGACAAAGCTGCGAGGCAGGAGAGGGCAGAGCATCAGGAAAGGGGTTTGGAAAGCAGAGAGGGGAGAAAAATCACCGATTTCTACCCAGATACCACCACGAACCCACGTCCAACAGGAACCACGCAGGGAAAACCACCCTCACCAGAGCTGGATCAGCCCCCACCCCTTGGGAAGAGCAGCCAGCTCCTCTCCCTTGGGCTGGATTTTGAGCTCCATTCCTTCTCCAGTTGCTCCTTGCAAAGCAGCTGCCCCTGCCCCCCTGCTCAGCTCTCGGGGCTGGCTCAGCCCCTGCCCCGGCGCTCGCTTTGTGCCCAGACACTGCTCCAGACCCAAGGAAAAAGACAAAAGAGGGAAGTGAAGCGGAGCCACGGAAAGCACCACCCCTCCCTGCTGCCTCCATGGGAAGCCAACAACTCCTTGATGTTCCAGGAGGTGGGGAGGGGGTCCTCAATTTGCCTCAACCAGCAATCGATGGCAGATGGTGGAGCTGTGCCGGGAGGAGGTGACACTGCAGTGGCTCAGCCTCCCTCTGCCCTGCACGGCCACACCGCCCCGGCTGCAAATACCTTTCAGGGTGCCAAGTCCATCCAGGAATTTCTTGTACTTCTCCAAGTCCATCTTCCAGCCAAGCTCACCCCTCTCCTCAGCTGGGCAGCATCAGGGCACCCAGGAGCCCCAGCAGCGCCGCTGGCCTCACCACCATCGCCCTTTGACCACCCAGCTGGGCACAGCCCTCCTGTTTCCTTATTTGATGAAGCATTAAAACCTCCCAGGGCTGAGGCCACCCCCCTTTTTGCAAATGAGCCCAGAGCTACCAGTAAGTGCCCCACACCATCAGGGCTCCCAGCATCCCTTCCCCCCCGCCCTCCTCCATGCCAGAGCTTTCAGGGATTGTGTGTCCCGGGGATATTTCCAGCAAGGAGCTAGAGGGAACTGGGAGGGGAAGGAAACAAAAACCCAAAAGGATTTAAGGTTGGAAGGCAGAAGATGGGGAAAATGCAGCCCATGTGTCCCCATCCTCATAGGAGAAAGCCACCTTGGTGACTCTGACACCAAGCCACTAGAAAAGTGCCATCAAGTGTGGAAAAACCAGCCCAGGTGAGCCCTAGGAGCAGATGCCTCCACGGGACAGCAGGGTCCCTCCTGCCTTTGCCACCCCTAGCCCTCCCACTGACCCCACACCAGCAAGCAAGGCAGCTGAAAAGGAGATTTGCTGCTTTTAAAGAGATTTTTGGCAGCAGGAACCTGCCCTGTTTGATCCAAAGGGATCCCAGTGCCTGCCCTGCTGATCGCTGCCCTTCAGCAGGGCTGGTGTCCACCAGGCACTTCCCAGGACTTCTGTTAAATCAGGTAATTAATAAAAATAATAATAAGGATGCTATCACCATCATCAGGGGTGTTGAGATGTGCTTGCCATGGAAGCAGAGTGTGATCTTCCACCTCTCCAGAGAGGTCCCAGCAGATTGAGCAAGACCACAGAGTGCAGGATCCACCACAGGCTGCAGAGCCCTCCTGGCACACCCCACACCACATCTGAGCTCTGCTGGGAAGGAGGGGAGAGAAACCCAACTCCAAGCAGGAGTTAAACCACCCCACAAAAAAACCCCAACCAGGGGGGCAGCTCCCTGCATCTTGGCAAAGAGATTGCCCTTGTCTGTAGGTACCAGCACATGAATCCCCAGCTCCCAGTGCTAGGAGCAGCTCCAGCTCTGGAGCACCCAACACAAGGAGGATGTGGAACTGTTAGAGTGGGTCCAGAGGAGGCCACAAGGATGATCTGAGTGCTGCAGCACCTCTGCCATGAGGCCAGGCTGAGAGAGTTGGGGTTGTTCAGCCTGGAGAAGAGAAGGCTCCAGGGAGACCTGAGAAGAGCCTTCCAGGATCTGAAGGGGGCTACAGGACAGGAGCTTTGTGCAAAGCATGGAGTGACAGGAGCAGGGGTGATGGCTTCAGACTGGAAGAAGCTGGAGTGAGATGAGACATTAGGAGGGTGGTGAGGCACTGGAACAGGCTGCCCAGAGAAGTTGCTCCAAGCCTGGAAGGGTTGAAAGCCAGGCTGGATGAGGCCTTGAGTGAGCTGGCAGGAGGTGTCCCTGCCCATGGCAGGGGTTGGGAACTGGATGACCTTTAAGGTCCTTTCCAACCCAAGCCAGTCTGTGATGCTACAACTCACCACGTGCTGGGGGAGCAGATCCCTCTGCTCCCAAAGCAGGCAGCATCCCACAGGATTCACAAACTCAACTTCCACACCTGAGCAGCCCCAGAGGGGGGCACAGGGCTCTGCTCCCCCAGAGCTCTGCAGACAGACAGCCACCTCTGTGGGGACAGACCAGGGGTATCACTTTCCTGCAGCAGAGCAAACCCCAGGGGCCAGTTGCTGGTTGTGCCCCTGACAGCTGCCTGCCCAGAGCCAGAATCACTCTGGGAGCTCTGAGGGGGGAAACAGGAGGAGGTGGTGAAGTGTCCTCCCCAAGCCAAACCCTCTCCTCCACACCTGCACTCACCACCAGGCTGGGGTGGGATGGAGGTGACACTCAGAGGACCTATTGCCAGCAAAGGGAGGTACCCAAGCAGCTGGTGGTGGGTGGTCATTCCTCACAGCGTGGGGAGGGCTGGAAGGGACCTCTGGAAACCACCTTAGTTCAACCCCCCCATGCCAGAGCAGGGTCACCCAGATCAGGGTGCACAGGAGAGCATCCAGGTGGGTTTTGAGCGACTCCAGAGGAGGAGACTCCACAACCTCTCCAGGCAGCCTGCTCCAGTGCTGCACCACCCTCAAAGTACAGAAGTTCCTCCTCAGGTTTAGATGGAACTTCCCGTGGTCAGCTTTGTGCCCATCAGCTCTGGCCCTAGCACTGGGCAGCCCCTGACAAAAGGCTGGCCCCATCCCCACGAGCAGGACCAACAGGGGCCAGCCCAGCTGTGGTGGTCTCCAAACCAAGGGCTGGAGCTGGAGGTGCCCTCCTTCACCAGCCAGCCTAGCTCCAGCCCCAGCATGGTAGGGCTGGTCCCACAGACATCCTCCCCCCCAGCCCTCCCCATGCCTTCCAGCACAGCCAGGAGCAGAATGAAGTTGTTGCAAGAAGCCAAAGTTGTCACCACTAAAAATAGCACAATGGAATTTTCCTCTAAAGGAGAGAAAAAGCGGGGGAAAAAAAAAAATCCCTGCTTCTCACTGACAAAGGCTGGGAGAAGGAAACGTGGAGGGGACACCAGGGACACTATCTGCAGGAGGTGGCCCTGCCTGGGCAGTGCCCAGCGTGGGGGAGTGGGCAGGACCTCCAGCTCTGCTTTCTTTATCTCTGTCTTCTCCTTCCCAGCAAAGGAGCTGAGACCAAGCACCACTGGCACAGCCACCAGACACAGCAAGCAGGCAGCTGCTCCAAAATGACAACAGCAGGAGGGAGATGTGGCTGCCCTGGGCAAGTCCTGACCCCCAGCACCCCCCCATGGCTTTGTCACCCAAGGGTGACCCCACGCTGGCAGGGGCTCAGTGCCTCCCTCCTGCCCTGCTCCCCAACACCAAAGGAGGGCAGGGCTGGGGGAAGGCAGCCCAGCACCCATCAAGTCCCCAAGCCCCATGGTGATGGGGAGGAAAAGCCTTCCCTGCTCCCATCCTGGGGGGGTCAGGGTGATGCCAGCAGACTCCACCCACAAGCATCCCAGCTCCCCCTCCCCACGGGAACGCCAAGAATTCCCAGTGTGGGGAGGATCACTCCAGTTGGCTCAATCTGGGGGGGGGTAAGGGGGGAAGCCCCCAGCTCCTGGGACAGCCACCAGGCACCCAACCAGTTGAGGAATCCCAGCATCTCCCAGGCTGGCAACTGCCCCCCAGAGCAGGCATGAGAAGCATCCCAAGCAGCCAGCCAGGATGAAATATCTCCACGAGCAGTGTCTGCAGCCACAGAACCTCCTGCACCCTGCCTGTCCCCCACCCCCTCACCCAACCCCTGCACCCTGCCTGCCCCCCACACCCACACCCACCCCCTGCACCCTGCCTGTCCCCCACACCCCCACCCCCACCCCCTGCACCCTGCCTGTCCCCCACCCCCACCCCCTGCACCCTGCCTGCCCCTCACCCCCACACCCAACCCCTGCACCCTGCCTGCCCCCCACCCCCTCACCCAACCCCTGCACCCTGCCTGTCCCCCACCCCCTCACCCACCCCCTGCACCCTGCCTGTCCCCCACCCCCACCCCCTGCACCCTGCCTGTCCCCCACCCTCCTCACCCAGCCCCTGCACCCTGCCTGTCCCCCACCCCCTCACCCAGCCCCTGCACCCTGCCTGTCCCCCACCCCCTCACCCCAGCCCCTGCACCCTGCCTGTCCCCCACCCCCACACCCACCCCCTGCACCCTGCCTGTCCCCCACCCTCCTCACCCAACCCCTGCACCCTGCCTGTCCCCCACCCTCCTCACCCAGCCCCTGCACCCTGCCTGTCCCCCACCCTCCTCACCCAGCCCCTGCACCCTGCCTGTCCCCCACCCCCACACCCCCCCCCTGCACCCTGCCTGTCCCCCACCCCCACACCCCAACCCCTGCACCCTGCCTGTCCCCCACCCCCTCACCCCAGCCCCTGCTCTGCTCCCTGGGGAGCACACAAGCTGGGGAGGGATCATGTGGAACCATTCTGCCCTTCCTCCCCACCACCAACCATCACCAACAATGGGGCAGAGGCAGTTCAGGCAGTGCCAAGGATGTTGGCAGTGCCAGGGCATAGCCAGGAGAGAGCCTGGGATGTGGGATCCATCTGTTTCAGGAGAGCCTCAAAGGGGAGCTCCCCAGGATGCTCATGGCCATCCCAGGCTGTGCCCAGCACCCCTTGTAGTGATCTTCACATCAGCTGAACCCAAGGGGTGGAGAGGGGGTTGCTCATTTTTGCTCATTGGAATGATGGGGAAGCTGCAGGCAGTGTAGAGGGTGTGGGACCACCACAGCCTGGCCCTGCTCCCCATGGAAAAGAGTCCTTCCCACTGGACAGTTTCACCAGGACACCTCCTGCAGCAAAAGCTGCCCCGAGGTCAAGGCCAGTCTCAAGGCCACAGCAGCCTTTGCACACAGTTTCCCCACAGGGAAAGCTCAGCTGCTGGCAAAAGCACTTCTGAAAAGCCACCCAGGACCCCGAGAGTGATTAATAAAAAACCAAGGCAGAGCTTACAGCCTGAGCTGAGACAACCAGAACTCAGCACAAACATCCCACCCAGGGACCAAGGCACAGCTCCACGGCTGGGGAGGAGCCAGCTGGGAGGCAGCAAGGGCAGAGCAAGGGCTGGGACAGGAGGAGGACATGGCAGAGCTGGCTCTGACCCAAACTGTGCCAGGACTTGGGAGGGAAGGGTGAAAGACCTGAGGCTAGTCTGGAGAAGGCCTTATTGATGCTTATCTGAAGGGGGGGTGCCAAGGAGAGGGGGGCCAAGGGGGGGGCCAAGGAGGAGGGGGGCCAAGGAAAAGGGGGGCCAGTCTCTTTTCAGTGGTGCCCTGAACCAGCAGGAAAGCAACAGACACAAAATGTAACCCAGGAGGTTCCACCTCAACTTGAGGAGAAACTTCTTTGGTGTGAGGGTGCTGGAGCAGGCTGCCCAGAGGGGTTGCGGAGTCTCCTTCTCTGCAGACTTTCAAGACCCAGCTGGATGTGGACCTGCCCTTGATGACCCCGCTCTGGCAGGAGGGATGGACACAATCATCTCCAGAGGTCTCTTCCAACCTCCACCATTCCATGATTCTGTGACTCTGCCCTCCACGTGGGCATGGGCAGCTTGAAGAAGGGAAGAAGGATGCCAGCAGAGCTCAAAGTGGGCAAGAGTAGAGGTTGGAAAAGGAGAAGACCTATGGAGGTGCAAAACACAGCACCCATCACCCGTGGGAGGCTGGCAAAGCTTCCCTGGCAGCAGTGACAAACTCTTGGTGCCAGCAGAGGAGGGCAGGGAGCAGACAGCTGCTGTGGCACCACGGGCACGGTGCCGGCTGCGTGCCGGCCGGCCTGGGCTCACCAGGGGGAAATGGAATCCAACAGGAAATGAAAAATGGAAATGCAGCCTGGTGTGCACAGGAGACAGCAGACAGCACAGCTGTGGGCTGGCAGTGCCCAGCCAACCGCCTCACCCACGGCTCCAGATCACTGATAAAGCAGGGGGGAGGGGGGGGATGATGGAGGGGCACTGCCAGCCCTGCAAGGCCACAGCAGCAGGGACCAGACACAAACACAGGGCACCCACAGCCTCTACTGATGGATCCAAGCTCCCACTGGCACCACAGAGCAGGAGGGAGCCCCCAGTTCACAGCATCACAGCACATCAGGGGCTGGAAGGCACCTCCAGAGGTCATCAGGTCCAACCCCCCTGCCAGAGCAGCATCACCCGGGGTAGTCTGCACAGGAATGCATCCAGGTGGGTTTGGAAAGCCTCCAGGGAAGGAGACTCCACACCCGCCTTGGGGAGCCTGTTCCTGTTCATCCTGCCAGGAGCAGCAGCTCCCTTCTCACCCCAACCCCCTTCCCCCAGCCACCTCACCCAGCAGCCCTCAGTGGACCTGCCCCAGAGCCTGGGCAGCCTCACATCACATCCAAGGACTCATGTGAGCACAGCCAGACACCCCAAATCCGACCATCCAGCCTCCCAGTCCCACCACACATCTCCCTGGGAAGCTGATGCTGGAGGATTCCCCTTCCCCGGCCCCCCACGCCGGGTGGGATGCATCCAGATGAACAAAATCCCACAGGATGAGCTTGGAAGTGAAGCTTCCCAGCTCCTTAACACAGGAACCCTCTGTGCTTTGCCAACACTGCCATGCAGGGAACCTCCTCAGCTGGTGCCAAGCTAGAGGCTGTTTGAACAGCCCTAAACTCCCCCTCAGGAGGCTCAGCTCCCCCAGACCAGGGCAGCACTGAGATGTTCAACCTGGAGCCTCCAGCAAGCCTGGAGAAAGAGCATCTGGAAGGAGAAAGGGGACCTCGAGGCCAGCACCCAGCAGGGATGCTGCAAGCCTGGCTGCTTGGGATGCAGGATGGGGGCTGCCAGTGCTGCAAGCAGCAGGGAAAAGCTGCCAGGGAGCTGCTCTCCTCCCCATGCCATGGAGACCAGCACCCTGCCTGCACCTACTGCCCTCCCACCACCACCCAGCAGCAGCTTCACTGGGTCCCACCCCACCCCCAGGCTCTGATGGGGTGGGAAAGGTGTCAGCAACCAGCTGGGGTGCAGGGAGGAGCTGGTTTCTGGGTCCTCCCCATGCACCCACCAAGGCTGCCTCTGCATCACCATGCTGGGGGGCACGCTGGGGGTCACAGCCACCCCCAGCCCCAGAAATCAGGGCTCCCAGCACAGCAGGCTGCCATCCCCATGCCAGGTGTGCCCTCACACCCACCACTGCTCCACCTCACCCTAGGGGCAGTGATTGCCTCATCCACCCTGGAAAACTCAGCTGCTGTTGCCAGGATCCATCCACACAGCACAGAGCTTCCCCGGGCAGCAACACCCTGGGTACAGCCCTGAGTGTTGAGAGGAGCAGGGAAGGGCTGGAATGGTGCTCAGGGAGAGGGCTCCCATCCCCACCAGCTCCAAGGAACCTCATCCCCACAGCCCCCTGAGCCCCCTGGGGTGAGCAGAGCCTGCACCAGGCATCAGCCAGCCCTGCCCACGCTCCCCAGCACATCAGAGGCTGCTCATGGAAACCATCCCTGGGGAATATTAATGAGAATGCATTTGTGTTCCTTCCAGAGAGGCAATGGATTCCAACCACCACTCCCCCAGTCAAACCAGCACCACCCCAGTCACCAGCTCCAACTGGAGCTGAACCCTGAGAGGCTGCAATCCCAGCCTGGGTGCTCCCCAGCCCCCACCTAACTGTGCTGCCTGCAGCTCAGCCTTGAGTGGGATTGAAGCACCTTCCAAAATCCTTCCTTCCAGCGCTCCCCTGGCTGAGCAGCACCCTGGGAAGAGCCAGACCATTTCCCAGTACATCCTCCCAGCTGCCCCATGCCTGTCCCAGCCCTCCTGCTCCAGCCAGTGGTGAAACAGTGCCCCCAGGCTGAGCCCACGGCCCCGGGAAGAGCTCCAGGCCCCTCCATGCAGGACAGATGGAGCAAGAAATGGCTTTACCTGGGAAGCCCCAGAGTGGAGCAGCTTCTTCACACCCACCCCAAGCTCTGCTGTGGCTTCTCCCTGCACCAAGACAGGAGAAACCAGAAAGTGAAGCACCCCACAGCCTGCATTTATCTGCTTTAAGTGCATACAAAGGGATTTATCACCCTGCTATTCAAAGGACACTTGGAATTTAAATAAAACCTCTTCTTCTGCTTCCCTCTGGGAGGTTTCTTGCCGCTGGCATCAGCCACAGCTATGTCCAGAGCAGTCTAAACTTAGCTGACACAAGCAAGATGAGCCTGGAAAGGAGGCTGGTCAGAAACCAGCAGACTGAGGTCAAAGACTCCAGTCTCACCCTGAAGCAGGAGCCAGGAAGGAAAAGGCTCCGACGGGAACACGAGGAGCAGGAGAAGGGGAGCCCGGCAGAAGGGGAGCCCGGCAGAAGGGGAGCCCGGCAGAAGGGGAGCCCGGCAGAAGGGGAGCCCGGCAGAAGGGGAGCAGAGCAGTTGAGCCCTCCCCCAACAGGCAGCTCCCAGGAGCTGGCAGCTGAAGGCAGATCAAAGCTTCCCGGCACAGGAGTCCCACCACGTGCTGCTACCCATGCCAGGGAGGCACCAGGGGCACCTTGCAGGTGCACCAACAGCCCCGACCTCCCCAGGGGCTTTTCTCACATGGAAAGGAGAAGCTGCCACCAGCCCAGCAAGCAGGGCTCAGCCTTGTCCTGGCTCCCTGCTAATGACAATGGCACTGCCACTGCCACTGCTTCCGTGGCTTTTGGGGCTGGAGATGCAGGGCAAGGCAGGTGCCCTCAGCAAGGGGAGGCCAGCCCAGGGGGCACCGTGAGCTGCTGGGAATGGTGATGACTCCAGCAGGAAGGCAGCAGACAGCTGGGCAGGTGAGGCAGGGTGGATCCTCTCACCTGAAAAACCTCCAACTTCATTTCCCTCTCGGCCAAAACAAACAGCAGCAAACCAGCACCTCCCACCATGCCCTCACGCTGACCCCTGGGGGGCAGCCCAAGGCTCCTGATGCCTTCCTCAGCCCACCCTTGGCCTCTGCTCCTCCCCCTGCCCCAGGGAAGTCAGCAACTGCCACATGCATCCCAAAAACATCAAATGTGAATCATCCTGAGGATGACAAACCAGCAGCTTCCAGCTTCCCCACACCAGGGACTCTCCACTGCCATGGTCACCCCCTCTCATGGGTGATGAAGAGGAAGAAGGGCTTCCTCTCCCCCCATGAGGAGTCACCAGCACACTGCCAGTCCTGTCAGCACTCCTGCAGACCACAGAGACATCTTGCAGCCTGCTCAGCACCACCCAGCAACGATGTTTATCCTTGCAGGGTGAAATCCCAGCAGCAGCAGCCCCAGGTGAGGAGGAGGCAGCTCTGCATGCTCAGCTCAAGGAACTGGGCACCTTCAAGCTCCAAGACTCCAGCACTGGGGTCCACACACCTCTGGTGGCATTTCTTAAAGCAGAAGACAAGACACAAGTGCACAGAAAAACCTTCTTGAGAGATGAGCCTGGCCTAGACTGCTGCCCAGCAACCACGAGGAGGGCTCCAAGGCACTCCAGATACAAAGGTCCCACCCTGGGGTCTCCCCTCCAGCTCCTCAGAAGGTTGTTCTCTCCCCAACACTGCCTCAGGTCAAGCAGTCAAGGTGACAAAGCCATCCCATGCTGCCCAGTTCAAACAAGCCAGGCCACGTGCTGGGCACCACGGAGCAGGCAGAGACAGCACCGGGGCTGGGGAAAGGTTTCCAGGACACTCCAGCTCCAGGTTTCCACTCCTGATCCCCAAAAAAGGAGAAGAGTTGATTATTGAAAAGAAAGGATTTCAGCAGGATCGATGAGTTAATGATTAGAGGGCTGTGACCCGTGCTGAGCACTGCCCAGCAGCACTGCCACCCTTGCACTGCCACAGCACAGCCAGGTGCCACCCCCTGCTTTCCTGAGGGCACAGCAAGTGGCCAAAACACAACAGGAGGGACAGGCCATGGGAGCAGAGAGCAGCCCTCTGATGCCAAGCTCCCCTCAGCACCCACAGGAGGACAGAGCAGAGCAGCCCTCTGATGCCCAGTCCCCTCTGACTGGTAGCTCTGCCATGCTGGCAGCAGCCAGAAGGGTCCACAGAGCTCCAACATCACCCCCAGTGCTGCCAGGGAGGGCAGAGCAGAGCTTCCCCTCCTGCCCAGATTCTGACTGGTGGCTCTGCCATGGTGGCAGCACCCAGAAGGGTCCCTGAAAGCTCCACCATCACCCTGGTTGCAGCATCCAGGGGGTCCCCATAAGCTCCACTGCCACCCCCCAGGCTGCTGTGATCATTCTCTCCGGGTGCAGGTCCTGGCATGTGCCACAGCAGCGCGATCCAGCCAGGAGGCAAGCAGGGCTGGGAGCCACCCCACACCATGCCTCCCTGGGAAACTGCCCTCCTGGCTTTCACCTGGGCCAGACTGGTGAAGATCTTGGTGCTGGGCACCTTCCAGCTGTAGGTGCATGCCCTGGAGGGTGCTGTGCCCACCGAGCACACCAGCAGCCAAAGCAAGCCACGCTCAGGGAAGCTCTGCCAGGCTCCAAGCACTGTCAGGGGGCTCCAGAGCCTCCACACACCCCCAGATCCCCACTTTGAGCCCTATCCTCTTGCTCAACCAACCCCCTCAGGACCAGACTGCAGCATCAGGTAGCACCTGACACCAGCTCCACTAGCAGCAGGGCCAGGGGTGCCCCCACAGTGCCCACGCCAGCTCACGGCGCTGATGCCAACCTCCTCCCCTGGCAGGCCTGGGAGCAGGAGCACCCCACGAGCATGACAGCACTGCAGCAGCACCCACCTTGCACCCACCTACCCTGCACCCTCCCCACCCACCCTGCACCCCAGCAGCTCTGCTCTGCCTCAGGTGGGTGTTTGGATAAAGAAAGGAACCACAGGGATGTGCCAGGGAGCTGCTTCACTCCTGCTCCTTGGAGAATGGCAGGCTCCACACCTCACTGTGCCAGCTCCAGGACCTTTCCTGTGCCACTAGCCTCCAGGCTTGCCCCAGCTTGCTGGATGGTGGAGGCCCTGCCACTCAGATTGGGTGTTTTTTAGGTTGTTTTCCTACCAGAAAGGTTGGAGCTGCCTGATAGAAAGGCTGGGAGGCGTCTGCAGTCCTAGATTCCTCCTTGCCCTCTGATGGCACAAGCCTGTGCCAGCAGTGCCAAAGTCCTGGATGCCACAGGTCTGAAGTAGCCACCACGAGCCAGACATCAACCTCATGGTTGTCATAGAATCATAGAATTGTTTTTTTTTTGTTGAAAAGGCCTTAAAGATCATCCAGTCCAAGCACCAACCCAACCCCACCATGGCCACACAGGTGCCACAGTGTCACAGGTTTCTTGAACCCCTCCAGGGATGGGGACTCCACCACCTCCCTGGGCAGCCTGTTCCAATCCCTGACCACTCTTGCAGCAAAGACATTCTTCCTCACCCCTGACATAACCCTCCCCTGGCACAATTTCAGGTCATTTCCTCTCCTCCTATCACCTGAGATGAGGTGAGGGAGAAGAGACCAAGCCCCACCTCACACTGCTCAGCCCTGAGCAGCCACGTTTGGGTGAAAAACTCTCCATTTTTGCAGGATTAAGAGGGGGAGGGGATGAGCCAGCGGAAAACTTGTTCCAGATAGCAGGAAAAAACAACAGGAAAGCAGGGAAAGAGCCAACTCAAAGCCCAGTGACCCAAAGTGGGGGGCTTGCAGCACACACGAGACGTCCTGGCAGGGGGTGGGGAGCTGGGAAGGGGTCAAAAGGCAAAGCAAAGCATTTCTGCAGCGTAAACACTCATTTCCCCTACACCACAAACAAGATCAAACACCACCCAGCAGGGCATTTCCAAGCAACTACCATAACCCAGAGCTGAAATTAGGTCTGACCTAAAAAAAAAAAAAAGAAAACAAAAAAACCCCAACCAAAACCCTCCTTCACCCGGGGGGGGGGGGGGGGGGGGGATCCTAGCTTAATGAGGGCACCGAGAGCTGCAGCGTGGGGTTGGGTGAGAGGGAACCCAACCCAGCACTGCTGCCCAGGGATGCTCCACAGCCAGACCAGCACGGACCAGGCACTGCAAACTGCAGCTTCTTGCTTGGAACAAAAGCAAAGGCCGAGGCAAAAGGCAGCTCCTTCCGTTGGCAGCTGCTGCACCGTTTCCTCCGCGTCTCCACGCTCAACCCAACGACATCAAAGCAGCTTTTTATTAATAAAAAGTTTGTCAAGTACTTGGACAAGCCCAGGTCACGTTACCCAGCCCCTTTCCAAAGCACCCAAAAGAGGCTTTTCTTCCCTGCTGCCCGTGAAAGCAGAGCGAGGCTGCCTTGTTTCTCCCACCTCTGGGAGGTCTGAGTGGCACCCCCTGGATCGGGGAGTAGGGGGTGGGGATTCATTATTCCCTTTTTTTCTGCAGGAAAAGGAAACAGGAGCTGTGAGCTCCGGGCTCTGCTCCGCCCGGCCAGCCGCGGTTTAAAGAGTCCTGGCTGCTAAACTGAGCAGTGGGAGCCCTGTGGGGCTGAAATCTAGGCTTCGAGACCAAGACTATCTCTGCAGCAAAGTGGGGAAAAAATAGAAAAAGAAAGAGCAAATGAATGGAAATGCACAAAACTGCCGGAGATGAGGCACTGACATCAAAACTGCACACTCACTGCCGGTACCCACACCGGGGCCTGGGGAGCACCTCAGCCTTTCATCCCTGCCCAGGTATGCCTCAGGGAGATGAAGCTCAGCCCCACGGGGGGCTGTGGGGAGACCAGGGCAGCCTGGAGTAAAGATGGGAGGTGGTGGGTGCCCGGGTACCTTATGCCACCCCAGGGTAAGGGTGCAGAGATGCCGTGGTGCTCCGGGAGGAAAGGTGAGGTGTTGGGACACTGCGCAGCCCACGCAGGGAAGGCAGAGAGCCCAGGACCCCAGAAATCCCACTCGAGGATGCTGAACCCCTGGGCAGCCCATGCAGGGGACACAGGGACCCTGGGAACCCCATGCAGGGGACACAAGAAGACCAGGACCCACACATAGGAACATTTTACCCCTAGGAAGCCCGTGCCAGGGGTCACAGGGACCCCAGGAATCCCACAGAGGAGCATCACGCCCCTGGGCAGCCCACGGAGGGGACAAGAGGGACCCCAGGCATCCCACACAGGGGACACCAAGGCCACCCAGCCCTCGGACACAGCTCAGATACAAGGACACAGATCCCAGGCACCTCATGCAAAGAGCAGCTGGGACCCCAGGTACCCCACAGAGGGGACACCAGAGAGACTGGGATCCCGGGTACCCCATGCAGGGGACACTATCCCCTCGAGTACCCCACACAGGCGACACCAGACACAGTGGGACCCCAGACACTCCACGCAAGGGGACACTGTTGCCTCGGGTACCCCACGCATGGGGACAGCCCACGCAGGGAACATTGTCCCCTCGCTATCCCACGCACGGGGACGGCCCACACAGAGGACACTGTTCCCTCGGGCCCCCCACGCACGGGAACACCCCACGCAGGGGACACTATCCCTGCCGCTGAGCAACGCGGGGGATGCTCACCTCAACCATCACACCCACGCAGAGCTCAAGGGAACCAGAGGAGACCAGACCCGACCCACCCCACCCCCCAACCCCGAGCCCTAGCCACAGGCACAGGAACGGCGCCGGCTCAAGCTCCCGCGGGGCGGTCCCCGTCGGTTACTCCAGGCCCCACACCGGGCCCCACCGATCGCGGTACCTTTATAACGCTCCAGCACGTCCTCGTAGGCCTGAACAAACTCCTTCTCCTGGCTGAGGCTGGCCGGGAGCTGCCCCGGCACGTAGCCGGCCATGGCGGCCCTTTGTGCCGGCGGCCCCGGTGCAGCTGCCGGCGCGGCCAGGGCCGGACTGCGCCCGCTCTGCGCCCAGCCCCGCTTCCGCCCGCGCCGCCGCCCGCCCGCGGCACCGCCCCCTGTCCTGACCCCGCCCACCAGGCCCCGCCCCCTCGCGGCTGATCTGCCCTCTCCTGTCTGCCCCGCCCCTCGAGGTCCTGGTCCCGCCTCTCTCATTGGTCACGCCCCGCTGTTGGTCACGCCCCCTATACGTCGGCCCCACCCCTTGTGTTGGCTCCCGCCCCCTGACATCCGCCCCGGCCCTGCCGCGACCTCTGGCGGCGGCGGCGAGGGGTGGCCCCGGGTGGGAGACACCGGGAGGTGATAATGGGTGGAGAGTCACCGGGTGGGAGGACACCGGGAGGTGGCACTGGGTGGGGGAACTCTAAGAGGTGACACCGGGAGGGGGGGGACACTGGGTTGGGGGACACCACGAGGTGACGCTGGGTGGGAACACCGGGTGGGAACACTGGGAGGGGACACTGGGTGGAGACACCGCTAGGTGACACCGCCTAGGCAGGGCCACCCGTGCCACCGGGGCCCCCCAAGCCTTCCACCGCCTCCCAGCGCCGTCACTGCCTCCTGGCGACGCGCAGCCTCCCAGCGCTCCCCAGTGGCAACCAATGCACTCCAGTGAGCCCAGAGTTGCAGCCGCCCAGCGTAGCCCAGAACGCTGCACCCCAGTGCATCCCAGTGTGTCCCAGTTCACCCAGAGTGCTGCACCCCGATGCATCCTAGTGGGCCCAGACCACTGCATTCCAGTGTATCCCAGTGCTCAGCCCATCCAAGCCAGGGAGCATCTCGGCTGCCCACCAGGATGGGGATCCCGCTCTCGCCCCACACTCACCAACTGCAAGCATCAACGCCCTGCACCCCACAGGAGCAGCTGGGGGGGATTACTGGCCCAAGAGCCAGCGACCAAGGGTAGCCTCACATGACCCCTGCCCCACATTTCACCCATGGGGTGCCAGAGGCTGTTAACATTCCACTCACGAAGATCCCATTCCCAGATCTCCTGGGTCAGGGTCTGTGCCCACTGCCACCAAACCTCCAGCTGGTACAGGAATGGGGTGCAGGGGATGCCAAGCTTTGGGGGGCTGTGACAGGAATGGGGAGCCCCTTGGCATTACCTTGGGGAGGGGGGAAAGGGGACCCTACCAAGGGGCACAGCAGAACCAGGAGTAAATCTCAATGGGAAAACAGGGATGGGGTGCAAAGCCAAACCTGCCTGGCACCCCCTCACCCACCAAAACCTCACTGAGCCCCCCAGGCCTGGTGATTCTGAATGTGACACAGCCAACCCCCCTAGGCAGCCCAGAACAGCCCTTATGGGGACACAGATGTGGCTGTCCATAGCCCAGGGGACACCCCAGTGACCCCATTTCCCAGCACCTCCTGTTCAGCCAACAGCAAGCTCCTTCCCCATGCCTAGGCCAGACCCCACCCCCCCATCTTGGCAGCCCTGTCCCTGCCAGGGCAGATCCCAGCCCTTTTTGGCCACCACAAGATGTTGCTTTTTCACCCTGGCTGCACTGTTCCCATGGCAACCAGAGGGCCAGGCTCTGCCAGCTGGGTATCCATGGCAACCAGAAAAGCCCCATCCTGCTCGGCGCAGCCAGTGTCTCCCCACTTGTCACCCAGGGGAGACCCCCCCAAACCTCCCAGTGACACCCCTGGGAGGGGGGGGGCGGGGCTACAACCCACATCCCTCTGCGTGATGGCAAGAGGCCACCAGCAGCAGCCATCACCCTCATGCTTATCCTCATCTTCATCCTTACCCTCATCTTCGTCTTCACCCTCACTTTCATCCTTACCTTCACCCTCATCTTCATCCTCACTTTCATCCTTACCTTCACCCTCATCCTTAGCCTCATCTTCATTCTTACCCTCATCTTCACCCTCATCCTTACCCTCTTCTTCATCTTTACCCTCATCTTCATCATCTTTACCCTCATCTTCATCCTTACACTTATTTTCATTCTTGTCTTCATCCTTACCCTCATCTTCATTTTCACCTTCATTCTCATTCTTACCTTCACCCTCATTCTTACCCTCTTCATCCTTTCATCTTCATCTTCATCCTCATTCTTATCCTTACCCTCATCCTTACCCTCACCTTACACTCATCCTCATCTTCCTCCTGCAGCCACCAGCCTGAGATGGGGGTTACACAAACCACCCCCTTCACCCCAGCTTTGGAGGCATCTCCCTTTCAGGGTGGCACCTTAACTGGGAGCAGTAATTAACATATTAACGTCGCCCAGCGGGTGCCCAAGCAAGGGGCAGCCACCCTAGGGGGGGCAGAACATCCTCCACCGGGCTCGGCCCCTGCGGAGGTTCCTGCGCTCCCAACCTCCACCTGACCCAAAAACGCCTTCAAGGGGACTCTGCAGCCGCCAGCTGGCACCTCCCAGTTCCTCCTCGGGCGTCGGGAGAGATGCCCAAATCCTGCCCCGCCAGCGGGCGGCTTCTCGGCTCCCAAGGCAGCAGGGAGCAAGGAGGTTTTGTTCCCACGTCCCGAGGATGGAGCTCACGTCCCCCCCGCCCCCGCCAGCTCCTTCCCTGCTCAGCCAAGGCTGCCTCTGCCAGCGCCTCGGGTGACGCTCCCGGGTGACAAAGGACTCCCAGGAGCCTTTTCAACCCGACCGAGCACAGCCCTTGGAAAGCCCCCGCGACGCCTCTCCTCTCACCCCTGCCCTGCTGCTCACCCCTTGTGTGTGTGTCCCCCCCCCAGCCCCTCACGCCCCAGCACCCCCCTCCAGCACCCCCCCGGTGACCCCTGGCAGGACCCAGTGCCAACAGGTCCAGGATGAAAAAGCCTTTTCTTCCCAAAACTGCTCCCCCAGGGCCACCACCCTCACCCTCTGCCAAGCTGCTGAAGCAAGACAGAATAACAAGGTGCCAAGGGCCCAACTCTGACCTGCCACGTCCCCCTCTACCACCCCCACCTCCCCCTCTGCCACCTCCCCCCTCCCCATGCCATCACCTTCCAGGACAATGCCAGCAAAGCAGGGAATGGCTCCAGAGGCTGCCTGGGGACCCAGTCCAGCACTGGGGTACAGACAAATCAAGGCGGGGAGCAGCGTGTCCCAGCCCCCATGACACCAGCACCTCTCACAGGGTCCTCACCGGTGTGTCCCCTCCCAGGGCACAGCTGTGTCCTCCTTTCCCTGGCTCTGATGGCCAGAAGGGACACAGAGACCATCAGCCCCCACGGACAGTGAGTTAGGAGCACCCCAGATCCACGTGTCCCCCCCAAAACCACCTAAATGTCTCCTGTGCCACCTCTGCAAGGTCCCACAGCCAGGTGTGGGACCCCTTTAGCTGTCCCCACACAATGCTCAGGCTCCATTCCCAGGGGTCCCAGTGAGCCAAGCCCTGTCCCCCTCCCCAGGCAACACCAGGAGGTGCCAGCCCCCTTTGGACACATCCCACCAGCCACCATCCCTGGTCCCCAAGCCCTGGGAGGGGGACAGGCAGCGGGGGGCAGCCAGCCTGCTGTAGACAGTCCCTCTGAATAATGCAAGGAGCCCAATCAATATTTCAGCTCATTTCCAAACCTGGTGACACAAAACTGTCTCCAAACTCTTTCTTCCCAGCTCAGCCCCTGTCTGGCTGCACCTCTCCAGTTATTTTTAAAGGGGAAGCTGCAGGAGAGCTGATTTGGTGCCACCCCCCTGCCTTTCATCACGGGCTGGATCCAGCCAGCCTGACGACAAACGCTCAGCATCCGGGGCAGGCAGGGAGAAAGGCAGCTGGGGAAATGGCTGTGCCTCAGCAGGGGCCAGCCCCTGGGGTACGGGAGAGTGCTCAGCACCCAGCAGGATGTTTTGGTTGGTTTGGGGTTTTTTTCCAGAGCAGAACCAGTCCGTGAGCAGGGATGGGGATGGTGGGAGCCCAGCAGCCTGGCCATGAAGGGAGAAAGGCAGCTGGGGAAATAGCTCAGCAGGGTCCAGTCCTGGAAGTGTGGAGGGTGCTCAGCACCCAGCAGGATGGGGTTTTCAGAGTGTAGAATCATAGACTCATAGAATGGTTTTGACTGGAAAAGACCTCCAGGACCATTGAGTCCAACCATCAACCTAAGACCACCATGGCCACTAAACCATGGCCCCAAGTGCCATGGCCACACATTTCTTGAACACCTCTAGGGATGGGGACTCCACCACCTCCCTGGGCAGCCTGACCAGTCCATGAGCAGTGATGGGGCTGGTGTGACCCCAGCAGCTCAGCCAGCCCCCAGCCTCAGCAGTACAGGTGTCTGGGGCAGGGCTTGGCCACGCCCTGCACATTTGCTTCCCCCAGCCCCAGCCCCAGCCAGCACCTTCTTGAGAAGCATCATTTGACTCAACTGGTTCTTCCTGCCCTGAGACGCCCGGAGCTGGGATGGCACAACCTGCCCCAGTAGCACCATGGCACAGCCAGAGCCACGCACACACCACAGTGCCCATGTGGGGTGGGCATGGAGGGCAGCCAGCCAGCCTCCCACTGCCTCCCCTGACCCTGTGGGACCTGTCCATGTGCCAGCAGGGTCCCTCCTGCTCCCCAGTGCTCCCAGTGTAAGGCCTCACAAGGTGTGGAGTCCAGCACTGGGGGCGATTTTCCCACCAGCTGGGGGCTGGCAGGGGTGGGCAGGGCAGGGCAGGGTGGATGCCCCAGGGCTTTGTCACCCTCATGCCCATCTCCAGCTGGGTTCTGGAGTTCCCTTGGGGCAGCAGCTGGGAACAGCCTGCTCAGAACTCGGTGGAAGGCCCTCAAATGGCCCCAAGCCCTGTTTGCTCCAGTGGGAGCAGATCAGAAGCCCCGAGGTGTGGAGAGAAGGGGCCAGACCCCAGCAGCCATAGATCAAAGCCCCCAGTGGCCATTTGTCCCAGGTGAAGAAGCAGATCCCAGCTCCAACATCCAGGGCCACCACCCTGAGCAAAGCTCCTCCATCCTCCTTCCTTGGTGACCCCAGAGCAGTGTCCTCACCAGCCCCATCAACCAGTGTTTGGAAAAGCAGCCACGGTGGGTCCATCCCTCTCTCTGTTTCTCCTTCCCATCCCAATCCCTTTCCCTGGGATGTTACAGCAGCCAGGGGGTACTGTGGGAGCACTGTGGGCAAGGGGACATGCAAGGCCAGTGTCCCCTCCACGACCCAGCAGCACAGCGACCCCGAGGTGTCCCCAGTGACCACAGCGATGGGACTGACACCGTCGTGGGGAAGGAGGAGCCCCGGCTCCATCAGCTGGGTGGGAATCCCAAACCTCCCAGGGGAAATTCCTCCCAGGAGTCTGGCCGAGGACATTGTTCCACCAAGGAGCCACTTAGTCCTTAATTAGGTGTTTTAATGTCACCCAACTGGGAGCGCAGTCATCGCTTAACCCCAGCCTGCCGAGGGTACAAACAACCCGCGGCGAGCCCTGCCCGGACAGGACAAAGCCATCAGACAGGACAAAGCCATCGCAGAGCCGAACCTCCACCCTGGCCCTCAGCCAGCAAAGGCTACATCCAGCTCCCTTCTCCTCATCCCATCCATCCCCAAGCATCCCCGGGGAGCAGGGATGACCCCAAGACCATCTCAACCACCGCGAGAGGAGCCTAGGGAGCTCCATCCACCCACCCTCGGGGGGAGCCACCAGGGAACAGGGAGCTGCCTTACCTGCCACCCTGACGACAGCCCTCTCGGCCGGGTCCAGCACCGAGTCCTGGCTCTTCCGCTTCCTCTGCTCGTGGAGGGGTAAATTCCAGGGCAAGGTGTCCCCGGGGGGACACGGGGAGAGGCTGCCCGAGCGCTCGCTGCGGTAGGAGCGTTCGCTCCGGCACGACCGCTCGCTCCGGCATGACCGCTCGCTGAGGGTCTCCTCTTCGGAGGACGACATGGCCCAGGGTGCAGGCAGCAAGGCTGGCAGGACGTCCCCACGGGTGGCAGCCTGCAGAAGGAGCAAACAGCGCTTGACACTGGGTCGCCGGCCACAGCTCCCTCCCTGCCGCGGGTGCTGGAGAAGGGATCACCGCGCTACGGGCAACTCTGCCCTCATGCCTGTGCCCAAACACCTTCTTGGGAAAGAGAATTGGCCCTCCCAGAGCTCCTAAATGCCACCTCAGCTTCCCCCTTGATGCTCTGACAGCTGGGGGAAACCGGGCGGGGGAGGAGGAGGGGGGCGGCGGGACAGTGTCCAGTACAGCTCAGGCTGGCATCCCCAGCACCAGCTCACTCCCACAAAGCAAAGTCCATCCTTCGGGGTTCGATGTCTTTGTGTTCACTACAAGATGAAGCCATCAGATGGGCACTGCCCTTTGTACCCTCAGCGATTCCCCTCTCGGAATGGGAACAAGGTTTAGATAAATAAATAAATAAATAAATAAGAAATAAAAGCAGAGCATTAAATGATGGGGAAGGGAAAATGGTTGAGCTTTGCATGGCACACAGTGCGAGCTGTGCCATGCACACACGCTGGGCAAACAAGCACCTTGCATGAGGCGGATTTCAAATCATTCTCATTGTGTCCTCTAAGAGCTCGACCAGGAGAAATGCACATGAAATGCTTGAGACTCCTCCAGCCGAGGTGCCGCGGCTGAGGAGCCGCCTCCACCGCTCCCAACCGTTCCTGATTCCCATCATTTCATCAGCAAAACAGGAACAAAGAGAACCCCCACCCCCCAAAAAAAAACCCATACACCCAAACCGAAACAACATTGAAAGAAAGGGAGAAAGGATTCCATGAGGGAGAAAAGGATTCCATGAGTCATTCACCCCCTCCTTGAAACCCGCAAAAAACCCCAATCCTGGCCCAAACCTGCGTCTCCCCCCACCCCAGCCCTGACACCAGCACCCCGGGGTTCAGCCCTCGCCCTGCTTTTGGGGAAGCCGAAGGGCTGGGGCGGTTGCGGGGGCTGAGGAGGGGGTGCAGCAGGTGCGGGAGGCAGCAGGATGCGGGCAGAGCTCGGCAGGGGCACACGGGGCTGGGCTGGGCTCCCCCTTGCCCAGCTTCCGCTGGCATCGTCCGGTGCCCGCAGCCCCAGCCCAGCCCCGGCGGCTGCTGCCCCCCTTCCGCGCTCCATCCCCACTCCCATCCGCCGCCTTTCCCCGCTCCATCCCCGCTCCATCTCCATCTCCTGCTGCTCGTGCTCCATCCCCGCCCCATCCGCCTCCTTTCCCCGTTCCATCTCCGGTGCGCACCCCCCATTCCCGCAGCCCGGCCCCGCTCACCCCCGGCAGCTCTCCGGTCTCGGTCCCGGTGGCTCAGTGCAGGCAGGACGCGGCTTTCCCGGTGCCGCAGCCGCTACCGGTCCTGGTCCTGGTCCCGGTTCCGGCCCCGGCCCCGGCCCCGGCCCCGGCCCCGGCCGTGCGCTCCCGGCCCCCAGCGGCTGCCGGCCCCGCCGTGCGCTCCCGGTACGGCCGTTCCCGGTACGGCCGTTCCCGGCCCCGCCGTTCGCTCCCGCCGCTCCCGCCGCCGCGGCACCTCCCCCGGCCCTGCCCACCGGGGCGGCACGGAGCGGCGGGGGGGTCCCGACTGCCTTTCGTAGCTCCAGGGACCGGCCTCGGCGCCGCCCGCCCCTGCACCAGCCCAACCCCGGCACCCTCCTCCCCGGGCACCCCCGATCCAGCACCGGGCACCCATCGACCCATCCTGCACTCCCCCTATCTGCCCACGGATCCCCAGAGCACCTCGATGCCCGCTACCCACTCTGCACCCCCATTACACAGGGGTGTCCCCCAACCTGCCCACAGCTGCCCTGGGCACCCTCTGCCTGTCTCCCACGCTGCACCCCCATGGGTACCCCCAAACCACCTAGCAGCTCCCCACACAGCCCCTCCGCTCTGCCCCCCAGCACCTCCCCCATCCAGGCCAGGATAATTAGAGCACTCATCGATTGGGGCCAGCAGCCCCGGCAGGAGCACGCAGCGGGGGGACAGAGGCAGGGTCAGGCCTGCAAAGGGCTGCAAAGGGGGAAGCTGTGCTGAAGGCTGAAGCCAGAAGCCATGCGGTGCCCAGGGCCTCACCTGCGGGGCTACGAAGCATCCCAGTGCCAAGCGAGTCAGCGCTGGCAGCAGCCGCGGTGCCGGCAGGGTCACCAGCAGCAGCCCGAAGGGGTGGCTGAGCTGCAGGACAGCCCCAGCTGCCTGGCAGGAGTGAAGCAGGATCAACTGCTCCGGCGGAGGGCAGGTCCAGCCGCCCCGCACCGACGGCGGGGCCCAGCGAGCGGCAGCGGCGTCGTGCCACGGCCCCGAGCCAGCGCGGCTGCTCCCGCGGCTGCGCCGCGCCTGGCAGGGCCAAGCCCGGCGCCCCAGTCCCCCTGGGGTCTCGGTGGAGCTGCTTGGCCCGTGGGCATCTCGCCCCCACTGGTTTTCAGATCTCATCCCAGCACGTCCCTCTCTGCTTCCCGGCGGCTGTTTCCTCGAGTACCTCCAGCCAGGGGGTGGGAGGCGGCGGAGGACACGGCGTGGGGTGTGGTGACAACTCTGCTCCTGGACACCTGGGACGTGACTCTGCAGAGCACGTGTTGCCCTGCAGCCCTGCCCGGCCGGATCCCGGGACGGGGAGGGGATGGGCAGAGCAGGAGCAAGCGCTTGGCCAAAACCCACCTGGGTGTGGAGGTGCTGATGGAGGCTACAGGTGTCAAGGCCCCACAGACACTGGCTGGCCATGGGGGGCATGAGCTCCCCAAGAGCCTTGATCATGCTGAGGCCAGGCCAGGCTGGTGCTGGGCATGGGCACTGTACTGGGTGTACTGGGAAATGGTGTCCTCGAGGGTCAGCACCAGCCCCACTGCCCCAGTTCCAGCCCCACAGCTCCAGTTCCAGCCCCACTGCTCCAGTTCCAGCCCCACCGCTCCAGTTCCAGCCCCACTGTCCCAGTTCCAGCCCCACCGCTCCAGTTCCAGCCCCACTGCTCCAGTTCTAGCCCCATTGCTCCAGTTCCAGCCCCACTGCTCCAGTTCCAGCCCTGTTGCCCCAGCATCACCTTCTCCTCGCTCTTGCCATGAGGGTCTCACCCCCCCCTGAGCAGGTGTTTGGGTCAGTGCTGGACACTGGTGGATAAATGAAGCTGCTTGAGCAGGGCACCACAGGAGACCCCAAAATCCCTGAGAGCTGGGGCGTGGGGAGGGCTCATCCTGCTGGAGCCAGTGGCCTCAGACACACTGGGAGGAGGGAAGTGCCTGGAGAGGTAGACGCTGCCCGAGCCATGCCCAAAGCTCCCGGACGGGTTGGGTGGCTCAGCCACAAGTTTGTGGCCTGCAGTGGCAGCCCCATGGGCCCAGCCATGGCTTCCCCAGCTCATGGTGCATCTCCCCTACAGAGAGAGACTGAGAGCTGGGGCTGTTTAGTCTTGAGAAGACTGAGGAGGGATCTGATCAATGTGTATCAATATCTGAGGGGTGGGGGTCATTGGAGGGGGCCAAGCTGTTTTCGGTGGTGTGCACTAATAAGACAAGAAACAACAGGTTCAAGCTTCAACACAAAAGATTTCACCTCAGCTTCTTTACAGTGAGGGTCACAGAGCACTGGAGCAGGCTGCCCAGACAGGCTGTGGAGTTTCCTTCTCTGGAGACTTTCAAACTCCACCTGGACGCAGTCCTCTGAGGACTACCCTGGGGGATCCTGCTTTGGATGATCTCTGGAGTTCCCTTCCAACTTCTAGTGTACTGTGCTACTGTGATGGGCACGATGCTCCCACACCAGAGTGATGGGCACGATGCTCCTGGCCGTGCTCTCTCCCACCTATGGCATCAGGCACCGCCAGGGCACGAACCTCACGGTTCAGCGCACGGCCAGCTGCGGGCACCCGCACGCCACGGCGCTGGCTGCAGGCTGACACATCCCTTTGTCACCCTCTGCTCAGTGGTGGTGTCCCTTTGTCACCCTCTGCTCAGTGGCACCGTCTGGGATTCAGTCTCCTCCTTCTCCTCCTCCGTCTCCCTCCTGGTGCCCGAAGCCGGCCGACTGGAGCCGCGCTGAGCCCCGGAGGAGCGAGGGCGGCTGGGAGGCGCTGCCTGTTCCAGCCTGCCGTGGATCTGACCCCCCAAACGTGCTTCCAGAAATCCCTGGCAGCGCCCCGCGGCGCTGGATTATTTGTGCTGCGAATCTGGGTTAAGATCCTGCCTTGTGCTGCCTGCGTGGGGACAAGGGAATCGTCACCTCAGCAGGAAGGGGGGAGGCAAGCAGGGGGTGTCCTCCCGAAATGTTTCATCTCCCTGTGTCCTGCGCTGCACAGCAGGAACAAACACACACCCTGCCCCCCTCCCTGCCAGGGTCCTGTGGACACCAGCCCGAGGAGGGTGCTGAGACCTTGGGGTCCCACTCGGTGTCTGTAGGGATGCAGGGAGATACCTCCGGTGCAGATCAGTCAGCACACGGCTCTGCCCCAGGATTTGTCCCCTCCCTCATGAAAACCTTCTTTCAGCCGAAACCTGCCTTTCCCCCTGACTTTTGATAAATTATTCATCTCCCAGGAGTTGTTTTTCCCCCTCTCCGAGGCAGAGAGGAGCTGCAGACGCTGCTGGAGGCTCCCGGCACATCCGGGGCTGAGGGAGCTGTGGGAGCTGCAGCAGGAGGGAGCTCAGCCGCTCCCCGGACCCCAGCTCCTGCCCCTGTGCAGCTCAGGTTTGTACGAAAATGGAAATGGGGGAGCTGAGAGGAAGAGAATCCGCTGGGAATGCAGCCGGGGAGTGATGGAAGTGCTGCCCTCACCAGCTCCTGCCCCGTGGGGACCTCCCAGTCCAGCCTAGTCCAGCCCAGTCTCGGTGCCTGCCACGCCACCACGATGTGGCTTTGCCCCACATCAAAGGAATGACGAAAAGCAAACAGTGGAACACAAACGCGGCTCTACCAGACGCTGGGCTCCGTGGTGAGCTGCGTTGAGAAGCTGAGGATGCTCCAAATCCCTTTTGCCTGCAGGAACTCAGCTGGGATCATCAGATCCATTTTTGATCACTGCTGCTCAGCCAGAGCTTCAGCCACGGTCTTCTCCTGCCAGCGCTGGGAGGTCTTTCTTTTTATCTCCATCAAATTGATTGTTTTCATCAGGGCTTTGGTCCTTTTCCTTGTGGGCTGAGGGATCTGACAGAGCTTTTAACTACCGCACAGAGATCAGCTCCTCCCAGTCCCTGCTGCTCACTGCCTGCCCTTGGCTGTGTTAACATCCAGCGCCAGAACAATTAGATTTTGGCTGGGTCTAAAGAGCCCCTCGGGAGGCAGAAGTGGTTGAGAGACACTTGAACGTTTCCTCTCCATGAGATGAGTCACTCCTGACACCACCAAGTTGTTAGGTGTTTTGTTGAGCCCTTTTCCCCCCACCCCCTTCTCTCCTTGGAAAAGCAAAACCCTTCCCTTTCACAGCCTGCTTGGCTCTGAGGTTTTTTTTCCCCACTCAGCAATTCCTGGGAGCTTGGTGCTGCAGCCTGCTCGTGAGGGCTTTGCCATGCTGGATCTGTTCCTGTTCCTGGCCTGTCCAAGGTGATCCTGCTCTGGCAGGGGGCTTGGACTCCATGGTCTCCAGAGGTCCCTTCCAACCCTCTCTGTTCTCTGGTGCTGTGCTGCTAACAACTGTCACAGTTAGGCTGCCACCAAAAGAATCACTGCCAAGGATCACAGCCAGCCTTGGGAACCTGCTGCCACCTCCATGGTGCACAGCACCTCTGGGGGAAGAGAGGAGGGTAATTAATTGTCACCCATAATGAGTGATTGCAGTGAGAGGGAGGCAGGCACCAGGACTCACACAGATTTGACCTCCTGGCTGGTGCCACTCCACAAATTTCCATCCTTGGCTTAAAAGAAATTCTTTCCAGTGAGGGTGGGGAGACACTGGCACAGGTTGCCCAGGGAGGCTGTGGATGTCCCCTCCCTGGAGGTGTTGAAGGCCAGGCTGGATGAAGCCTTGAGCAACCTGGGCTGGTGGGAGGTGTCCCTGACCATGGCAGGGGTTGGAACTGGATATCTTTAAGCTCCCTTCCAACCCAACCCATTCTAGGATTCTATGAATCTATGAAATCCAGAGGCTGATCCTGGGAAAACTGAGGTCTGGCTGTGTGAGGGAACAGCTGCTGACACAGCAGCCCATGGGCTGTGAGTGCTTCCCACCACGCTGGCCCAGCCCAGCCCTGCTTCCTACTTCCTGGAGGTGCAGTTTTGGTCCTTGTGCCCCCAGCCCCTCTGCTGTCCCCAGAGCCCCTAGGGACAGCTCTCCACTGCAGCTACACTCTGCAGCCAGCAGCTCCTGTGGCATGGCTCAAGCTCTACCCCAGCCTGGCCTTCCCCTCTCTGTCCATCATTTATTAGCTCCAGCAGCAAACCACAACCCCAGTTCCAGGAGCCTCCAAGGACATTTTCACCCCAGACTGTTCCCTTGTCTGCCCACTTCTCCATGCTGCTCTCCCACCCTCCTAGGGTTTCCCTCCACTGCTGCCCATGGAGCTCCCACTCAGCAGTTTCAGAGCCAGGACACTGTGATCCACCCAGGGTTGGCATCCTTATGGAAACTCTCTGCTGAAACCAACTGCCACGGAATAATCTTCACATCTGAAAGCACCAAACAAAATCCCAGAGGAATTTCAGCCCCTTCGACACACACAGGGAGAGCAGCTCCCCATCACCACCAGCTTGAGGGCTCATTGGATCTGGATTTTGGGGCTCTCTGGTGCCACCCTCCCCCCAGTGCCTGCTCCTGCCAGGGAAGGAGGTGGCTCTGACAGCAGCCCTGAATCAGCCTGAGCGGAGGGAACCCATCTGGGCCGTAGTAATGCATCCATCTGGGCCTGGGGGAAGGGAGAAGCCTCCTGGCAGCACTTGGAAAAGCTGCTTCAGAAGGAGCTGAAGGAGAAGAGCTTGGTGAGGAGCAGCAGCAGCAGCCCCAGGAAGGCCAAATCCTGCTGGCTCAGCATCTGCAGGGCATCACTGCCACAGCCCACGTGGGACAGAGGTGAAATCCAGAGCAGCTTCTTCCAGGGCATCCCAGGGTGGCACAGGGACAGGGCAGAGTCCCCAGCACCCAGCTGTGGTATCTGAGGGGGCTGCTCTGCCAGGGTCTGTGCCTAGAGTCAGGGCACCCAGGAGGGGTCCAGGTGCCCACTGAGAGGGGATTTAGCAAGAGCTAAAGGGTGGGGGACAAGAGGCTGGGGCCAGACTCTGCTCACTGATGTCCAGGGACAGTTCAAGGAGCAGTGGGCACAAACTGGAGCCCAGGAGGTTCCATCTGAACAGGAGGAGAAACTCCTTTGGTGTGAGGGTGCTGGAGGCCTGGAGCAGGCTGCCCAGAGAGGTTGTGGAGTCTCCTTCTCTGCAGAGCTTCCAAACCCCCCTGGGCATTGTGACCCTGGGCAGGCTGCTGTGGGTGCCCTGCTGGAGCAGGGGGGTGGGACTAGATGAGCTCCAGAGGTCCTTTCCAACCCCCACCCTGCTGGGATTCTGGGATCCTTTGACACTTTTAATTTGAAACCCTCCAACTCCAGGCACTCATCACCTCCGCACAGCCCACTCGAACCAGTGCCTCTCCCCCCCCTCCCAGTTCATCATTCACAAGGTGAAGAGGAGCTCAGCCACCACTGAGAGACAGGAAAGAAAAAGCTTCCCAGCTGGAGCCAGACACAGAAGTGCACACCCAAAATCCTGATCCAGGGACAAAGGCACTGCTGGGGTGGGAGCTGGAGACCTGTGGTCTGCAACCAGGAGCAACAACCCCACGTAGCCCCTGGGGGCAGCTCTGTCTCTCCTCCTCCTGGAGGGCACACCAGGCCGGGATCAGCTTTTGTCATCCCAGCAGAGGGATTTGCCAGGATCAGGAAACTCAGAGGCTCCACCTGCACCAAAGATTAAGCACTAAACCCACAATAACCAGCACAAAAAGCAAGGATTAAAGCTCAGACCTGTCCCCCCTCCACTGCCAGGCACTCACCTGATTTTCCCCTTTACAAAACCACCCTGGGTTTGGAGGGGACAGGAGGGAAACCCCCAGCTTGGGATGTGGGAGCAGCAGCAGCACAGGCAGATCCTGCTGCTAGAGGGGACAAAGTGCCCCAGGGCCACCCACCAGCTGCCATCAGCAGGGCCCAGTGCCCACTGCAGGGATCCTGCTGACTCAAGAGTGTTTCAAAGCAAACCCCTCAGCCAGGAGATCTGCCTCCCACGCACTGAAAAGGCAGGAGAGGCACAAATCCATCCAGCAGAGAGTGGTGGTAGCTGGCTCTGCACCTCACACACTGCTACCACCAACTGGAGAGTGACTGGGAGCAGCCCAGCACCAGTCCAGTGCTGCCTGTAACTGGAGGTGAAGTCTGGCAGGACAAGCTTGGACAGGTGAGATTTTAGCTCTTTCAGGTTACTCCAGCAGTGATCACAGCCTGGGAGGCTTGGTGAGGCCTCCTTCAGGAGCTGTAAGTACCAAAGGCAGAAGTCAGCACCATCCACAGGATCAGCTCCTTCCAGCTCCAGGAGGATTTGACCTCCCCAAAGCCACCTCCCCAGCACCACTGCTGTGGTTTTGGGGTCTCAAGAGCTCCCTGGGCAGTGCTGCTGTGCAGAGAGAACCTCAGGCTGTGCTTTACTGAGGAAACAAAAAAAGAGACAAGACAGAGCCAAAGGCCATTGTAAAGGAGACATTTACTTGCTGAAGTGATGCCCAAGGTGGTGCCAACCCCCTCAGCAGAGGGGCATTCCCACACAGAGTCCCCCCTACAGCTCCAGCATAATGCAGCTGTGTCCTTGGTTTTCTTCCCAGAGGAGTCTCCCATCATGGCTCCACAGGTGACTGGTGGCCACATCCCTCAGGATTCAAGGCCGTGGCTCCTCCTTGCCCTTGTGGTAGTCAGGAGGAGTGTACTTCCCTTCCTTCATCATCTTGTCCCTCTGTGCCAGGATGGTTCTCATCCGCATAGCCTGGGGAAGCACACACAGGAGGGATGGAGCAGGCCCACAGCAGGGTCACAGCAGTCAGGGAAGAACTTTGGTGGTTCCCAGTGCAGGTCCTGGTAGCACCCACACTAACCCTGCCCTGGGGCTCTTCGTGTGGGTTTGAGCCTCCTGCCAAAGGCTTTTTGGGCTTTCAGGCTGTCACAACACATTTTGCTGCTGATGGTAATTGGGGTTTCAGCCCACAGCTGACCAGGCAGCACCTCCTCCCATGGCTGCTGCTGGAGAGGAGGAGGGACATGAAAGCAGGGAGGAAAGGGTCTGCAGAGCTCTGCTGCCACCACAGCCTATACCACCCCCGGGGGAAATGGCTGCTGCAGCACCAAGCCCCCTCCTTACGCTGACAGCTAGGAGGCTGCACCCAACATCGCATCTGGCAGCTAGTCCCACCCCCAACCCCTCCCCCCAGCCTGCACCAGAACCCCAAAACCTTCTCAAGAGAGCTTGGCCTAGACCCTCAGCTCAGCCTGTCCCAGCACCTCAGGTGCTCCCAGCACAGCTCTGGTGCCCCGCTGCCTTCCTCCAGATTCACCCGGACCTTCAGCACCCTCTCCCCTGCCTAACCCAGGCCCTCAGGTGCTCCCAGCCCCCGCCTCAGGCACCTCAGTCCTCCCCTCAGTTTGAGCTGGACGCCCAGAGCCCCCCGCTCCCTCCTCAGCCCGGCACCCGCCGTGCCCCAGCCCTGCCCGGCTCTCACCAGCTTGGTGCGGTGCATGCACTCCATGAAGTCCTCGTACTCGGGCTGGCACTCGCGGCGGGCGCGGGTCTGGCCCAGGCCGTGCCCACACTCTATCCACTCGCGCTCGAAGGCGTGACAGTTGCCGGCCACGCCGTGGGGCTGTGGCATGCTCTGCCGCACCAGCCACCGGTCCACATCGATGCCCAGCTGCCGCTGCAGGTCCCAGAACGGCATCGTTCCGCGCTTGTCGCGACACGGACGCTATCACGACGCTGACACTCCAGGGCCGAACCCCCCCCCCGCCACCCGCGGCCGTCCTTCACCAGTCTTTCACGACGCCGTCAAGAGCATGCGCAGCCGCGACGGCCGCCGCGCTTTACGGCAGAGCCAGCGAGACAAGCGGCTCGGGAGCCCTTTCCCACTGCACCGCCCTCTAGCGGGCTGGAGAAGCCTCCCGCCGCGCCCCAGCGCTCCCTGCCGGCTGCTGCGGCAGCTCCCCAAGCTTCCCCAGTGCTGCCAGCGTCTTCCCAACGCTCCCACTGTCCTTCCAGTGTCCTTCCAGAGCTCCCAGCGTCCTCTCAGTGTTCCCCCGACCCACCTGATACTTGCAGTGTCCTCCCATGGCTTTCAATGTCCTCCCAGTACTCTTCTTGCCCCAGAGCTCCCAATGTCCAACTCCAGTGCTGCCTGTGCCCCCATTCCAGTGTCCCAGTGTCCCCCAGTATCCCATCACTCCTAGTGCACCCTACCCCTATGCCTCAGGGTCCTCCCAGTTCCTCCAGTCCCTGGTCTTCAGGGTCTCGCAGTGTCTCCATTCTTTGCCTTTGTGTCCTACTGATCCCCATCGCCTCCCACCACACAGCAGGACCCCTGCCCACATCCCTAGGGCAGTTTGGGGACAAGGACTCAGGAACCAGGAGAACCCAATCAATCCCCAAATCCCAGGGCTCCCTCCAGATGCCTAAGCAGTGTCCAAGGTCTTGATGAAGGATTACACCATCCCTAATGAGCAAAGCCTCATTACACAGCTAATTGCTTACCCCAGATGGATTCTCCACCACCTCCAGTATGGGGTGGGGAGGAAGAGCCAAGGGGGTTCCTCACAGGAATCCCTGCTCCTTGTTGGACAACCAGTGATTACCATAACTCCTAAAAAGAAGCACCCAAACCTGCTCTGTAATCCCCCCCAGCCCCGCCGAACCCCTTCAGCTGGCACAGAGAGCACAGGAGCAGGAGGAACAGGATTTATGGAGCACACTTCAAAGCCCTGGCCGTGGGCTCCCCGTGAGAGCGGAGCGGGGCGATGCCAGGGGCAGGCTGTACCCCCCCCACACCACCCCCCAGTACCAGTGCTGCTCAGATGATGCTGGCTGGAGTGAAGACTGGGGACACACAGAGGCTCTCAGCCATCTCCCAGCCACAGGACAGCGGGGTGCAGATGCTCTCCCGCTCGTCTTCTGTTTGTGGTGGCTTTCCCTGGAAGAGCTGGAGGGTTTTCCTGCAACAGGAGGGAGCAACAGGGGAGCATCCCCTCATGGAGTGCTGCAGGGTGGCCCAGGGGAGCTCAGGGGCTCCCATGTCCCCCCCAGTCCCACCTGCACAGCCAGAGAGGGGCTGCTGGCGGCTTCCCCAGTGACAAACCAGCTCAGGTCTGTCAACGTTTAAAATCCAGGAGTCTTGCCTCCAAGGCTGGGTTTTTATGGACATCTGGAGATCATCCAGTCCAGCCCAGACTTGATGTGGCCCTGGGCAGCCTGATCTAGAGTCCCTGCTCACTGCAGGGGGGTTGGACAAGATGACTTTTAAGGGTCCCTTCCAACCCAGTGCAATCTGTGAGCCTGTAACACCTCTGCTCCAGCAGGGCACCCACAGCAGCTTGCCCAGGATCACAATGGCCTGGGGGGGTTAGAAGCTCTTCAGAAAATGAGACTCCACAACCTCTCTGGGCAGCCTGCTCCAGCACCCTTACACCAAAGAAGTTTCTCCTCCTGTTCAGATGGAACCCCCTGGGCTCCAGTTTGTGCCCCTTGCCCCTTGTCCTGTCCCTGGGCACCACTGAGCAGAGTCTGGCCCCAGCCTCTTGCCCCCCACCCTTTAGCTCTTGCTGAGCATTGATCAGATCCCCTCTGGGGCTGCTCTTCTCCAGGCTCTCAGCCCCAGGGCTCTCAGCCTGTATTCTGAGGCCAGGTCTTCACCCTGAATTTCCAGGTTCTGGGACTTTCAATTTGATCCTTCCCCTCAGGCAAAGAGCTCAGGTGGAGGGGAAGACACCATCCCATGGGATTCATCCCTGTCCCTCATCCTGCTCACACAGGACCTTCTCTTACCAGGCCAGGCGGGACATGGCATAGGTGATGTGTGGCTGGGGGCACCCCCCAGGCAGGGCTGAGGCTGTGGTGTAGGCACCCATGCCCTCAAAGATGAGCCAGTCCCCGACCTGCAGCTCAGGCAGCTCCAGGCCATCAGCGATGCGATCCTCTGGGTCTCCTGGGGGGCCCCAGAAGCTGCTGCTGTGTAAGGGGAGCTCAGGGCAGGGTCTCTGCAGGGGAGAGACAGAATCAGAGAATCCTTTTGGTTGGAAGAGACCTTTCAGATCATGCAGTCCAAGCATTAACCCAGCACTGCCAGGTCACCACTACAGCATGTCCCTCAGCACCACTTCTTCACAGCTTTACAATCCCTGCAGGGATGGGGACTCTATCGCTGCCCTGGGCCTGGCTTTGACAACCCTTTTGGGGAAGAAATTGTTCCTCATGTTCAACCTAAACCTCCCCTGGTGCAGCTGGAGGCCATTTCCTCTTGTCCTCTTGTTCCTTGGGAGAAGAGACCAACCCCCACCTTGCTCTAACCTCCTTTCAGGGAATTGTAGAGAGCCAGAAGGTCTCCCTTTAGTCTCCTTATCTTGAGCTAAACAATCCCAGTTCCCTCAGCTGCTCCTCCCCAGCCCTGTTCTCCAGACCCTTCCCCAGCTTTGTTGCCCTTCTCTGGACCTGCTCCAACCCCTCAATGACCTTGTTGGAGTGAGGGGCCCAAAACTGAATCCAATATTCAAGGTCTGGCCTCACCAGTGCCCAATACAGGGAGACAAACACTTCCCTTGTCCTGCTGGCCACACTATTGCTGATCCAAGCCAGGATGCTGGTGGCCTTTTTGGCCACCTGGCCACACACTGGGTCACATTCATCCACCTGTCAACCATCACCCTTAGGTCCTTCCCACTGGCAGCTTTTCAGTCACTCTGCCCCAAGCCTGGAGCACTGTAGAAGGTCATTGTGACCCAGCACAGGGTTGTTTTGACCCAAAGAAATTTAAGATGGAGCAGCCACAGGGCTTAAGGATGCCCCATTGTCACAGTGGCCTGCTACACCTCCACCTCCACCTCAGGAACCCAGGGATTCCAGCTTCAGTTCTCCTGGGGCATGACCATAGAATTTTCCCCCACAGCTTCTGCTCTCCTCCTCCCCTGCATGGAACCTGGGGCCAGCCATGATTGAAGGAAAAGCAGGGCTGGCTGAGGGAATGCAGCACAGTGTGAAGGACCCACTGGGGTCTCCTCAAGCTGGGCCAGACCCTCACCTTGTGCAGCTGAGGTGTGGGGCAGGGGCTGTCAAACAGGAGGCAGCTGAAGGTGCCGTAGATGCCATCGCTGAGGTGATACATGAGGCTCCTCTTGCTGCTGGACTCCTCCTCTGGAGGGGAGCAGGGAGAGGGCTCAGGGGGACTCAGGCACACGGTCAGGCCTATCCCACCACCCCACCTACCATCAGAGCCAGGCTGCTCTGCAGGGGCCTCTTCCCTGGCAGTGATGCTGGTGGCCAGGGTGAAGGCAGAGCTGACGTAGAACCTCCCGGGGGTAGCAATGACCTCCACCCCGCAGCCCTCCGGGAAATACAAGTCCAGGGCAGAGTTGATGGTGGCAGTGACCTGGACAGGAAGAAGACATCCCCTCTTGGCTACCTTTACCCCTCTGCAGGGAGCCAGGCCCAAGGACACCCTCCAGCCTCACTCTCTGCCTGCTGAGTGCAGGCGGTGGGAGCTGTGGTACCTCCTCAAAGCCAGCTCTGGTGTCCTCGGTGCCAGCGAATCCTCCTCCGATGTCCAGGAGGTGCATCTGGTGGCCCAGCTCTGTGCCCATCTCAAAGGCCAGCTGTGCTGCAGCCACAGCTTGAGTGAAGGCCTGAGGCTCCAGCCCATGGCTCCCAAGGTGAAAGCTGAAGGCACAGTCCCTGTATCAGCAGGGTCCTCGTGTCCCCAGGGAGCCGTGCGGGGACGCAGCCCTGGGGCCATAGCTGACTGGTGGCAGCTCTGAGCTGCCTGCACACCATCCCAAGCCACACTGCCTGGCTGGCCCTCGGTGTTCCCCAGACCCTTTCTGAGGACCAAACCTGACACAAACTGGTCCTAAGAAGGGTCAACCCCCTCATGTCCAGCTTCCACCTCTGTGGACACTTCTGAGCAGGGCCTGTTGTGACAAGGCAAGGGGTGATGGTCTAAAGTGAAAGAGGGAGATTCAGGCTGGAGAGAAGGAACAATTTTTGACACTGAGGCACTGAGGGTGGTGAGACCCGGGCCCAGGTTGCCCAGAGAGGTGGGAGATGGCCCACCCCTGGAGCCATTCCAGCTCAGGTTGTTTGGGGTTCCGAGCAACCTGCTCTAGTTGTAGATGTCCCTGCTGGCTGCAGGGGGGTTGGACTGGATGAATTTTAAAGGTCCCTCTCAATCCAAACCAGTTGGGGATTCTGTGATACAATTCTACGACCCCTTGTGTTGTTCCAGCAAAGCAGAGCTCCCCACAGTCCCCTCCACCAGGGCCTGGGCACCCCTGTGGAACAAGGCCCATGTGCTGTACCTGACACCCACCACCTCCACCGCCTGCTCCTTCGCTGTCTCGAGCAGCTGCCGGCAGGACCTGAGCGTGGTGCCAAAGGCCATGGGCTGGGCAGAAGGGCAGGAGTCAGCAGTGATACCCAGCAACATCCTGCAGAGCAAAGTCACGCTGTGCTCAGGGGCCCTTCAGGCCTTCTATCACCCTACAGCCACCTCCCCAGCCTCTACATCATCCCCCCCATTCCAGGGATGCTGCCGGACACCAACCTGGCATGAGGGTGGCTCCTGGCCACCTTGCTCAGCTCCACCTCATTGTCAAAGGTCATCAGCTGCACCCCGTGGCTGGCTGCATGTTTGATGTGGGCAACCTGCTTGCAGGGGCTGCTGTAGAAGATCTTGTCAGCAGGGACACCAAGGCTTTGAACCCACGTGAGCTCTGCCTGCAGAGACACCACATGTGTGTGGGCAGGTCCTCAGCACCTGCTCACCACCAGCCCTGGGCCTCAGCCAGCTTGCAGCACTGCTGAGGGCAAACTGCCAGTGGTGCAGCCTGCCCTTTTCCAGGGACAACCTGCAGGAGCTCAAAGGGATCACAGTGGACTTTGTCCTGGCAAGGGGCAGGCTCCAGCAAGATGTTTATGAGCAGCATGAGAGCAGGAGGAGAGAGAAGAAGTGAGTTTAGCAGATGTGGGGTTGGTGCAGCGAGCTGCAGCGTGGGGGACGGACACATGGATGGCAGAATTGTCACAACTCTTTGCACTTTTCCTTCCTGGTGACACATCCTGATTGATTATGAGCTCAACTTTGGTTCCTTCCTGCAAATGTGGCTGTTGGAAATCACATGCAGGAGGGATCAGGGAGCTTTAGGCTCAGCCTTAAAGCTACCAAGAGTTGGAAGGCTGTGGCAGTGGCACCCCAGGGATGAGTCTTGCCACCAGCCGAGCCTGCCAGCCAGGGCACCACTTCCAGAGAAAGGAACAAGTCCGAGTCACCAGAGAAGACAGAGATTTCTGTCAGGAGGGAGCAGAGGGAGACTCCTGCCCCTGTAAACGTCAGTTTGGGGCCAATGGTCTCCTGGGGTGCACTAAGAAGAGTGTGACCAGCAGGTCAAGGGAGGCTGTGGAGTCTCCGTCTCTGGAGGCTTTCAAAACCCATCTGGATGTGTTCTGGTGTCACCTGCTGTAGGTGACCCTGCTTTAGCAGGGGGTTGGACTGGATGATCCCCAGAGGTCCCTTCCAACCCCCACCACTCTGTGATTCTGGGAACTTAGGAAAGGAGGGTGAGCTCTCTCTCTCTCCCACAAATGCCCAAAGGATGCTCACCCCAAGCTGTGCTCCCACAGCCCTACCTTGTTGGCACAGGCAAAGCCTGTCCCCAGCTCAGCCAGCAGCCGGATCACTCCTTCACTGCCATTGCACTTGACTGGGAAGTAGGGTTTCACCCTGGGCAGGGCCTTCAGGAAGAGCAGGTGTTTCTTCACAATGTCACCCAGGTCTGCCACAAAGAAGGCTTGCTGGTCATTCTAGGAGAAAGCCAGAGTGAGCAGAAACGTCCTCACCACCACCATCTCTGCCAAGGGGGACAAGCAGAGCCACCGTGCCCTTACCGCTTGGCACAGCTCCACCAGGAGGTTCTCCAGGAGGTCTCTGGTGGTGAAGCCCTCCTCCACCATCAGGAAGTTGGATTCCTTCAGGTACCCATTCATGGTCGAGGTGTGATGTTAGGTTAAAGCTTCCCTGTGTCAGGAATAGCCTCTAAGTATGCACCACACTGGAAAAAGAAAGGGAATATTAGAGGCAGGGCCCAGAAGCTCCACCAGCATTCACCACCCAGCCTGCACCCTGAGGTGCTCCTCGCTCCTCTCATGGCAGCATGGCAGGAGGGGATGGAGCTAGTTGATCTTTTAGGTCTCTTCCAACCCAAACTGTTCTATGACTCTATGGCAGCACTGCACTGGGTTCAGCTCTTTGCTGCTCTCCTGCAAACCAGCATCTGAGCTGGGAAACCTGCTGTGGATTAAAGCATCTTTTCCAGGGGGAGGAGACACATTTCTCTGCAGCTCAGAGCTTTGTTTTGGCACACAGGAGCCCTGGCTTCTTCAGCAGCAGCTTAGGCACCAACACAGTTAACAACAGAGCCAACTTCACTGCAAAACAGATGGCCTATATATGCCAGAAGATGGTCCTTCAGGCTCTGGCATGTAGCTCCATCTGCTCTGTGTTGCATGGGGTGAAGCTACCTCATGGTTTCCAAACAGCTGAAGTCTCATGGATCCATCTTCCCAGGAACACAAGCCTCAAGAGAAGGGAGATACAGCCCAGGCCATTCACCAACCTGGGGATGGACTGATCCATGCTGTGGTTATAGTTTCACCTGTCTCCTGTGACACAGGGTGTTGTGGGACAAGGGGACAAGTTGAGCCACATGGTGTTTCCTGGCTCACACACCTAGCAGAGCTTTGGCTCAAAGCTCACACAGTTAACTTTAACTATCTCCTCCCCTGAATCCATCCCATCCATAACTCAGGGAGCTGATGACCCAGCACAAGATCTCAGGAAACATTTCCATTCCTGTAACCCAGGCTTATCTCCAGGGCTTTTACAGGAACATGGTCTGTGTGATCTGAAGCAAGCTGGAGACAGAGGTTTCATGTCTGGCCCACCACCTCCTCCTCTGCAGAGACCTGGTTACAACATCTCGAGGGGCACTAGGGGAAAGACCACGCTGGGTGTTGTAAGGCATTGAGCAAGCACCACCAGTGATCTCCAGAGATGGGGAAGGGGGAGAAAAGCTGAGCCCTTGGATCTCTTATTGCTTCATACTCAGGAAAGGAAAGCAGCTCCTCCAGCCTCACCCTTCCCTCCCCAAAGACATCACAAACCAGCATCCAGCCTGCAATGGCTGGGCACAAAAACGATGAGGAATTAAGTGGGTCATTCCTGCCAGCCCCAGCCTGGGCCACCCCCTCCTTATCCAGGTCCAGTGCCCCCCTCTTGGGTGCCTAGATGTGCTGCCAGGGGGGCCTCCCGAGAAAGGCTGAGCTCCCACAGCACCCCAAGGTGCAGCTGTTTCTGGGGGTCCGAGGTCTCTGGGGAGAGGCCATGCAAGGACTTATCAGGGAAAAGGGGCACTGGCAGCAAGATGCCCTCCACCCAGCATCCCCAAAACTCAGCATCTGCAAGCATTCCTCAGCAGCCCCCTCCTCACTGTGCCAGGCAAGCCAGCTTCCCCCAGCAGCCCCGCAGCCCCTCCCAGTACCTTAGGAAGCATTTAACCAGAGTATGCCCATGGGTCTCTCAAGAGAAGGAACTGGTCCCAGTAGCAGCCGTTCGTCCTGTCCCGGTTCCCTGCCTGCCCTGAGCCCTTCAGCTACCCCTGCAGAGGCTGAGGGTGGGGGGGGCTCTGCACCCCTTGCATCCCAGCGCTCCTCTTCCTGCTCTGCCTCACAACCGTGGCCATGGCAACTAAACCAAGCCACTCCATTGGCTGAGCTGCCTCTGAGCATCCTTTATCCCTTTTGGGGAGTGCTCTCCCCCTTCTCATCCCCTCCCAGGGCCCCCAGCAGACACCCCAGGTTCTCACCGTGTCCCCACCGTGCCGGCAGCCCATCCCCAGGCTGACAGGGATGTCGTGAGCCTGCCTGCAGCCTGGGCCTGCGCAGGGACCCTCGGGGGGAAGAGAGCCAAAAATACTTCAGCAAGGCTGCTGCCAGGGAAACAAAGCTTTCTGCAGATGAAAGGCTGAGCAGTGCCTGGCTGGCTGGGACACCAGCCAGGGGAGGTATTTGGGAAGACATCAGG
The DNA here is from genome assembly GCF_027791375.1 of Indicator indicator. Classification (NCBI taxonomy): domain Eukaryota; kingdom Metazoa; phylum Chordata; class Aves; order Piciformes; family Indicatoridae; genus Indicator; species Indicator indicator. The sequence goes on along the minus strand of NC_072042.1, from coordinate 5,368,346 downwards.
GACTCATTCTGCCCTTGCTGTCCTACTGCCAGCATCAGTGGGTTCCCCAGCAGCAGAACCACCTCTGCCATACATGCAGATGCCCTGTCTGGTCAAGAAGTTCTCTCTTTGCCTGTATTTGTGCACTTGGAAACAGTTCCACTGCTCCATCCCACAAAGCACAGGCTGGGCAGGGGAGCTATTTTCTCCTTGTTAATTTGCACCCTCTGATGTGTCACATGCTCTGTGTATGGAAGAGTGTCAGCCCCCACTGAGGAGGTGAGAAGGACCAATTTATCCTAGGTTCCTGTACTCAGCACTGGTGGTTTTGGCTCTGCCATGAGCTCTCCTGGCAACCAGGACCAGCAAAGCTCTTGTCTCCTGTGAGATCTTGGCCTCTTTTCCTGGTTCTCTGGCCCAGCACTATGCTGTGCAGGACTGGAGGGAGCTGTGCAGAGAGCACCACAGTGGGAGGAGGGAAAAGAAGTACCAGGTTTTGGCAATGCAGTGCAAAGCACGGCTGTGTCTGCTTGCTTCTCCGCCCACTAACGGTGAATCCCCGCCCTCACCCCGCCCTAAGCCCCGCCCACGCCACTCGCAGCCCCGCCCACAAGGCGTGCGTCCCCGGCGTCCCCGCCCATTGGCCGTAGGTGGGGCGGGGCGCGGCGGCGCGTAGACGGCGGCGGCCATGGCTCCAAGCGCGCAGGCAGGGGGTGGCCGTGGGCAGGCTCCGGGCCCGGGGCTCCGGCAGGGTATCCGTGCTGTCCTGTTGGGGCCACCGGGCGCCGGCAAGGGCACGCAGGTGAGGAGGGGGAGCATGTGTATGCTGGGGCTTTTCCTAGCAGATCCGCGGGCGTCCCGGGCTACTTTCCGGTAGCGGCCGGCGGGACGGGGCCGCCTGGTCCTCACTGCCCTTGGCCCAGCGTCTGAGCCACGGCTTGAAGGGCCGCGGGAGTCCCGCCTCACTTTCCCCGATGAGGGACTAGTGCGTGGGGTCTACCCCTGCTCCGGGGCTCAGGCCTGTGCTTTCGTCGTCCACAGGGCCCCGTACACCAGGACCCTTTGTCCCGAGTTCCTTTCCTCGGGTCGTCTGCGGGGCTCGCATGCCCTAGCCCCGCTCCCGGAGCACCCGGACCTCGGGGCTCGCCGGGCCCTGCCATGTGCGGACCAGTCACTGATCATCCCGCTGGTGCGAGGGGGGGGACAAGGCCTCACCGGGGCCGGGGGGTCCTGGCTCCGAAACCGTTCCGGCGAGCTCACCTCCAGTCTGTTCTCTCCTACAGGCTCCGAAGCTGGCCGAGACCTATTGCGTTTGCCACCTGGCAACTGGGGACATGCTGCGGGCCATGGTGGCCTCAGGGTCCGAGCTGGGCAAGCGGCTGAAAGAGACGATGGATTCGGGGAAGCTGGTGGGTAGTGGGGAGATGCGCTGGGGGGTGGAGATGGCCTGGCAGCACCTGGAACGAGAACAGGCAAAATCCACCTTGCAATGAAAAGTCTCAATGACCAAATTCAGTCAGTGGAGGAAGGTGGATTGCAGGGTGAAGGTAGGGATGAGGGTTTCCTGCAGGAGAAACATCCCATAAAAACATCTCTCCTGTTCAAAACTGCACCTTACCAACAGCCTGTGTCCCTGGGTTGTTTTTTTCTGCCACAGGGTGGGATCTAGCTGGCTGTTCTGTGGCTCCTGGACACTTGAGGTCAATGTTTATCCTTCCATGATCATCAATATCCTGTTTAACCTTATCCTCAAAGCCAAAGATCCTCACATGATGCTTGGACTCCTGTGGGGTGGAAAACTTTGTTCAGAAGGTTCATCTGTGTTCCAGCTCTTGACTAAGTGGTGTTTACCTGTAACTGTACAGTGAAAACAGAGTTAGTGTTGCTGTGAGAGTTACAGGGGGTAAAAGAGGACACTTTGGATCTCCAAGAGACAAGAGCTGGCATCTCTGGCACGGTTATTTGCTGAGGGTTTTAATTATCTTGCCAAAAATGACTGAAATATCTTGAAGAAACTTGAGGGACAGAAAATTGCCCCAAAGCTAAGCAGTGCAAAGCAGATTTTTGGCATTGTTCTCAGCTGTCATGAGCTTCTAACACCTCACAGAGAATCCCCAGGCCCTGGGTAGGAAAAGCAGCCTGGCTTATCTCCAGCATTTTACTCAAAAGTTGGCATTGCAACACCCAGCCTGCAATATCCCAGCTGGTTATGAAAGATAGGGACCTTATCTGGTGAGGCTGGTGGTGTCTGACACGTGTGTGTGGCAGGCAGCACCAGGGCTGCTCCACAGGTACCTCGTCACAGCCTCCTCTGGCTCTCTGATAACTCAGCTGGGAGCACAGCAGCTTCAGGATGGGGTTTTATGCTTGATTATGAAGAAATAATCAAGAAAGTACAGCAGTGCCTTGGTTCTTCACCCAAACTACCCCCTCCCTGCCCATTGGCTTCCCACAAGAGCCACTGCAGGGGTCTTGTTTATGTCTGCTGGTGCCAGTCTGGTCCCAAGTCCTGCTGGGTCCCATCCGTGTGTGCTGGAGAAAAACAGCACTGCTGGGGAGAGCTGCTCTGCAATAAACAACGATTGTTGGGGCTGCAGCATCTGTTAGGACTTTTCCAATTGCTACAGTGCAGAAAAAGGGCTAATCCCAGTGGTATGCTGAGATGGGGACACAGGGAAAACCAACCAGCCAGGCCTGAGCTTGTCAGCAGCTTTTGGGCATTTACCTTCCCTCAAGGTTTACGAGAGTGGAGGAGCAGCTCACTTGCTTTGCCCTTCCTGGCCAAGCCTGCCTGCTGAGAGGGATCTGGGGGTGAAAGTACAAAGTGACAGATGATGTTGATATTTTGTCTCCTGATTTGGTTGAAAAGGAAAATACAACAATGTAAGGAAGTTGCCCTATTTCTGTTGTCTTTGTAACAGTGAGGTTTACAGTGTTGCTCCAAGTCCTACCCAGGCTGGAGTGTTCCAGGAGTGAGATGTCTCACTAGCCACGTCTTGGTGTTGACACCCAGGGCAGGGAGTGTTTCCCTGGCATGGGCAGGTCCAAACGTGCAGCTTTCACCCTGTTGGAGCCATGCCCTGCGCTGTGGCTCTGCCCCTGCAGCCAGGAACTGCTGTACAAAGGGGTCTGATGCAGCCTGGGTGCTGCTCTGGGTTCAACAGCTGTGTGTGAAATGGGGTGTCCCTCCTGACCCTGTGGCTCTCTCTCCTCTCTGCAGGTGAGTGATGAGATGGTGGTGGAGCTGATTGAGAACAACCTCGACTCCCCTCCTTGCAAGAATGGCTTCCTCCTGGACGGCTTCCCACGCACGGTGAAGCAGGCTGAAATGGTACCTGAGCTCTGCTTTGGGGGCTGCTCTGGCATCTTCTCCCCCTTCCCTGGGCATGGGGGTCCCTTGGTTGTGCCTCTTCCTTCTGAGCTGTGTGTTTTCTGTTGCAGCTGGATGAGCTCCTGGAGAAGAGGACAGAAAAGCTGGACTCAGTCATTGAGTTCAGCATCCCTGACTCCTTGCTCATCAGGAGGATCACTGGCCGGTACATTCTTTTCTCCCCACCCCTTGGTGCACAGGGTGGGCTTCCCTGGTTTAGCAGAGAGCATCCTATTTTTGGATCCTTGTCATTCTCAATGCTGTGCTGGTCTCTGCTAGATTTCTGCTCTGCCTGCCAGCCTCAAACAGAGACCCTTTGTTGCCCTATAAACAGGGATTGTTGATAGGAAGCAGTGTCCTTGGTGACCCAGCTCAGCCTTTAAGCCTGGTTTTGACCACTAATGTCTTCGTGTCCTTGCTTCTCTGGAGCTATTACTGCTCTCTTGGCAGGACACCACATGTTGGGGCACTGCTGAGCACCCTGTCCAGGATCAGTTGTGGCTGTGCAGGCACACAGACCGCTCCACTGTTGACATCTGTCACCCTTGCACTTCCAACATCAACCTCCTTCCCCAGCAAAGCATGAAGTAAAAAGCCTTTCTCCAGCTCTCCTTTAGTCTGGAGAAAAGGAGGCTGAGGGCAGACCCTCTGGATCTCTACAACTCCCTGAAAGGAGGCTGGAGCCAGGTGGGGGTTGGTCTCTTCTTCCAAGGAACAGGAGACAGGAGAAGAGGAAACGGCCTCCAGCTGCACCAGGGGAGGTTTAAGTTGGGCATTAGAAGAAAATTCTTCACTGAAAGGGTTCTTAATGCCTGGCACAGGCTCCCCAGGGAGGTGGCTGACTCCTTGTCCCTGGAGATGTTTCCAGAGGCAGAGATGTGGTACTGAGGGCCATGGTTTAGCCCCAGCCCTTGGTAGAGTTAGAGAATGGTTGGATTCAATGACCTTAAAGGTCTTTCCTTGCCAACCAAAACGATTCTGTGATTCTATGATCCCCAGTGCAGCTGCTTTTTTTTCAAGTGCCTGAAGAGGCTCTTGGTACAGAAATAGCCACAAGAGATTTTTTTTTTTTGTCTTAATAGAGGCTAATTGGGTTGCTGCTATTGCAGATGTTTCTGTGCTGCTGAGTGGCAGGTTCAGGAGATCTTGTCCTGGCACTGGGCTGTTTTGCTGACACTTGCTTTCTGTCTCAGGCTGATTCACCCAGCGAGTGGCCGCTCTTACCACGAGGAGTTCCGACCCCCCAAAGAGCACATGAAGGACGATGTATGTGAGCTCCCCAGCCCACAGCTTAGCCTTGCTTTGGCTTTAACTTGATGCTTTGCAGCATCCCTGGAAAAACTCCTTTCCTTCCTTCTCTCTTACCTTCTCTCCTCGCTTTCTGGGGAATGTGGGGAGATGCCTGGGCAGCCTGAGCCAAAGGCACTGTGGGGAGTGAGACCTGGAGGGATGAGTGAAGGGCATGGCCCTTGTGCAGAGCCAGCCTGGGCTCTGCCATCCTCAGAACTTGTTTGACTCTGTCCATAGCAGAAGCTGTGGTGGGTTGTGACTGGTTTCCCTCCTGGGAAGCAGCTGTACCTGGTCTTAAGGCTTCTTGGGCACTCTTTAGCAAGCAGAGTGGTGCATGGGGGGATGCCCACGTTGCTGAATCCTTCTGTCTTCAGTGGCTGCCCTGGGCTTGCTTTGCTCTCCCCTGCAAATCATCTCTGCAGCTCCTCACTGTCATGGAAGAAGGGAGCAGGAGAGAAGATGGGGAGTGTACCAGGCTGCAGCTAGCTGGAGACTGTCCCCTTGCTTCTCCCAGGTGACTGGAGAGCCCCTGATCCGCCGCTCAGACGATAACGAGACAGCCCTGAAGACGCGGCTGAAGGCCTACCACACCCAGACCGCCCCCCTGGTCTCCTACTACAGCAAGCGTGGGATCCACACGGCGGTGGATGCCTCCCAGTCTCCTGACGTGGTGTTTGCCAGCATCCTGGCAGCCTTCTCAAGAGCAACATGTAAAGACCTGGTTATGTTCATTTAGGGCTCTGTCCCAGGATGGGGCTCTCCTTTTTCTCTCTTTGTCTCTCCATCTCTGTCTCTCCGGGGTCAAGGGAGGGTGAAGAGCTAAGCAGAGTAGAGAAGGGGATGCAGCCCAAGGCAGGGCTGTGCTGATTGTCCATTAAAGAAGCTGTTAACGGTCTCTCGGTACCTGTGAACTTCGGTCTGTCTGCCCATGCTGGAGATTTGGCCTCTAGAGGTCGCGGCGAGCCCAAGCACCAGCAGCCTGCTGCCAGGAGTGAGCTTTTGCACTTCCTTGGGTCCAAATTCTTTCGTTTTACTCTCTCCTGTAAGAAGCTGTGCTTGCACCTCCTCCTGCTTGCTCCACACAGGACTTGGGAGTACTTTGGAGACCAGGACTGAGCAGTCTGGGAGGGAGAAGAACCTTCAGAGGGTACTGCATAGGTGAAGCAGGAACTGAAACAGGAAGCATGTGAAGGGCTCTGTGTGTGTGAGAGAGAGCTGTGGGAGGCACAGCCTGGCTGTGCTGCTGCTGAGGGATGGGTAAGAATTTGATCTCATTGGAGGTGTTTTAATCTCTGTGGGATGGCAGCTGAGACTTGAGCACTGCCTGGGTTCCTCCTGTTCTGATGGGGCTTTTGGGGCAGAAAGAGGGTAGGAGAGAGTCTTTCTTCATCTGAAGGGCTCCAATATGGTAAATATTAGTGAGATGCTTTTTTGCCTTTCTTTTTCTGACATGAAGTCTCTGGTCAGTGTGACAGTCTGTGTGTGGCAAGTTGAGATCTCCTGAGGACAAGGAAAAGACTTGGAGTTTATCTCTTTTTGCCTTGGCTTTTCCAACTAGGTGAAGATATGTGGAGCTTTTCCTGATTCTCAAGGTCTAAATAAAGCCTTACTGCACCACTAATGATTTTTTTCAAGGCCTGAGAGGCAGCAGCATTAACCACTGGCTTCACGTGCCCTTGAGCCAATGACCTTCATTGTGAACTCATGGAAATGGACTTTGTTTCTTGAGCAAACCAAACTGCTCTGCCAGGCTGCAGACTGGAGCACACCATGTGCAGTGTGGTTTGTGCCCCAGCTTCTTGGGCTTGCTCTGTGCTGACCCTGGAAGGCTGGTGGTGACCTTTGCCCATGCTGGATTTCAGCCCTTCCTAGAGGACCCTGCTGTAAATGCAGATTGCTCCTGATGAAACTTTGTCCTTTGGCCTTGATGTGTGTTTACTGACTTGGTGTTGTGTTACTGAGTGGCCTGTCCCCTGTGCACTGAGCTGCTGTGGGCTGCACATCCAGAGCAGATGCCTAATCCTCAGCAATCCCTTGCTCTTTTAACCATTTCTCTTTTGTCTGAAAGTCTCCTTCTGTCCTCCTACATCCTTTCTGAGGAAACAACCTCTTCCCTTCCAGCAAACACCAAGAACTGAAAGCAGTTGACTTGTTGCTGTTGAAAGCAGGTGACTGGGGAGAGAGGGGCTGAAAGTAAATGGTGCTGGTTCTGCCAGCAGCCCTCTGAGACAGTCCCCAGATGGTCCTTGCCTTGCCCATGGTTTACCTGTGACAGGGCAGTCCCAGCACACACCAGGAGATGGGGATGGGCTTGAGCTGCCATGCTCCAGGGTAGTGGGGAGGACAGTGTGTGTGAGAGCTGCCCCAGCATTTCAGTGACTGTAAAGAAGTGGAGTGGAAGCAGCTTTTATTTTGGCTGCTGGAGAGAGTCAGAGAGCTGCAGCCCCCCCCTGCACTTTGCCATCCTGGCAGGAGGGCTTCCTGGCCTGGTGGTGTGCCTGCATTTGGTCAATCCTTTGCTCCAAAGCAATAACAGTGTGTTCTGCCACTCTCCATTCCTTTCCCCTCCTTGTGCTCCCTTGGCATTCAGCTCACCTGCCTTTTTCTGCCATAAACCATGATTCATTTTGGGTTTTTTTTTTTTTCCCTAAATATTTTTTTTTTCTCTCTCTCTCTTTTGTTCCCATTTTTTCCAGCTGAGTGACTCCGTGAACCAGATGAGACACCACCAAATGCTGCACACTGCTACATCACCCACTGCAGCCCTCCCCTGGGTGCAGGGGAGGCAGGGAGGGCAACTGGGATGGGGACATGATTGATGGGAGGGGGGGAAAAAGGGAGTGGTAGACAAGAGGCTTGGGGGCTGATTTGGTTGGGGTTTGTTTGGGTTTTTGTACTCAGCAGAATCATTGTGAAGAGGAGATGACCTTCTCCTTAGAAATCACTGTTTGGGAGAGGCAAAACAATTGTAGAGAGTTGAAACAACTCTGCCACTTGAACAGCTGCAGGTTTTTAGACCTGTTAGGGTAGGGCTAAATGCCAAGGCTTCTCTGGGCCTTTCAGGGCTTGTCTCATTGGCTCTTGGTACTCTGAGGCCACTGCAGGGTTTGCTGTGATTTATTATTATTATTATTTTGTCTGAAGTTGCTTCCTGTAAGCAAGAACCAAAATGAACAAATGACTCATTGCCAAAATGGAAAGGAAAAAGATGCCATGGTCTTTTCCTGGAAGTTTTGTTTTTCTTGTTCTGCTGCATTCCTAAACCCAGCACAGAGACTTCTTAAGGTTTCTTTGCTGCTTGAACAGAGGGGGCCACAGCTCTAGTCCAAGCCTGTCTTACTTGGCAGAGGAGTGGCTTTTTCTGTGATCTTGACCAAGCTGGAATTCACACTGAATGCTGGAGAAATGCAAAAGAGACTTTCTTAATTACCAAAAAAAAAAAAAAAAAATCAACCAACCAACACTTAATTGGGGTGGGGTGTTTTTTGCATTTCTTTTTAGATCAAATGGTGCCTTGTCTAACCTCTGAATCAATAAAATAACCCCTTTTACATTTTGTATCTGTTGCTGTGTCCTCTTTGACCTGCAGACAGCATGGAAGATGAAGAGGCAGATGACAGACAGCCTAAGCCAACTAACAATGGAGCTGGGTGGATCCTCAGGCCTGATCCTATCTCAAGGATGTTGTTCTGTGCAGTTGGAAATGTGCCTTGTAATTCCTTTTTATCTCTTTTTTTTTTTTTTGCCTTGCTGAGTGTGTTCTAATGCTTTCTATCACCATAGCAATGGTGTCTTGCTGCTTTTCTCTCTCCTGTTTCTTCCTGTGTGATGCTGAAAGCACTGAGCCCCTGCCTATCCTGATCTCTTTCTGGCCACAGCTCCTTTCAGGTGTTTCTTACTGATACAATTCCCAGCCTTCTCCCCTTCCACCTCACCAGTGTTTGGAGGAGCTGATACCATTTCATTCTCTCCTCCTGCAGAAACTGGAAGCCACATCTTGTGCCTTCTTTTCTGCTCATTTGCTTTCTGCCTTTTGTACCTCACTGCTTCCTGCCCCTTCTCTCTAAGGTACACAGGGCAAAAACCTGCCCTAACACAGAGAGCAGGACCATTTCCTGACCTCCTTTTATCCTCCTGCACAGGGATCCTGCTCTGAGGTGCTCAGAGGAAGGCTGCTCTTAATGTCCTGATGGAGGCTTGGTTTTCTGCAGTGCCCTTGGTGCCACCCTTGCAGCCCTGCTTTGATTTGGGTGCTGTGGGCCAGGATCAGAAAGGGTCAGGCTGCATATGCCCATTTCCTCCAGAAATTTACTGGTTTCTTCAGCATAATTTGGCTCTCTTGTTCCTCAGTCATTCAGTCTCTCTGTGCTCTGGTGTTTTTACTACCTCCTTGTACCTCTCATTAGCATTCTCTCTCTTGATGGCAAGCTTGTGCCTCTCTGCTGCTTGTGATGTTCTTCCCTTCTTTCTTTTGATGATGGATGTTCAAGTACACTCTTCCTCATTGTTTGGCATTGTGTCCTGTGCTGCTTGCCTGCTGTTGTCTTAAAAACCTGTTCTGCCTGCTCCTCCTGCCTTTGTGGGATGGGAGAAGTCTTGGCTTCTCCAAGCTGGGCTTCTGTTTGATCCTTAGCTAAGTGTGGAGTGTGAAATGGATTGTGGGGAGGCTGCTGTGGTGAGACTGTTTAGCTCTGAGCCTGTATCCTCTGTAGCTGGATCTGTTCTGTGACCCATCTCTGTCATGTTGCCCTTGAATGTTTTCCACAGCATGTGATGCTCTGCAGGTGCTCCAAGTTCCTTCTGTTCAATGATTTCACTCCAGCAAGCTGCTTATCAGGCACTCTTTTGAAAACTCTTCATATTTCATACACACAATTATCCAGCAACTATAAAAGGGGGAAAAAATTTCCTATTTATAGCACAAGGACCAGCATCAAATAGGACACTGAATTCTCACTGCTAGAGGAAGTGACCTGTTCTCTAATGCAGCAATATTTCTGCTGAAAAGAGAAGAGCATCTTGGAGGGGGGAAGGGAGGAAGGGATGAAAAGCCCTGGGCCACCTCTTTCCATTAAAAAAAAAATGTGCTGCAGTCCTAAAAATACTGTATCTGCCCTTCTGCCTTCCTGGTGAAGCCATCTGCAAAAGAGATTGCAGAAAAACCTTTTACTGTGGATTCGTGGTTGGTGGTAATGAATCCTGATGGTCTGGTTCAGAGCTGAGCTTCAGTTTCTGATCGATGCCTGATCTCCACCCTTGAGCTGGGAGTGAGGAGAAGCCACTCCAGAGTCCCTGCTGTGGGCAAACAGCACAAACCCTTCACTGGTAGAGGGTTTGTACCATCCTGGTGCGTGTGCCCAGCCCTGAAACAAAGAGCAGGTGGGGCTGAGGAACAAAGAACAGGCTGAGAGCAATGAATGGAAGGGGTGGGAAGGTAGGAAGAGAGCACTGGGGACGCTGATAGTGCCTGCTGCTGAGAAGCTGAGTGCTTGTTTTGTCTGAGCCTGTATCCCATGACTGCCTCTGCTCTCCCTTCCCTTCCAGGTATGAGCCACAGCTTCCCCCAAGGCCATACTGCTATTGCTGGCCCTTGCCTGCTGCTATTTCCAGTCATCACCTTGTCCTTCCCATGGTCTCCAGGCTCTTTAGGAAGAGCTGCAGTGGAGGAGCAGAGGATGGGATTCCCTCTCCTTGTCGCTGTGGCAACCGTCGGGATGGGGAGCAGCAGTGGGGGTGCTGGGGAGGCTGCGTGGCCGCCGAAGGCTGTGCTGGGCGGCTGCGGAGGCAGGGCTGCGCTGACATCACACCGAGGAGGTGGTGCAGAGGGAAGGGGAGTGGGAAAGGGAGAGTCGGGAGACTGCGGAGGGTAGAGAGCTGCATCGGGAGTGGGCTCCAGAGAGAAGAGGTAAGAGATGCTCTGGGATCAGGGTGGGCTCCATGGGGGGCTGAGGGGTCAGAGCCTGCCTCTGCATCCTCCTGGCTAACACGTTGGAGTGGGGTAGCTCCTGGGCAGCAGCAATGTTACACAATGCCCTGGAGTCTGGCACAGCAAGGCTTGGTTCTTGGACAGTGGGGTCAGGTCAGAGCCTGGCAGGCTGGTGTAGAAACTGCAGATGTGTCCCCCTGGAATTCTAGTGTGTGTCCCTGACATTGATGGGAAGAGCCAGAAGTACCTGCAGCTCCAGCATGGGCTGAGGAGATGGGGAGCAGCCCTGATGCCTCTCTGGGGAACTGAAGTTCTCTCTTGGGATTAGAGCAGGAATTACTGATGGAATGAATCAGGAGTTTGTAAACCCAGTCCCCTGTGCTGCATCTGGCTGACAGGAGGCTGTAGGCAGAGCTGGTGCACCGGGGCTGAGCATTTGGGGTGGGAATCCTGAGCTGCACATCTCCAGCAGCCTCAACGCTTACCCTGCCCATGCGGGAAGCGATGGTTCTGGGGGAGGCAGCCAGGAGCACCATCACTGCTGGGAGCTCTCTGCATGTGGATCCTGGGGATCTGCAGACCTGGAAGGCAAAAAAAAAAAAAAAAAAAAAAAAAAAAAAAAAAAAAAAAAAAGTCCTTGAAACAGCTCTGGATGTCATATTCCCTTTTGGCATCATGGTTGCATAACAGGATCCCATCTGCTAGCAGAGAGAGCGAGGGGTGATGGTCACCTCTGTGCCCTGCAGCACCCCAGCAGCACCTAGGAGCTGTGCTGGCCCATGGGCCAGGTGTGGGGGGCTAGGGGGTGGCATCACTTCCTAATCCAAATGCTGGGCTCATTCTTTAATGCTTGCTAAAGCTGGTGGCTTTACAGCTGGATTCCACAACAGGGGGTTGTAGTTGTAGGCACTCACACCTCCAGGCAGGCTGGGCAGTAGTGCCCTGCAGCATGTTGGCAAACTAGAAGGAGTTTACAGAATGCCAGCTTGGAAGGGACCTTCAAGGATCATCTGCTCCAACCTTTCTAGGTGGTACTGCAGCTGAAATGAGCTTGCCCAGCATCCTGTCAAGCTGAGTCTTAAAAGTGGCCAGTGCAGGGGAATCTACTGCTTCCCTTGGGAGATTATTCCCTTCTCTAACTGTTCACCTGGGAAAAAATGATGTTCTGGAGTCCAGTGGGAATCTCCTCAGCAGTAACTTTGTAGCCATTGTCTTTTCCATGGCACTCCTTGTAAAAAGGGAGTCTCCATCCTCTGGGAAGCCACCCTTTATGTACTGGTCTGTGGTAACAAGGTCTCCCCTAAGCCTTCTCTTCTCAAGGCTGAACAAACCCAGCTCTCTTAGCCTCAATCCATGCCAGCCTCTTGCCCCTTGGGATCCTTGATGTGTATCTGAATGCACATCTGGGATCCAGAAGCCCATTACTGGTAACCCCTGAGGGTGTCAGCAAGCAGTGCTGGAGTAGAGAGGGAAGAAGGACAAAGCAGAAGCTCAGTGGGGCTGAAGAAACCTAGTTTGAAATCTATGGCCAAGGAGAGGCCAAGGGTCCTGTCACAACCATTTTGCTGAAATGACTCTCACACGTTTCTGGTTGGCATTTAAAGGGCTGGGGGCAGCAGTGGGGCCATGGAGCAGTGCAGCCAGGAATTCCTCAGAGGACATGAGAGAGCAGAAGTGCAAGGAGCAGCATAAATAAGCTTTAATTAGAGAAGGCTGTTGCTGTGAGATGCACCAACCTCTCCAAGGCAAGGCAGGCACAGATGCAGGGTCTACAGGGAGCATTTGGGAGGGGCCCATGGTGGCCATGCTGCTTCTGTGTTAACCCTGCAAACAGCAGCAGCTTGTGCTGCTGTGGAGACTTCTGTGGGAGCCAGAAGCACTTGGAGGGTTTGAGGAGCAGGCTGTGGTGTCATCACCCAGGTGGCTGTGTGGCCAGCTGTGTTTCCTGCCTCTGACGTGGGCAGGGGGGTGAGGACCTGCCAGCAGCTCTCAGTGCTGCACAGGGCAGCTGTGATGGGAAGGAGCCAGCTCTGGATGGGCCTAGGTGCTCCTGAGTGAGACCTTGCTGGGCACTGCCTGGTCCAGGCTCCTAGGGGCAGTTGGGAAGGTGCAGGGAGGAGTTAATGCTGCGTTTCTGCAGATTCAGTCCCTGGTTCTGCATGACCAGCAGCTAGCTGCTGGGACTGCTTCTAAGCCCTGTTTCCACTTGATTCTTTCAAGGTTATTCAAACTTTAGTAAGGGAATGGCACCAGAACCTCCTGCAAGTAGATAGGCCAAGTCAACCCCCCTAGTCCTTGAGCTTCTCCACTGCTCAGCTGCTTCTCCTTGCTCTTCCCCCTGTACTTGCCTACACTGCAAAAGGGATGATCATGTGAATGTTACACAGCCTGGCATCTGCACATCAGCTGAAGCAGCTGAGTCTCTGCCATGTTCCTTGTGCCTTTCTGTGACCCCCCCACTCCACAGCCATGCTGCCCTACCTGTGCCTTTGGTCCCTGCCACAGCAGATCACTGCTAGACAGACAAAAATACAGACACACAATACATGGGAACTTGTGCTCTGTGGGGTGTTGGTACCCTGCCTG